>NC_067140.1:48723053-49034303 GCF_903995435.1 Acomys russatus | reverse complement strand
AAAAAGAAGTCATTAATTTGAGAGGAAGTGTGGGGACATAGTAGAAGCTTCAGGTAGAAGAGGGATAATTTGAATACAGTAGGAAATTCTCAAAAAAAAAAAAAAACTTTTAAGTTAACAGGACATAAAAGATGGCTCAGAGGTTAAGAGCAACTCTCTGTTCTTCCAGAGGTCCTGAGTTCAATTCCCAGCAACCACATGGTGGCTCACAACCATCTATAATGAGATCTAGTGCCCTCTTCTGGTGTGCAGGCACATATGTGGGCCAAATACTATATAAATAATAAAAAGTCTTTTTCTTTAAAGGCTAAACAATGGCTAATAACAAAGCTCTAAAAAAACATTTATTTTCAAAAGTCATTATCATAACTAGGTGGCAACATAGAAACACAGAAACCTCACTTATTACACATTGCACACGAACCAGAACAGCAGTCAGGAACCAACATATTCTGTGCTTCTCAGAAGTGGACAACCAGCTGGTGGCATACCTGTTCCTCTGTGTCTGAGTCACAGACACAGTGAGAGGAAGTCACTGTGTACAAAAACATTCAGAGACAGTCAGACAGAGTGGAGAAGAGCTGAAATGTAAGCTGCTACATCAATGATGAATCTTCTAGTGTCTGGATTTAATTAAGGCGGTAGTGAGAGGCAAAGAAGACCTGTGCCACTGACAATCTCTGCATATGTAAATTATCTGTGTATCTCCGGAAACAGAAGGGGGTGAGGTAACCAATGTGGTTAAAGTGTGTTTGATAATGCATTAATTCTGTGACCTTAGTAAAGTTAACTAATCTCTTTCCCATCTGAAAATTAGGATTTAATATTATCAACTTCATAGGTCCATCTATCCTTTAACAAGAGTAATGTGCATTCAGTTCTCCTCACAGGTTTTTACCGTATTTACCACTGCAAGGACAGAGAACCACCATGAAAGGCATTTCACTATGGTAATATTCGCTTAATATTAGACTATTAGTTCAGGAGTGATGGTTAGTGCAATGAGATTTATATATAAAAAATTTACACATGAAGAATCATACAAAAAAGAGGCAAAATAATCACAATTCTATAAAATATTCATAGAAAAATATAAACACAAAAATCTAAGTGAGATATTCACGGTATCTGTACTGTTAAGGACGCATTTAGGAAAAAGACAAAGGTATTATATTACCACACACACAGCTTTCCATTAGTATGGGTAATTCCCAAAATTAACCTGTAAGCCCCACCTGCCCAGAAACCAGGTAACTTCCTGGGATGCTGGGAATTGTAGTTCTTGAAAATAACAAAGCCTCATGGAAAAGTTAGGTGGCCTATAGCTTTGTACTCATAAGCACCTGCAACAGGTGGCTTGGGGCCATTCTCAGGTAGGAAATTCTGGGGAATGGTCCTGATCACAGTTCATGGTATTTAATAAAGCTTGCTTTAAATTTGGCCCAAAATGATGTAGTTAATCACAGGATTAACACATGCTTATGTGAGCTGAAGTTCTGTCCATTTCTAAAGTTCACCTGTTCTATTAATCTTGGCTCTGGTGTGTTTTCTTTTAGGGAAGGGCTTACCTTTCAGGGCTATAGAAAAATATCAATAATTAAAACCTGGTGTCATATAACCCTCAGGTGCATATATACTCATAGCATTGGCAAAAAAAAAAAAAAAAGAAAAAAGAAAAAGAAAAAAGAAAAAGAAAAGAAAGAAAGAAAGAAAGAAGAAAAAAGGTACAACAAAATGCCCGGTTTTCATAGACCAATGACTAAAATCCACTTCTGAATTGAACCTTATCAATATTCCTTAGTAAAAATTAACCCAACACTTACAGACTGGAGGCATCGTTTTGAGATTATCAAGAGAAAAGCATGGCAGAGGAAAACACAAAAGCACAGCACGCGGAGGCACTGGCTCGACACAGTAGGCACACCTCCACTTGGAGGCTGAAGCACTTGGAAGCTGGTGGAGGTAAGAGGGAACGTGAGTGCATGCTGGTTCCCAATAATAGCACTTCTCCAATAATCAAGACCGAAGCCATTGTGTTAGTAAAGACTGTAACAGACACAGTCAAAACACCATTAATTGGGGACTGAAGAGCACATTAGGGGACATACAGGATTTTTGAGCAGATTTATATCCTAATTATGTTTTGTTTTATCTAATTATCTTGCAATACTTCCTAGTGTCGTGGTGAAGGTGATCCTGAGTGGCTGCTCTTCCACCCTGGCTGAGACCTACTGCAGATGCATCTCTGAGGTTTGCATGTCTACTGTAAAACTGAAAATCAGTCCTCTGAGTCATAACAAAAAGATTTTTTTAAAAAAGGTTTCATGGATGTCTCTCCCAGAGGCAGGAAGAAGGCAAGAAGGTCCTCTCTTCGGCTGCTGCACATCATTCTAGAAGACATAAAAACATGTGCATCCCTTGTGGGGTACGGACACAGCATGAAAACTCTTGTCTGTGGAAGCAGGGGATAAAATGGTTGTGCAGGTGCACAGGTAAGAATCCTCTTCTCATCTCCTCAAAAGGCAACTGGTGACTGAAGCAAAATGGCACTGGACAATGGGTTCACCGTGGAGAAGCTAGTGATGGCTGGTGGGAGGGGCACAAAGAAAAATTACACTGATGCAAAGTGCTTACACTGATGCAAAGTGCTTACACTGAAGTGGGGGAAGGTGGACCACACAGAAGGTGCCATGTGCCTGTAAAGCAATTAATTCCCCCACATCATTCTACAGCTGGTTCCTTATAAAGTTCGAATGCAGAAATAAACATGTGAGAATGGGTAGGAACACAATGAAAACAAAGAGATGCAAGAAATATCAAACCATATCAAAAAGCCTCTGATTAAAACGTATAGAACATGTATACTCTGAGATGCCAATAAAAAAAAAATCCAGAAACAGATCCCCAGCAACAGGTAATAAAGCTGTGTCTCAAGTTACTAAGGCAACGATGGTCTTTTCAACAAACAATTGGTATAACAGGGTAGCAAACAGGGGAAAAAATAATATTATGTCCATTCTTTGCACTATATGGAAAAAAACTCTGAATGCATTCAAAATTCCAATTTAAAATGTAAAATTCAATAATGCTTAAAGAAAATATAAGTAATTTCTTTATTTTTTCATTTTATTTTTTCTATGATGTGTGCTGTTTTGGGTTTTATTCTATTTTGTTTTTTTGTAAATTCCCTGTAAGATGAGTTTTGGGGCCAGCTTTTGAACTATGAGGAAGAATCCAGACATACAAGCCAGGCACAGTGGTATATGCCTGTAGAAGGAGCTGAGGTAAGAATAATGAGAATTCAAGGCCAGCCTGGACTACACAAATGAATCTTGTGGTTTAGTTGTTATTTGTTTGTTTGTTTTTAAAGACATTTAAATATATTAAATTTGACCACAGTTTAAAAAGAAAAACATTATTATATATGCAATGTCAAAAATCAAATTGGTAGAAAATTCTAAAATATACAGAGATTGGGGCAAATTGTACTAGAATTCCATGACAGAATCCCATTTCTGGGGGGAGGGGAGTGGGTGGACATCTAACCAAGTCGGATTTTATCATTTAACTGAGAACCACATAGAAAAAGTACTGGTGAAAGCAAGGAAGGGATTTTCAGTCAGCCTGGCTTTCCCAGGAAGTCAGGAAGCCCTGTCCTCAGCCCTCTCATCCAGAGTACTGACATGAGCTTCAGGTTTAAGGAGGGGAAGCAACAAAGGCAGAGGGCAGGAAGGCAGTATGCAGAAGTAAGCACTCCTGGTCATTCTGTGATCTGGGAGATAGTGGGAGCAGTGCACACTGTCCTGAGACATTTATCCATCAGACCCTTTGTTCTGGAATCCCACCAGCAGCGAATGACTCAGAGCAAAGGAAGCTGACCCGCAACACAGGCAGACACCAGGCTTTTCTCTTTTGTTTCCCAAGTGAAGAGTCAGTGCTATGACCAAAAGCAGACTCAGAGTCCTTGCTCCACTAATAGTTCTATCATGAAAAGAAATATTAGCAAACAAATATGAAAAGACAATTCCCAAAGTCTTAAAATGGCCCTTAAATTTTGAAAAGATGTTCAAATTGGCTAATATTATCAGAAACAAAAATCTGATCTGTAATGAGATGCCTACCACTGTCTGGCAACGTTGATAGAAACTGGCTAATAGACTTGTTGGCACAGTAATGGAGAAGCAGGTGCTTTTAACTTATTCTGCTAGAAATTCTGAACAGGATAAGCCTGTGAAGGAAAACTGACAAGATCCTGAAAAATAGAATGTTTCGTAGAGAACTTCACTAATATGAAAATCCATGTGCACATCATTATTTACTCAATGCCACTTATAATAATAATTTTTAAAAAGTGCAAGAATGGCCAACACGTTTCTTTCTGAGCTGATAACGCTCCTGCAAACACAGTGCACATTCCTAATACTAGCCAGACATTCTGCAAGCAATGTGGCAAGCACCAGCCCCACAAAGTGACATGTAGAAGAAGGGCAAGGATTCCTTATATGCCCAGGGAAAGCGGTGTTATGACAGGAAACAGAGTGGCTGTGGTGGGCAGACTAAGCCTATTTTCCCCAAAAAGACTAAAACTACAAAGAAGATTGTGCTGAGACTGGAGTGTGTTGAGCCCAACTGCAGATCTAAGAGGATGCTGGCTATTAAGAGATGCAGGCATTTTGAACTGGGAGGCGATAAGAAGAGAAAGGGCCAAGTGATCCAGTTCTAAGGCGATGTTGTTATGAAGACAATAAATCATGAGCTTTGTTTCACCTCAAAGAAACAGAAGGTCGCCTGGGTGAACTAGATGTGTATAGCATACACATAGTGGAGTACTATGCCACCATAGCAAAGAGCGAAGATCTTCAGAAACCATAATGAAATCGCTCCTACAAAGTACAGCTGCATGCACAAAGGGTACAAAGTTAAGGCTGGTGAGATGGCCCAGTGGTTAGAAGTGCTTGATGCTCTAAAGACCCAAGTTCAGTTCCTAGTCCTCTATCAGACAGCTCACAATACCCTCTACCTCCAGCGCCAAGGAACCCAATACCCTCTCCTGGCCTGTGTGGACACTCACACTCATATGACATACTCACACATACATACATATATAAAAATAAATCCCTAAAAAAATAAAGTAAGCCAGGCAGTAGTGGTGCATGCCTTTAATCCCAGCACTTGGGAAGCACAAGCAGGTTTGAAGCTGTGAGTTTGAAGCCAGTCTGGTCTACAAGGTGAATTCCAGGACAGCCAAGGCTACTCAGAGAAACCCTGTCTTGAAAACAAACAATAAATAAATAAATAAAATAAAAATAGGGAAAGTGGAAAAGGAGTGCATGTATCTTTAAAGTTTTATTGAGACAACACATAGCAGACACAACTAAGCGCTCAATTAAAAATTTCTTGGGATCTTTAAAGCTCTGAAATCATGCTTAGAATTGTTGAACATTTTCATTGGTCCAGAGAAAAGCCCAGTACCAGTCACTCCTTATCTATATCCTGTTGGAGGTTAGTCTGATGTATTTTGATGCTAATTACTGCATGTTGTCTCTGTGTCCCACCTGTACCTGGCCTAAGAGCCTAAACTGGTTGAACAATAAAAGGTCATCACACCTGGGCAGGACAAATGGCATAGGTGTGGCTAAGGTTCCAGGGCTTGGGGAGAGAATCTTGGGAGGAGGAGAGACGGGAGGGAAGGAGAAAAGAAGAAGCCTGTGCCATGGGTTAGGTGGAGGAGAAGCACATGGCCTGTCGTGGATGGAGATTTGGCCTAGATTATGATAATTAGCAAGTATTTGGGATTATGGATGAGAGGTAGCTTGATAGAGATGATTAGAAGCAGATGGCATGGGATTGGGGCAGGTATGGAATATGGAATACCTGCCCCACTACGGGAAGTAGTTTAGGGAATTAATATCTGCCCTGTCCCAGGTTAACTAGGGCTATTTTAAAATGTAACAGGTGTCTGCGTCTTGGTTGATTGCTAGCAGGTTAATAATACTGCTGTAATAATAATTTAGGCCTAATAATAAACATTACTAGGCCATACTGATAAAAAAAAAAAAAACCCTACAACAATATCCTATGTCCCTAGACCTGGCAATCACGAATTTACTTTCCATCATTCTAATATTTATCTATCATGGACATTTCTCTAGGTCGTGAGAAAGAAGAGTCATATGCACATGAATCTTTACAAAACAAAACCTCAAAAGGTTAAGAAGCGAAGGTGCTGGAGAGATGGCTTAGTGGTTAAGAGCACTTGGGGCTCTTGCAGAGGACCAGAGTTTAGTTCCCAAAACCTACATGATGGCTCACAACCACCTGTAACTCCAGTGCCAGGGGATTTGATGCCTTCTTCTGGCTTCTGTGGACACCACACATATGTGATTCACAGGCATGCATATAACATAAAATAAATAAGCCTCTTTAAAAAATTCTAAAGCCGAGAAGCCAGATAACAGAGGTTAACTAGGACTGGAGGAAAGTAGGGTTGACCCAGAGGAGGCAGCCACTTTGTGGGTGTGTCCTATATATAGTCTTGACTTTTGAAAGCATGTTAGTTTTATACATATAATTAAACAAGCAAGGATGCACTGGAAAGAAAATGCCTGAAAATGATAAGTATCAGGACTTAAAAGGTAGTGCAGTTGGTTAAGCACTTGCCTTACAAACATGAAGACCCTTATCATCCCTGTACTGGGGAAGCAGAGACAGGTGGATCCCTGGAGCTTGGTGGCCAGCAGCCTAGCCTACTTAGTGTGGGGTCCAGGCTGGTGAGAGACCCTGCCTTCAAAATAAAAATAGAAAAAAATTGTGGACCAATCTTAGGAATGACAACCAAGATTTTCCTCTAGCCTCGTATGTACATGCATGATGGGCACATATACCCGTACCCACACATGTACTTGTACACACAAAAACACAAAAAAATCTAAAATTTAAGTCCATTTACTCCTACTCATAAATTGAAGCTGCTAATGTGAGTCTAGCAAGCCGTTTCTAAACCTTGTCTAGTAAATAAATTAGATGATGTAAGCTGAACAGTGCTATAATTTGTCAAAGTGAAAGAGGGTGTTGTAGAAGTTAATGAAGCATGTTGCCTCTTCCGAGTTTTAAGTTACAGTACCATTTTACAATTAGATGTTTTATTCTAAATTATGTGCTTTTGAGTAAAAAGAATTCCTCAATGTGGCCAAAGTTAATCTACCTTTTTAAATGGAGTTGTGCTGCTGACTTCCTCTCCTCCCAATATAATGAATACTCCTTGCCTTTTGTTTTAGGCTTGTAAGAAGATCCTTGCTAGTATTTTGCTTACATTGTATGGAAGAGTTGGGGAATGGAATGACTTGGGATGGGGGCAGTGTTAGGAGCTCCACAAGAAGACTATCAAGGCTGGCTGATCTGGGCCAGGGGGGCCCGCACAAACTGATGCACCAACCAAGGACATTGCAAGATGAAAACTTAGACACATCCCTCCCCCCCCCCCGCACCCCGTTCAGATACAGCCAATGGACAGCTCATTCTCCACATGGGGAAGTAGGGAGAGATTGGGGGACGGCCTCTCACAGGAACTCTGGTGCCTACAATTGCATCACTGCCCCTTGGCAGAGAGGCCCTGTGGGAACACAGAAGAAGGGGATGCAGGCTATCCAGATGAGAGCTGATAGGCTGTGGTCAGATGGTGGGAGAGGAGGACCCCACCTGTCAGAGGTCTAGGGGAGGGGAATAGGGCTGAAGAGGAAGAGAGGCGCTGGTAACAGGAAGATAAGAGATTTAGTAGCACAGTCTCCTTGTGGGTCCCACAATGTAGAGAGTAGGGACTACTTCGGACATGGACTCTGGCCACTAAACTTTGATCACTTCCCCCTTGCAGGGCAGCCTTGCCAGGCTACAGAGGAAGAGGTTACAGGTAGTACAGATGAGACTTGATAGGCTGAGGTCAGATGTTAGGGGAGGAGGGCTCCCCTTTCTGAGGACTAGGGGAGGGAGGGAACAGGGGTGAAGGAGGGAGGGGTAATTGGGAGGAAATGTGAAGAATTTAAACTGCAGAACAAGCAGGTAACTTATATAGCTAATACCACTATATAGCAATAGCTCTGAGACTGGCTGAGACATGAATGTCTAGGCACAGACAATGCTTCTTGTTGGCTACAGAACCCCTATGAATTATTATTGGATGCCATTCTTTGTATGTCATGAATGAAGATTTACAGACGTCTTTTTGTTTTCTGCTCAAAGAGCAAAGAACCAGCCTTAATTGTTCTTTACCTCATTCACACCTTATACATTTATAATTTTAAGACTGTATAATGTTCATGAGAAATTATATGTTCTCAGAAGAAAAGAACCAGACACTAACATTGGATCAGACCTGACAGGATTCATTCCTCTCAGCATGCTGGACACTGACATCCTGCATCTTTCATGTTCCAGCACCAAGTGCTTCAGTTGCTGTTCCTCATAAGAAGACAGCTCCCAGGACACCCTAGCAGAAAGCTTCCAATCCCAACTGGCCCAGCATTTCAGACTGTCCCATACAAGACTCTAACTCAGCCTGGAATTTCTCAATATTTAGAAACTGGACCACAAATGCTATTCCTAGCTTGCTTAACCATTTCCCCAATTTTATTTGGGCCCCTACAAAGGTATTATTCATCCCAAATCAGAAGGAAGAACCCTTAAGAAAATGATGCCCCATTTCCTTCAAGTGGGTCAGGTAAGTTTTTGGTTGCTTTCCTGGGCTATTAGAGGGTTATTTTCAATGTGAGTTGGTTAGAAGTTATTATTGTCTTACTTAGAGAGAAAACAAGTTTGGACTCAGGGATGGTTCTCTTTTCCTTTCTTTCTTTTCTTTCTTTCTTTATTTCTTTCTTAGGTTTGGAGATAGTGGTTGAGAAGAAAGAAGGGGACATATAGAAACATATAGGGATGATGAGACAATTAATGCCTTAATTGTCACTCACAAGGTTATTTTTAATTCACTGGTATAGAATTTTGTGTATAGATGCAAAATAAGTTTAATTTTACATACAGTGGTATAGAATTCAAATGTAAGACTATTCTTCACACACATTATATGTATTTCTACTCTAATATGAGGTATTGTACCCATATAACTCAATTATATATAAAGTTTACTTCTAATACTTTGAAACTGCTATTGCAGGCTGTTTAGGATAAATAAGTTATGCAAGTTAATTGTTAGTTTATCAAATCATGGTCATATCAATTACTAGTCTATTTTATCACAAGAATATACATCTTAGGTACAACAAATATGATTCTATAGAAACATAAGGTAAAATAGATAAGGTCTTCAAAAACCTCCGAGACGTACAGAATATGGCATTTAAAAATGTTTGTTATTATTTAAAAAATTCATTGACAATGAGACAGGTTAACTCTTGACAACACGCAGCCTACCTCGAGGATGATGAGCATCAAAGAATCTCCTTATGGAGATAGTTTCAAATGTGGCAAACAGGCCACTGTGCAAAATGCCCTCATTTCTACCACAGATAGAATTCTGCCTAAAAAAAAGGGTAAGCTTGGATGCAGGCAGAGTTGATAGCCAAACTCTGCCAAGACAGAGTAAGCAAGTCCTCGATAGTTCCTGCTTCACTAATATGTCTGTCAGATATATTGGGCCAGAAGGCTGAAGATGATGCTCCAACGTTATAGAGAGTTTTGGGTGACTGTTTAGGCAGCAAACTTTCTCTGTCATTTTCTCATTTGGGAAGCTGCTAACCTGCACTCCTGGTATACCCATGTAATTAATTTTATTCCTTGTCAAGTCTCTAATGGGGTTGAAGACCAGATAGTTTAGTTTTACAATTAAGTTTAGTTCTTTAGAGGTTAAAATGGCTTTAAGTCTAGATAGATGTTTTATGTTGATAATGATGAGATATGATAGATATTGATTTACATTAAGAATTTTAGATGCACCAAGATAGGAAAGATGTTTTCTTCAAGGCTGTCAAATACAAACAGCCAAAACACTAAGAATGCAACATTTATATAATTTCTGATTGTTTCATGGTTCTTCTTGCTTTAAGTAATATATTATATATATGTGTAATAATATAAATGTACATGTAAAAAATAAAAAATATTTAATAAAAAATAAATAAAAATTTAAAAAGAGTGAATTTTTTTGTTGTTGTTTAGTTTTGTTTTTTTCCCCAGGGACAGGGTTTCTGTTTAGTCTTGGCTGTCATGGACTCACTTTATAGACCAAGCTGGCCTCAAACTCAGAGATCCACCTGCCTCTGCCTCCCAAGTGTTAGGATTAAAGGTGTGCACCACCACTGTTCAGCCAATGTTTGGCTAGAGTTTTTCAAAGAGTCATGATAAGTAAATCAATAAGTGTTATTGTGTTTTAATAAAGCTTTATTTACAAAGGCTGGAAATAGGCCAGATTTGCCCTCCACAACATTGCTTGCCCACCACATTTTAAAGAATCGCCTTTTCACTGTTTGTTGAATCCCAAAAGCATATGGGACCCTCAAGAAATGGGTAAAATCTGGCCATCCTTAAAAAAACAGAAAGGTGTATAGTGATATGTGATAGCATCTGGTAAGCATTACCAATAAACAAGTGGAAAGAAGGGAAGGCAGGGAATACTTCCAAGTCAGAGAAGCCAAGTGCCCAACAGCAGAGTCAGGAGTCCACCTACTGTGCTTGAAAAAGAAGAGGTGCCTGTGGTGAGCAAAGGAAAGAGAAAGTTATGTGCTGGCAGCCATTGCTGCTGTTCATGAATATAGCAGACATGTTGTGCCTTGAAGACAATGTTTGAGTCCAGTACAATCTAACTTCTGGTTGTTCTAATTCTTCTACCCTTTCTTCTGTAATGATCCCTGAGCTTTGGGGAGGGATATAAAAGAGATGTCCCATTTGTCACTGAGTACTCCACTGATACTTGTTCTCTGTACTTTGACCAATTGTGATCTGCATAAACTACCTTCCACTATACAGTTTTAAAAGAACATCTTGTCGTTTTAATTACATACATAATTATTTAATTATGGAATAAATTTTCTACTCATGTCAAAAAAAAAAAAAAAGAAAGAGAAAGAGAAAGGTAGATAAGTTGTTGGAGTCATACTCAGGGGACGGGTATCATGCTAATGATATTTAAGCAGATCTACTCCTACTGGAGCCTGTAGACAATTCTAACTAAATGTAGAAGTTAATGTGTATTAGTACAGTTTGCAAGTATGCATTACATCAGGTTGAGGTCAATAAAGCAGAAACCACACAGTCCTACGAACAGCTAGCCCAGAAGTACTAAATAAATAGTAACAGCTCAGGCTAGAATGTGAAAGAGAGCAGAGGAGAGACTAAAGGTGTGAGACACAGAATGTAAAAACAGTGGGAAGAGAGAGTGTTAAAAATAAAGATACAAAAAAAAAAAATCTTAAAGTAAATATCAAAGTTGGACAAAAGGTCTAAAAGGAACTCAGGATTTGTGAGGCAGTGCAGTTAGAGTTCCAGATCTACATTAAGGGGAGCAAGGTCATTGTCTGGCCTTGGACACCTGAACATGATTCCAAGCAGTGAGTACAGAGAAGCTGTGAGATTTAATACAACTCCCTAGCATGGCGCTGATCAGAAGACATCCATTCAACAATGGACATATTATACAACTGCATTATATGGTGAACATTAGCAAACGCAAATAAATGTCAGAAAAAACAAGTGGAAAGTGAGGCAGGCAGGGAGTACTTCCAAGTCAGAGAAGCCAAGTGCCCAACACCAGAGTCAAGAGGCCACCTGGAGCCAGTCAGCAGTTCGATGACTTCCTCTCAAGATCCCCCAATAAAGGTATTCATATATGCCCACTTATATTAAACCATACCTCAAATTATGTCATTTTAAATGTTCCACTATGCGTGTCTTGTTCTATTTTATTTTATATGTTCAAGAAATTTTTAATGTAATTTAAAGTACTAAAATTTTTCTGAATTAAAAGCATTCAGAACACACTACTGTTTTTCTTCTAGAATATTTCATGTTGTTAGAGACCCATAATTATTAGCATTATTTGAATGAGTTAGAGAATATATAATTGAGAAAATATGGTTCCTGATATGAATTAAACAAAACAAATATGTTACTTCTGTTTTTAGACTATAATGTTTGCAACATAAATTATGACTGTAGGAAAATGTGCTAGAACTCATTCTGCCTTATTTGCAAATATCCTTACATTGTAAAATTTGATTTAAAAACAATTATTCATATCAAAATTAGAAAAGAAATTCACTCCTCATTAAACTCAGTGAAGACTGCTCTTGTCCTGTACATTCCTCGGTGGCACGCCACGACAACTATCAGAAAAGGTCCCACTGTATCTCAAACTGACATGCTTTCCACAAAATCCTAGAGATTCATTCTACCAGTAGATGGAAAAAAGGCCACCTCAAATTTTTCCCATTAAATTCCTCTTCACCAAGAGGAAACCAGGATTGCTCATCTCATTTCAACAGGAGGTAAAATGGGCAATCAAGAGAGAAGCTGTCTGGTTGAAGACAAAGTAAGGACACTTCAATGGGAAAAAAAGAAAAAAAAAAAAGGGAAAATAATGGGATGGCTCACTTAGGGGGAGGGTGTCCTCCTCTTCTATTGAGTGTAAGGAGAAAGCTCTATGGAAATTCAGGCTCTGAGGAGTCTAAGGCACTGCTTTCACCATGGACCTGTGGGTTAGTGGCTGTCAACTGTTCAGGATACTTACAGGTCATCCCTGCACATAAGATGGGTGAGGGCTGGGTGAAATTGAGTATTAAGACTGGAGTGAACGAGGTGCATAATTTAAGAGGCTTATTTATCTGCCAAAGCACCACAGTAAGGTTAATTACATGCTAAGTCTCTTTTTATATTGAGAAGAAGAATTTCAAATCACAGCTAGAAGTCAATCCCAAATTTATTGGAGAGACAACACTTTAATTATATTTTATATACCTTAAAGACAAACTCTCATATCCCTTTTTTAGAGCCTGTTCTAAAATAATCATTCAGAAATCATTTTCCGTGTTTTCTTAAACCATCTCTGTATTACTTAATCTGCTTTCTCTTCATTATTCTTACTCAGTAAATGGTAACATTAGATAATACTCTTTTAGCAAAGCTATGCATGATGTTTTTCCAAGACACCATTTTCACTTATATTATCAGCTTAAACATGGCTTTTCATATGAGGAAGGGAAACAACCCTGCATCATCTGTATGTACCAGGAAAGCATTCTGGCAAAAAACAATGTAAGAGGAAGTGTTTCACAGAATGTAGAAGACACAGCACAACTAAGTCATTTGTCCTGTTGTCTAACCAGTTTGTGCTGTGTTTTCTTAGGAATTCTAATTAGCACTTCTTTCATTTTAGCTTCTTTTCTTGAACTTTTCCCCCCTACTTTCACAGCTTTCCTAAGATGGGAAAGCAAAACATATTCTCACTAAAATATCCCAGAAGGTCATTCTTCAATCTCTTACATCAAATCAAGGGTGGTGGCTTCAGGAAATGAAGGCAGCGGAGTGGCTTCAAGGATGAAGACTGCAGGGCTAAGGCTTAGTCCCAGTTCAACTACTTACGGGTCAAAATGAAACATCTAGATTCTTTGTGCCATGAATTTTAATTTCACATAATAAAAATAATAATGCAAATTTGATGCCTGCCATTATGCTAAAGATTAAACGAAATACTGTGGTTAAATGTTCCTAACACAACCTGGCATCCAGAAAGTGATAAATGTCTGCCACTATTAGCAATAAAAAGTTATTTACTTCAACAAATTCTCCAATGTCAACTATACATATAAGAAAATTACAAGTACTGTTCTGAACCATAATTCAATATGACACTTGGAACTGTTTTTCAAACCTAGAAGGCAAAGCCTGAGTTGAATCAGTTTACACAAAGCCAATGCGAGAAGCTTCAGGGACACTCACTTGCACAGGCCCCTCCAAGGCCTCCTTAGACTCTGGTGTCCATGTGCTCATATGGTTCTGTAGACTTTGTAAAAGTACTATGCTTGGTTACAATCTGTTAAAAGCATCCTTTCCAATGCAACTCCATTCACACTGACTCTGAGTCCTCAGGGTGTTTACTTTGGGTCTTTGGAGGATCTAGCTCAATGGTTCTTCATGTTGTGGTGACCCCAGCCATAAAATTATTCCATTGCAACTTCATAACTGTAATTTTGCTACTGTTATAAATCATAATGTAAATATCTGATATGCAGGATATTTGATATGGATCCCCAAAGGTGTCAGGACCCACAGGTTGCTGCTGATCTAGATAAAGGGAGTTTGAGTTGCAGGCATATTTATGTGGCCTCTATACAGCCAGGCACCATGGTATAAGAAAGGCTTCCAGTAGTATTTCTACTCTCCCTGTGCCTGACACAAAGGTGCCAGGCAGGTAGATGACTGTGTATCCCACCATGCTCAGTGAGAGGTAGGTCAATTGTAGAAAATAATAAAGGTCAAAATTAACCTATACAAACTCTTCCTATCAATTTAGTCCCTCCTCTACTTGGTTGAACTGGAAGTCTCTATTTTTATAAAGGATCAGTAGTAAAGAAAAGTACATAAAGTTCTAAATACGCCACTACAGCAAAGGCATGGACAAATTGCTAGTGTTGTCAATTCAAATACTGCTTCTGAACAGGAAAACATGATAGGTCTGAAATCCAGAGCTCGCACTGTGGAAGAAAGGTGAGAGGTGTTCTTAAATACGCCAATGGAAAGCAGAACCAGCCAAGTGAAAGCTGGAGATTAATCCAAGGCAGGCAGAGCTGTAGCGTCCATAGAGAAGGTGTCACTAGCACAGTCAAAGAGATGAAGAAAATACAGGTAGACCTTCTCTTGAGGTTAATCAACACCAGAAGGCCTAGGGCTGAATGATGGGGAACTGTACACAGAGACAGTGCTCCCCAAGAACCTGGTGGGTGGGGAAGAAAGAAGAAAAGAAGGCTCTGTCCATGGACAGACAGAATATGAAGTGTAAGCCACATGACTTCACTGCTGTGAGAACTCTGGAAGCAACACATGTTGTGGTACATTGTGTAAAGGCATGTCTCTGCTTATTCGGTTGCTAATCTTACCAGCAGAGAGCTCTAGCCCATCGTCGGTCTCATATGTCATAAATATTTGTTTCTTCTTCACCTGACAAGGGCAATCTAGAATTGTATCTGACTGGCTTCAATAAAGAGCTGACTCCCAATAGCTGGGCAGGAAGGGGAAGGCAGAACTTCCTGGACAGAGCGGGAAGAGGCAGATGCAGAAGATTGGCCGGCAGGGTGTAGAGGTGGATGGACGTGAACGGGAGCAGGGAGAGAAAGCACTAACTATGTGGCAAGTCATGGGCTACAATAGTCAGGTTCAGTCAGGTGAGACAGCAGAGTCTGCCAAGCTCAAACGCCTAAGCTTTAAACAGTAGTAAAACTCTGGTGTCTTATTTAAACTGCTGTCAGGGCCAAGAAGCCCTGCTATAAACACACAAGACGCTTGGTTGTCCTTCACAGAGCAACTACATGAGAACCAACAAAGAGAAACTGTACTGTAGAGGTTCCTGCAGGACAAAAGTAGTCCTAGCCTAAAATGGATCTGGCCAGGTCTTCATAAATTACCTATCTCTGGGCTGGGATGGACAAAACAATCAATGGAGCAAGGTAGTGGTTGGAATGAAAATGGCCCCTAAAGGCTCATAAATTTGAATGCTTAGTGACCAGATAATGGAACATTTGGGAAGAATTCGGAGGTGTGGCCCTGTGGAAGGAGGTGTGGGCTTTGGGTTCAAAAGCCCACACACACGCTCTCACTCTCTCTGTCTCTCTCTCTCTCCCTCGTGTGTGTATGTGTGTGTGTGTGTGTGTGTGTGTGTGTGTGTGTCTGTCTGTCTGTCTGTCTGTCTGTCTGTCTGTCTTCCTGCCTGCCTCTCTCTCCCTAATTCTCCCTCTATTCCTCTCTCCCCACTCCCTACTCTCTCTCTCTCAGCCTCTGGATCAGGATGCAAGCTCTCAGCAGCTTTTCCATCTCCATGCCTGTATGGTGTTAGGAGGTAATAGTACTGAGATACTACCTAAGAGTTCATGGTCTAGAGGAAAAGGATCATCAGTATGGCAGAACTAATCTAATAACGACGTCAAAAAACTCAAAGCCAGGGCTGGAGAGTTAGCTTGGTGCTGCTTTTCCTAAGGACCCAGCTTCGGTTCCAACACCCACATGGTGGCTCACAGTCATCATACATAACTCACTTCCAGGGGTGGAACACCCTTCCTGAGCCTAAGGTATGCACACGGCGCACATACATACATATGAAAAAAGAGATCCATAAAAATAAATGAATCTAAACATAATACAAAAATGCTTTTAAAGGTGCCAACATAGTTATATCCATTACTTCCCACATATTAAACGTATTTTTTTTTTTATTCATTCATTCATTGGCGGTTAGTTTGACAGGATTTTGCCACGCAGTGCAGGCTAGCCTAGAACTCATTGTGTTCTAGAGACTTTGAGATCCTCCTGTTTCACATCTCAGATGCTGGAGTTATAGCTGTAGACCGCCTCACCTGGCTTGTTGGGGTTTTAGGACTGTGGAGTTGGAGAATAACGAACTACAGCCAGTACATGAAATGCACCTGTTTTAGTCTTGGCTTGCTCTTTGACACCTGCTTTCCACATATGACCCTTCAATCCAACTGACTGAACTGGGGCCAACTTCTGCCCAAGATAAAACAAAAAGATGCGTGGTAGGACCAGTGCTGGTGCCAGCCTCATATTTCCCAAGCAAAGCAGGTGGGTTTTATAAGCTGCTAAATTCACAGATGCTCCAAGAATCCATCAGATTTTAACCGCTTAAATGAACCATGAAAGTAAAGCTGGAATTCTCTGCTACCATTATAAAATTAGAATCGGTTTCAGCAACCAACCTAAATTTGCACACAAAATGAAAAAAAGTAATTACTCTGACTAATTACTCTTTACTACCCTTTTCAAAGATAGATCAAAACATCCTTTAATAAATGTCAATTTAATTTTACTGCTGAAGATTAGCAGCAGGTGATAAGTGGGAAACGCAATGTCCTTAAATACACAGTGAAGCAGATCAGCTAGGATGGGAAATTAATTCAGAACAAATAGGAGCATAAGGTATTGAGCAACTAAGAAAATTAACAAAGCATCTATGATACCAGATTGATGAAGAGCAAAGATGCCCAGATGCTGGAGGCTGAAGAGCCAGGAATTCTGCCACAGAGAAGCCAGTCCTTTCCTCACGAGCACTGTCGAGTAGTCCTCTACCAAGGTATCCAAAGAGTCCCATAAATGCCCTAGTGTCTGGAAGAACAGAACAGAAAATGGCTCTAACATGACATGGGAACTCTCCAAAGCCATGGGGAGTGGATCAAGAAATATCTCCCAAGCTGGGCGTGGTGGCGCACACCTTTAATCTCAGCGCTAAGGAGGCAGAGGAAGGCTGATCGCTGTGAGTTCAGGGCCAGCCGGGTCTACAAAAGTGAGTCCACGATGGCTAAGATACCATAGAGAAACCCTGTCTCAAAACAAACAAAACAAATTTAAAAGAAATATCTCCCAAACATTTTATGAATCACCTGTGTCCTTTTCTGACTCACCCCTAGACTTTATTGGAGGAATAATAACCCAATTCATACAGCGTCTTGAAATCCAGAGGTCCAGGAGAAGAAGTGAGTCCATCTGGGACAATGAGGATCAGCCGGAGGCGGGGCAATACAACTGAAGTGTGTTACACATGTATGAAAATGTCACAATGAAACCCATTATTGTATGCTAATGAAAAGCTACTTCAGTGATCTTTAAAGAGAGTTACTGACTAAATATGAACTACAAGTCCAGCTTAAACAAAATGCAAACAGGATACTAAGTGGTGATGTAACATTCTGCAAATCTCTCCTATTCTAAGATACTGGCACTCTGCTGGACCTCACAGCCAGAGTTGTTAATACATGCTACTGTCACTTAAGACTGCTACCCCACTGTGTACCTGAACCTGCCTTTAAGAGAGCAATGTAACAGCCAACCTTGGATTTCCCATGTAATCATTTACAAATTAAGTATGTGCTCTTCCATGTCCCAGATACTGCATATGAATCATTTACTAAAAACAGCAAACACAGAAGTTGAAAGCAACTTTCTAAAATCCACCATAAAGGCGGAAAGCTAATATTTATGGATACTGGTTGATAGACAATGATGCTTGTTATCTGGGTCAGTAGGGATCAGTTGGGGCCAGTGACTGAATCCCTTTTAAAACTCTTAAAGATTTCTGTAAAGTATCCCATTCCCTCCTCGTGTGATGTTCTCTGTGCTGTTCAATAAATACAGAATGAAGCCCTTTGTGAGGGACAGACAGGCACAGCCCTTATAGACACACACAACAGATACAGGCAGACACAGGGACAAACAGACTTACAAGACAGCCTTAAGGCAGGCACAGATTCAAACTCATACCACAGACAGACAGGGAGACACACAGACAGATGGAAAACAAAGGGAACATGAAGTAAAGAATTCAAATCCTGACTCATTTTGGTTAAACAACTCCAAAGTAAAGAGCTTTTCTTTCCGTAGTGCAACACCAATGCACTATTGGGGACTCCAGTTCATCACTAGTGCATTACAACTTGTACAGTAGCAGATACAAAGGCATTCTACAAAGGGACATAAGTAAGTCAAATGTGCATGAACAGTAATCTACAACTCTTGAGGGCTTGAACCCACGTGGTAGGTATGTTCCCAGGAAGAGTTGCTGTGTACTCCCAAATAAGACAATAATATCAAGTATGGGTCAGAAGGAAGGCACTATTATAATTCCACAAACCCTGGGTACCAACTGCTGGGTAACCTTTGTTTCACGACTCAGAAACTTCCAACTCTTTAGAAACAAGTTACATCTTCCTGTCAGTGCATTTCTATCAGGATCTAAAGGATGAATCGTCAACAATTATCCCTCTTAGAAAAGTGGCTGTCTGGAAATGTAAATAATAAGCCAATGTATAAGAAACTTGGTATGGACTTACTTGGCAGTTATTTCAATCAGCATATTGCACTCAAATTAAATGAATGTTGAATACTTTCAGTAATTAAACAATATTTCAGAAAACCCAAGTAATTAATTTTTTATTATTTTACTCCATTTATTTCCTTAATAAAGAGCTTGGTCATTAGAGTTCAACTAAATAGAAGGTAAGATCCAATTGATTCGAAAGATCCCTGTCTTGTGTCTAGAAGTACAGACAATTTGTAGCAAGAGTTCATCACAGTAAAAGACTGATCAGAAAAAGAGTAAAACATCAAGTCTTTACACTTATTTGAGAAGTGATTTTGAGATGGGATTCATCTCCAGGGCAGTAAATGACAGGATGAAGTATTATCCAGGATCCCACAAGGTGAATGTCAACAGATTACAGCAGAGGAAGATAATCAGGACGGAAACCACTGACTGGAGACCCCCGACCGCCCCTCGCATGCATGCGTGCACACACCCCTACAACTACCAATACAAAAGTACAAAATCTGACCTGCTGCTTTTTATAGTATATACTAGTAGTATATATTATATATTATAGTAATATAGTCCCAGTTTGCAAATTCCTAGCAACTATATAAAAATCCAACACAAAGTTAGGAGCCTCCACTTCCACTACTGAGCAAGCACGTTGAAAAGCCACTCATTCATCTTGTCGGTCCATATGCTCCCAGGAAACCTTTATGCACATCCATATCACTACGTACATATGTGAAAACACTAGACTATAACAGGAACAAGATGAAATTATCAAGAAAAATGAAAATGTTCTCTATGAATCAAGGGTATTACTTTTTAGTTATAGGTGTTGATATGGTGGTGGACTGCCCAATAAATACAGTAGGTATCATAATTTTGAAAAGATATAACACACTAATAACCAAAACTACAGTATGCAATAATGTAAGACTGATTAACTTCATCAATATTTTGTGTCTGGTGCATAGAGAATGGGTAGAAGTAGAAACTGCCTTTCCTGCTTGATCCTTACTCAAAACACTCTGAAGCCATTGGCTCAGGCATTACCTTTACCAAACACATAAAGGCTGGTAAGAGCATAGCTGGGGGTGGAAGAGCAAGAGAACCAGCTCGTACTGCTGCAGCTCTAGAGGCACAGAGGAGTGGGAGCCATTGCAAAGACAGCCTCTGAAACCATGGACATGACTATGGCACTAAGAACAGACATGGCTAGACATGAGTAGACTGTAGCGATGCAGAAAAACTAGTGTGACAGTGTAGCCTGGGCTCTATGGCATTTCCTTCACCCCGCAGCAGCTTGCAACTGAGTAAGGCTCAGAAAGGTTAGCGGGGCCTGGCCCCTAACTGCTGAACCTTCCCCTGGACATTGACTCCCTTCTTACTCCTCCTGAAATGACTACTCTCAGGCCATTAAAAGCTAGAGTAGGAAAACAGCCTCATCCTAGACAAGTACCACTAAACAATGGTCAATACCCAAACCCTTCTCTATACTGATAATATTTCAAGGACAGGAAGCTACAGCAGAGAAAGCCAGTTTTTCTTTTCTTTTTTCTTTTTTGTCACAAAGACACAAAAAACATCCTGTCTATATCCAACAAATGGCTATAAACCTGGTAATTCTGATATGCAGAACAGAAAATGATGTTTTTCCAACTGCAGGGTTCAAGCTGTTAAACTATTTTTTCCTGCGGAAGTCTCCCCACTCCCCAGTTGTCTTCACAATGTTAATAAAGTGTTGCCTGTGACTCTTTCACTCTTTAGCACTGCAATATCACATGTTAACCCTGGTTGTGATCAAGGTCTCTATGAGAAAATCTCTCTCTCTCTCTCTCTCTCTCTCTCTCTCCTCTCCTCCCTCCTCTCCTCTCTCTCTCTTCTCCTCTCTCGCTCTCTCTCTCCTCTCTCTCCTCTCTCTCTCTCTCTCCTCTCTCTCTCTCTCTCTCTCTCTCTCTCTCTCTCTCTCTCTCTCTCTCTCTCTCTCTCTCTCTCTCTCTCTCTCTCTCTCCAGGAAAGCAAAACATGAAAACCCAAAAAGTTAACTACAATATCACATAAAGGCCAAACAGGAACCTGAGAAGTGCTAAATTTTATACCACAGGACTAAACGTCTCTGCCTTCAAAAATAACTCCTAAAATGCAGTCCCTGCTAAGACAAGCGAGGAGTCCTCTCATCCAAGAACAGATCATATATACAATCACTGTGCAAACCCCTTACGCATGAGTAGCCAGCATATTCTGACATCTTTACATAACTTGCCCACCCCTTACAATGCCAGAGAACTTTAAAAGCAATCCACGAGAGGCAGCACAGTCTTCTTCCAACTGCCACTTGTTTTTTGTTTTTTTAAATTTAATTTTAATTGTATTAAGTTATTCAGATTACAACTCAATTGTTATCCCATCACTTGTATCCTTCCATTCCTCCCTTCCTCCCTCCCGCTTTCACCCTATTCTCCTCCCCTAGGTCTAAGACCAAGGGAGACCTCCTCCCCCACTATATGGTCATAGGCTATCAAGTCTCATCTTGGTAGCCTGCTTATTTCTTTGAGTGCCATCAGGCCTCCCCCTTGTTTTTTAATCAAGTCCTCTGATAAGTGGTTTCCACTTGCAATAAACATCTGTATCACAAATTATTAAGATTAAAGTCTTAGATTTCATCTTTAAACATGCTTAAAATTAAAAATCAACATAAGCCAAAAGAATAAACACATCATGGTGGAAGATGAGTTTGAGAACAGGAACTTTCTGTGTGGAAGACATCTCTGTACTCCGACTACGGCTGTTTATGCCTTTTCATACAAATACCTAAGGAAACTGAGACAGCAGGACTTCTAGCCAGCTGTGGGGCACGCTCCTGCAACTGCAGTTCTGAGGCACGGAATGAGCTCCTTCTGGCAGAATATGTAAGCAGCATCTGCAGAGCACACTGAGAGCCTCGCTGAGGAGGTGGTGGATGCCTGCTGATGAGTGAGTCTTCACTGAGAAATCAACACACTGCAGAAACAGCCTAAGAGCAGTGTTCTTGCTTGGCATCTGGTCACAGGCTCTCAGAAAGGAAGTAACTTAGTCAACAAAGTGCACCTCCAGTATCAGGCAGAAGTCGCTGGGAACCAAGATCAGTCACTAGAACCAGGTATGGTGGTCCATGCCTTTAAGCCTAGCACTTAGAAGGCAGAGACAGGAGAATCACTGTGAGTTCAAGGCCAACCTGGGCTACAAAGTGAGTCCAGGACAGCCAGGGCTACACAGAGAGAAACCATGTTTAAAAAAAAAAAAAAAAAATCAGTCACTAGAATTCTGGTGCTATGGCTGTGAGGAGGCAACACCTTCATTCTACACCTGGTTCCTCATGGTGAAGGACACAGAAACATTATCTCACGGGTTCAGGAAAACACTAAACAAAATACACTCTAACTGCCTGAGTATAGCAGGCCTTAAGTACTATTTACTTTGGAAATAATCTTGTCCACTTCAAAACTGAGGATGTATTTCTGAATTCTGTTTGTTCATACACACAGAGGCATCATTCTGATGGCTTCATTTTCTATTTTGAATCACACATGCACCAACTGACAATCTTGAGACACTTAGTTGAATGTCTCTTTGTCATGTGTGGCCATAAAAATAACCTCAAAGATAGAGAGAGGCTGAGGCATCAGTCACTCCTGTTTCAAGGACTCTATCTCACAAAAATGCAGGCACAAGCAGATAGAGCTGTGTGCACACATATTCACATCCATTAATGGTAAACAAACAAACAAACAAACAGAGAATTTCTATATCACAGTACATCTACATGAGGTATTCTGTGGGGTGGGGGGCAAAGGCTAAGAACAATATACATTGGGAGTTTTGTCATCACAGCTGTTAAGACTACTTTAAAATAATTAAATTATCCTGCTGAGTGAATTGTGTCTCCTGTCTGCAAAATTCTTATGCTGTGGTCCAAAGCAAGAAGGTGACCATACGCAGCCCAAAGAGACCATCAACCTTCAGATACTATGCTGGTGCCTTGGTTTTAGACTCTTGTCTTCTAAACCTGTGGAAAAAATTAAGTCATACTGTTTAAGCCTCTCAGTCTATAGTATTTGTTAGGAAAGCCTGATCAAACAAATTAATTTCATTAAGAAAAGGAGGAGGAAGGGAGAGAAGAAGGATGGGAGAAAAGGGCAAAGCTATATCACAAGCTGACAAGAAGAGCTGGTATCAGCTACATAGAACTGCTTTTACAGGCATGAAGAATACAAGCAAGAGCAGTAGTGTCATAAAGTGTGTGCCAAGATGCCAGAAACAAATATTGCTAAGATCAGAAGTATACAGCAGGGTCATATTCCCTGCTGAGAGGCTCTAAGGGGGGTCAATGTGTGAACTAAAGCAAAGGTTGTAATGGAGACCCCATGATTTTGTAATTGCCAAGATTGTGTAGCATCTGCTGAAAAAGCTCCAGGTATCAAGGGTGGCTGAGAATGTCAGGGCACAAGGAGTGGGCTACCTAAGCCAGAGGAAGCACAGATGTTACCACTACAGATCTTGGATACTGGAAGTGGAGTTACAAAATTTGATATTTACACTTCTAGATTTCAGTCCTACTTGATCCATTCTTTCCTCAGTTCCCTCCTGTTCCACCCTTTGGGAATGTTTAATTTATGCCACTTCATACTGAAAGTATGAATTTAAAAAAAAAAAAAAGCAGGGCTCACAGATAAGACCATCTTGATCTCAGTGAAGACCTTGGACCCTGAATTTCTGAGCATTCTTGGCACTGTTTAGACAATGGGGACTGCTACATTTAGAGTGAATGGATTTTGCAATGAAATGATCACTGCAGGGAGCAGGGCACAACGCTAGGGTTTGAAATATGAAATGTACTTTATAGGTCCATGTGTTTGAACACTTGATCCACAGCTGGCGCTATGTTAGGAGGTTGTGAGACGTTTGGGACATGCTGCCTCACTGACTGATGAAGATCACCAAAGGCAGACCTTGGGCAGCTGTTCCAGCCTCTGATTCTGTTCTACCTCTGCTTCTTATGTGAAAAGGTACCAGCCATTTCATATCATCCTACCACGGAGGGCTGTCCCCTCTGAGTCTAAGTAAACCTCTCTGACCTCAAGTTGCCATAGCAACTCAAAAGTAACTAGTGCAACAACCATAAGATGCAAAGTGCCCATCTCTCTCACTAGCACCCTCACTCTCCCAGCCACTGATGTCCTATAAAAGAAGAAAAACAGCAAGAGACTCCTGCTGCCACAGGCTTACATTCAGTCCTCACACTGAAAACAAAATCATTACTTAAGTTTGAGAACCTTCACAAGAAATGAGGAAAGCGGAACACTTTGCTCTTCAGTTTGTCAGCATTTCCTCCAGAGACAATAAGTGGTCTTCTTTGTTCTAACTATGTCAGAGAAAAAGAAAATAAAGGGGCCGTCTACCCTGAATCACATAGTAGCCAGTCCTCTCGGTTCACTCTAGCTCTGAGGCACACATCATTACAGACTTGAAGGCTTACTGTTATGCGTCAATGAAAATCACAAGAAAAATAACCTGCCTCCACTAAATGCATCCAATTATGTATATTAACAAATTCAAGGAAGAAAATACATTGCACAATAGCTTCCAGTGCCAAACCTGCTTATGTAATTCTAAGATCTCATTTCTCTGTATCGTTCATACTCACCTTGATGTCATTCACAATGGCCTTCCTCATTCAAAGCGAGAACCCCTTTATCAGTAGTACTCAGCTGTGGGAAGCATGTAAGTGAGGTGGGCTGCTAACGTGCTGCTTTGGGAACCTTTTCTTCTTTGTGTTGTGCCTGGGCTATTCTCAATTAAACTGTCTTGCAGTCTTCTTTAATAACTTGAGCCTTCTCAAAGTTTTTACAAAGTACTACTTCCATCAGAAAAATCTACCAAATTTTGGAACATTCAATCCTAAATGGGATGTCTTCATCAAACCCCTCCCCCCTCAGGATTCATGGAGCTATTACTGAAAAGAAGGCAGAAAGACTGTTAAGACCCAGAGGAGTCATCCAGGCACAACAGGACTGATGCACATATGAGTTCACAGAGGCCATGGCAGCATGCACAGAGCTGCATGGGCTCAAGCCAGATGGGGTCCCAGTGCTGGGAAGGGAATGGGACATGGGCCCACTATAGACCACCTCAAACAGTTAATAATACAACTACCACCCGATCCCGAAATTCCACTTCTGGGTGTATATAGATGAAGAACTAAAAGCAAAATCTCAGTGAAGCATTTGGACACTTGTTATAATGGAACCACTTACAAAGGAAAACCTAGTTTTCTCCAAAGGGGTCTCATGGGTACATTAACCACACGTAAAGGTAGGCCCTATGCCCAGCAGGCAATTGCTAACAGAATATGAATTCAGTAGTCTTTTTGCAGACATTTGCCTCATATTGCTTTGTTTAGATTTTTTTTTTTTTTTTTGTCTTACAAATGTTTTGTCTGTATATTACAGTTTCTGGTTTTGTGTTTTTATGGTGTGTGTGTGTGTGTGTGTGTGTGTGTGTGTGTGTGTGTGTGTGTGTGTGTGTGTGCGTGAAGGTGTGTTTCTTATGTTCTTTCTTTGCCTGTTCGTTTTCTAAATGAGAGAGACAAAGAAAAGTCTTGGCGTTTGGTGGATGGGGAAGCATGAAGGATCTAGGAGAAGTTGGTAGAGGGGAAACCACGATCAAAATATATTGTATGAAAATAATTTTTCAAAAAAACTGCCAAAATAATAAAAAGTTAAAATCTTCTAGTTTACCTTTAACATTCACTGAAAATGTTAATTCACTATCACAATACATTTGTTTTACCTGCAAAATCAAAGTGTAGGCATGCTGCAGGTATGTGAAGAAGCTGAACCATATGCACATTACCACTAAGACTGTAAGTGATAGACCACCTCAAACAATCAATAATATAACTACCACAGGACCCAGAAATCCCACTTCTGGGTGTATAGGGATGAAGAACTGAAGGCAAAATCCCAATTAAAGATTTGGACACTTGCTACAAATAGAAATCACATTCTCGATGGCCCAGAGGTCTCTGCTGACAGATGACAGATGAATGAGCAGACAAAATGTGATCAATGCAAACAGTTGAATACTACTCTGTCTCAAAAAGGAGACCATGTTATAGGTTCCACCATGGATGAACCTTGAGAGCATCATAACAAGTCAAATACGGTAGTCACACAGAGA
The DNA here is from genome assembly GCF_903995435.1 of Acomys russatus. Lineage (NCBI taxonomy): Eukaryota > Metazoa > Chordata > Mammalia > Rodentia > Muridae > Acomys > Acomys russatus. The sequence goes on along the minus strand of NC_067140.1, from coordinate 49,008,052 downwards.
CAAACGCTGTTTGGGTCTACTTAAATGGGCTATCTAAAGTAATCAAAGACAAAAACAGAGACTAGGATGAACAGGAACTCACACGGGGGGAAAGTGGAGTTGTTCAGTGGCTGGAGGCCTAGACTTTTAAACATGAAACACAACTGAAACACACACTTAAAAATGATTATGCTGGCAAATTGCATGTGTGTTTTTTAACCATATTTAAATTTTTAATCACTTCACTTGTCCCAAGTTGTAAATAATAGTTGATATACCCAACACAGGACAGGAGCCTCCTGCATAGAGCTGACTCTGAGTCTGGCTCACCAGTAAAGGCCCCTGCTTCTTCACACCCCGCAAAGGTCAGCACACAAGCAGCAGTGAGTGATGGGAAAAGAGTAACAAGAGCAAGAACTGTGTACCACAGCCGCCCAGGGGGACCCTCATCACCATCAGAGGAAGAAGAAGGACAGTATTGGCCATTTGGCGTGAAATCACTACCATGGTTGCAAGCACCCATATGAAAGGTGTTTTATGAGAAAAAAAAAAAAAAAGTGACAGAAATACCTTCCACTGAAGCAGATGTGTGAGAGTGTTTACAGGACACAGTAGCTGGGTACAGCTCCTCCACAGCAATCTGCACAGCAGCAAGAATGAGCAAAAGTTGTCCAGTGAAACAGAAATATGAACTCCAACGAAACAGAAAATCCATGGGTAAGATAATTAGAGAGAACTTTGTTATTACAAAATTCCAAATTTTTACTCATCAGACCAGAGGAACTGAGCTCCAAGCTGCATCTTCGGGCAGAGCATGTGGGCTACCCTGAAGAGCAGGGATCATGCCACCTCCTTTGTGTCTAATGTACACTGCCATAGATGCTAGTCCTCATCCTAGAGACATTCCCAAGAACAAGATGCTGTCCTCAGCAATGGTGCATCCACAAGCTATGTTACCACAGAAACAGCTTCACCTCCCAGGAAGCTGATAAAACAGGCATTATGGGGAAAGGTGCTTGTCTGCATCCTCGGGGTCTCACCATTCCTGGCTTACTCCAAAAGCTTCCCATGGGCTATATGTTTTGTTCGCAGGGTTTGACATATAGTTAGTATTCAGTGACTTCACAGAAGTGACTCAAGGAGAATAAAGACTTCTGTTTAAAATGAGTGGATGGAATTTAAGCATGACCCATACTCCTAAATCCCTAAACAACATTAGAGACCTTTTGTTTATGTTCCGAGACAAGGTCTCTCACTATAGCACAGGCTGACCTGGAGATCACTACACAGGCTAACCTCAAACTCCACATACTCCCTTAGTCTCCCATTGTTGGGATTATAGGTATCTGCCACTTTGTTCATCTATATTTTTTAAAGTAGATAAGGACAATGAAAAGTGATGACAGAAGTCAAAGGTAGGAAGGAAAATGGCTTGACATCATCTCTGGTCATATAAACCTCCAGAACAGCCTATAGGTAAAGCTTAGGAATAAGAGATATGGGCATTTCCCAATGTGTGGGGACAAACAGGGCCAGAAAGAGAGAGGCTGACGGAAAGCTTTACTAAGCCCAGTTAGACATCCTACCTCATCACCCATGCTGGCTAACCCTCCTGCTTCAAAACATAACAGATCCTCGTCCCATCACCAGGAAAGAATAATCTCTAGAAAAGTCCCACCAACTGAAAGCCTATCAGCAACTCTGGGTTTGAGGCTGTCCTAGAGAGCGAGACTCTCCAGGGAACAGGGCGAAGCCTTCCCTTACGGGGATCAAAGCCAGTGAATCCGGCAGGGCTTTGATATGAGGAAACTGCTGGTACTGGAGAACAGGCCAGGGGCAGGCGGGGCGATCCGATTCCTTCAGAGTATAAAGGGAAGAAGGCAGCGCCACGCATCCAGAGGGTAAGAGCACTGCAAACAGAGGATACTGTGGCACAGATCTCAAAGTACATGTCTTTCACAGAGAAGCAGCAAATTGCTGGGACGGGAAGAGAGTGGGGGCAACTGGGAGATGCAAGTGTGAGGCCAGGTAATAAATAGTAGCAGCTACCTATCTGCGCGCGTGTCTGCTAAAAACTGCAAATACCTAGAGAATGTCCAACTGGCGCCCGACTCCTACCAGAGCTTCTGATCCAACTGTAGGATGCTAAGCTTTGTGTCCACATCTGCGTGAGCCCCAAAGGATTCTGTGCAGGTGGTTTGGTTGTTGGCTTGTGGTTCTACCAGGAGGTAGCAGAGTCTTTAACAGTGCCTAGAAGGTGATTGGAAGAGAGACCTTTGAAGGGAATATTGGAACCCTGTCCCTTTTCCCTTTGTTTTTCCCTCTCTTCTTCCTTCTCTTCTCTTCCCTTCCCTCCTTCCCTCTCAGCAGGCTAGGCACCATGAGGTGAGCGTTTCCTCCATGACAGGCTAGCTTGGCCATGCCATATTATCTTACCACAGGCTCTAGAGTAGCTAGGCCAAAACCTTGGAAACCATGAGACAAAATAAATGTTTCCTCTTTTAAGTTGATTTGTCCCAGGTATCTATCACAGCAACAGAATGCTGCCTAACACAGATAGTGAGCCTGGTAGTCAATACTTTCAGAACCTCTCCAGGTCTAAAGAGGAAAGCCACAGAATAGAACTCTGGACTAAGTCACCCCTGGTACAACGTGCGGATGAAGAGCAGGGTCTCCACTACACAAGGGAAGTAAAAGACAGCAAACTCCAAAGAAAAGGCTTCCAGCCTCTCCCACCTTTTTCCCAACCAGCTCCCAGGAACACCAGCATGCTGCCTTCTATGCCTCAGCCATTGACTGAAAGGAGCAAAAAAGGCTTTGTGCCTCCAGCAACAGCTAGGATGCACCAACAGCTAGGATGCTCGATCCTCAGGCCTTAACTCATTAAACACTAAGGAGTAGATCCCAACAAATGAAACAGAAGAGGTGAAAACTTGTGCTGAGAGATCAAAAGAACATGATAAGAAAGAGAAAATTCTGTGATACACAGATGCATTGGGAGCTGCCTAAGTGAACAAGCAGTTTAATGTGGAACAAAACAATAGCTATACTATGTCTGTGATGGAAACTGCTGCAGAAACAAGATTCAACAAGGAGAAAATGCACGAACAATTCCACTGCCTTAAAGGTTTCATTATCAAAACTGACAAAATCAAAGCATTTTGGTGGAAGGGAATGAAGTATGCACTTCTCTAAACTATATCCCAGGGGGAAATCTACTGAAATTAAACATAAACAGTCTTGAGAATACAGGTAACTAGGTATCAGTGTCTGGGACTATCTCCTGGTATTTAACATGTGTGTAAGACAAGAGGTTTAAGACAATAGGATGTTTGTTTGTTTGTTTGTTTGGTTTTTTATTGCACCCCAGGCTGGCCTCCCTCACAACCCTCCTGCCGCTTTCAAGACTCTTTTTCACTCCCAGTGATTCTTCTTACTATTGTTGTTACTATTGAGAGAGAGAGGGAGAGGGAGTGGGGGCGGAGGATGAGCAGGGGTATGCCACAGAGGATGTGTAGAAGGCAGAAGACGACAACAGTCAGCTCTCTCCTTCCACCAGGAGTTCCTGAGACCAAATGCCAGTCATGAGGCTTATGTAGCAAGGGCCTTAATCCACTGAGCCATTTTGCCACCTTCAAGATGTGTCTCAATTGCTCCCTCTGTAGTTGCCATACAAACCAGTGAAGGATCAAACATTACTGAGTTAATGATTTTGTGTATTTTAAATTTTAATTTGTGTGCACACGTGCATGCAGTCGCCCTCAGATGTCAGGAGAGGGCATGGAATCCACTGGAGCTAGAGATACAAGTGGACAGGAGGCACCTCATGTAGATGCTGGAAAATGAATCCCAGTCCTCTGCAGGAGCAGTGTGCACTCTTTTTTGTTCTTTGTTTGCTTGTTTGTTTGTTTCTGTTGTTTTTCCAGACAGGGCTTCTCTGTGTAACAGCCCTGGCTGTCCTGGACTCACTTTGTAGTCCCTGAGTGCTGGGATTACAGACGTGCTCCACTGCGCCCAGCTCAATATGCTCTCTTAAAGCAGAGAAGTATCAAATATCACAACTCCATCAATATTTTAAAGATGACAATGGTACAAGGAGACATTACAATATGACAACACCTCTAGCATTTCAATAAAGATTTAAGGATTGATATATTAAAGGAGAACCAGGTGTGGTAGCACACACCTGTAATCCCACCTCTCGCGAGTTCTCTGTGAGTTCAAGGCCAGTCTGGTCTACAAATCAAGTTCAGGACAGCCAAGGCTACACAGAGAAACCCTGTTTCAAAAATCAAAACAAACAAGCAAACAAAAACATTAAAGGTGTAAAAACGTAGGCCAACAACAGGAGTTTGAGAAAGCAAGAATGCATCTATAACAGCGTAGATTTTCAAGTCTATTTAGACCTGGCAGTTCAATTCAAGCCATGTCACTTATTGATATCTGAGAGTGGTGGGACTTCAAAGACAAAATGCATATCTCACCTCGATTAAAGAACCCTAGGGAGGTGATCATAGACACAAACAGCCGAGCGAGTTACTACAATCCATGAAAAAGCCAAGGTCCAAGGTAGATACAACACAGAGAAAGGAAAGAGCCTGACTTCCCCAACAGGGGGAATGTCTGACTCAGGAAAAAAAACCACGCTGCTGAGAGATATGAAGGGAAAGGGGAAAGGTGATGAGGGACAAACTGGATCCAGTGACACACAAACTGGGCTCACAAATGCTCCCGAGCGTGTTGTCTCTAAAGCAGAGGTGACTGTTGTAAGCAGCCAGGGCAGAAGCTCAGCCAAGCCAGACTGGGTGCCATTCCCACCCTCAGCACCAAGCCCTGCGCCACGGCAGCCTGCGGCATACAGTGAGTGAGTACCTTTGTCTCCCAGGTTCTGCTTCCTTCTCCTATTCTCTACAGTGTTCCTCGGGTAGTTTATGAACAATTAACACTGGGCTGTGCCATGTTAAGACTTGTGGCCATCAATTCCCAGAACCAGGAGATCCAAACAAGTTACAAAACTCTGCTTATTCCAAGCTTCCTCTTCATAGGCTCTCAAATCATCCTCACCTGGGGCCACATTCCTCCAGTCTCAGCTCACCTGCCTCCTAGAAGCCCAAATAATCCTATTAAATGGATGTGGTGGTTAGAATAACATGGCCCCCATAAGCCCATAGGGAGTGGGACTATCAGGAGGTGTGGCCTTGTTGGAGGAAGTATATCACCGAGGGGGTGGACTTTGAGGTCTCCTATGCTCAAGCTATGCCCAGTGTGATACACAGTCTCCTGCTGCTGCCTACAGATCAAGGTGTAGAACTCTCAGCTCTATATGGAGTATTATGTCTGTCTGCACTCTGCCATGCTTCCCACTAGGATTATAATGGACTAAACCTCTGAAACTGTAAGCCAGCTCCAACTAAATGCTTTTCTTTATAAGAGTTGCCTTGGTCATGGTGTCTCACATTTAAAAAAAAAAAAAAAAATCCTAATGAAGACAATAGGAACCCTGACCTCAAATTCTCAAACAGCAGCTCTGCAACCCATCTCCTTCTACATGTGCTCACTACGTAACTCCAATCATTCTAGAACATCTATGGAGCATTTCCATGTCTTCCCTTTATGAACTCAGCGTGCTGTATCGGAACTCTGTGTACACGATGCCAGTGGAAGAAAAGCAACAACAGAATGCAGAGGCCCCTCGTTACTTACGTGTTTTCTCCTCCTTTTCAGACTCCACTCTGTCTCCACATTGTTAACCCTTTCCTCCTAGACCACCTGCCAGGGAGCTTAAGCTTCTTGTGTTTTCACGTGCTTTCAGTCTTCCACGCACACCCTTCCTTGGGCTTATGTCTCCCGAAACATCTCTGCATCTTCTCCTCACAAATTTCTCAAACAATAACCTACATGTATGTGCCAGAATTTTCTTCCTATTCACTCTTAAACCCTGCATTGTAGCTGTGGCACAGCTCCACTGAAGCTGCCCTCGCAAGGTAGCTCCTGGGCAAAACAACTGATGAATAGATTCTTCACTCAGGCTGGGAGGGTCGCTGAGTGGTAGAACTCCTGTCTATTGTGTGAGGCCCTGGGCTCTAGCCCCAACACCTCAGAAATAGTCAGTGCGCTTGACTTCTCTGTGGCATTTAGCACTGTTGGTCTCTGAAACTCTTGACTTTTCCAATCCCACCATATCTCTCCACCCCCACTGCTCACCTTCCCCTTCTACATCACTTGAAACCAGTGCTTTAGAGAGTCCCTTTGCACAAATCTCCTTGAGAATGCTCTCCTCTGTTGCTACCATGCATAGCCTATGTGCCTCTAGTAGGTGTTGGTCATACACTTACAAATCCTTCCCCTCCAGGAGCTGGAGGCGCCTCAGACCAGAAACTCTGAACCCCCATCAATATCCACAAGTTCAAAGCACAATGCCCAAGCAACAGTTCAAAAGATCTTTTTACAGTAAATGACTAGCCCATAACTAAATGTTAATAGAAATTGTTTATACTTTGAGAAATATACACATAACTTTTACAGCATTAAATTATTTCTGCTTTATCTTCATTAAATAAAATTTACTTTAATTATTTAAATATTTAAAGTCTATGAAAAATCACTTCTTATCAAACTACCCACAGGGACTTCGAGAGCTAAGTCTACCTTTAAGATACATGACAAACATCTTTGGCCTTAAAGAAATTTTTATTATTAGGCCAGTTCCAATTAAGAGGGGAAAGGTACCTATCTTTGAGTCACCCTACAACAAGACTCACAATGAAGAGTTGAAGATGGCTGGAAAGATGACCTCCTACATTCTAGAACCATAACTATCAGGACAACACACCTAATCAACAGCAAAGTTTTAAGAACTAACCCAGTAATTGTGTAAGAGATAACTTCAACAGAGTTAAAGTTTAAAATAAAAACTGCATCTTCACTGAGAAAGATGCTTCCGCTCCTGAGAGAAATCAATCTCAAATCCATCTACAAAGCTGGCTGAGACCAAGGCCAAACATTAATATTCTAAATGCCTGCCACACACAATTCAGCTTTTTCACCGTGGAAGCACAGCTCTAGTGCTCAGAAATCCATCCAATTTCTATAGCAATTGCTAGATTACTCAGGCTTTATATGGCTGAAGTAATCAAAGACATATGTTCAATGCAATTCTGTCTGACTTAGCTTTAGACATCTCTAGAGACACGGCTGTACAGATAAGAGCAGCTCGCAAATGAGGGTGAGAGCAGTATTATTTTTGATTAACAACATAAATCCACCTCTTTTCCATGAGGAAAAAATGCCTGGGGCTGTGGCAGGCACCTGTGGGCTCAGCTGCTTAGGAGACAGAGCAGGCTCATGTGAGCCCAGGAGTTTGGCATTTTAGAAACCTCATCTCTTCAGAACTGCACTGTGGTGCATGTCTCTAATCCAGACACTCGGTAAGACTGAGGCAGAAGGATGGCGACCAGAAAAGGAAGTCCAACACCTTTAAGAATTTTTTTTCATTTAAATAAACCAATTGGTATTGGGGGTGTACTTTGTGGTACTGTTTGCCTGTTTGTGACACAAACCAGCAAGGAATTCCCAGCACTTGGGAGGTGTGGGAGGAGAATCAAAAGTTCAAGGTCACCTTGAAATTACATAGCAAATTTGAGACTAGCCTGGGCTACATGACATGCTGTGTAGACGGGGGAGGAAGGAGGGAAGAGCGAGAGGAGAAAGGGAAGGGGAAGAGAGAGGGAAAGGAAGAAAAACAAATTATCTCTGTTTCAGAGGTACAGACAGGGGGAGTTGAAAGAGCCAAAGTATGGCACCTTGTAAACTGTCCCCCTAACTTTTAGACGGGACTCTAAGCCCCACGGGCTTGAAGGTTTGGATAGATGCTCGTCCATAGTTGGCAGCACCTGCACTATTTACGGGCTAGAAGGAAATTAAGGCTTATTCATTGCTGTTTTAGTTTTTCTTCCCTTTCTGACTCAGAAACCTACACAGTCAATGGCAAAAAGAAATTACAGTAACCTCTGAAAAGATGTGAAATTGCAGAAATGATGAAAGAGCATTAAGTTAACTCTTTAAAAATGGTTCCTAAAACAGCATAAAGTAAAAGGTTGAGATGAAATGTGCATAAGCTTTTAAAGTAACATTTTGCCTAATTTTTGAGATGGGTAAACTAGATGTGGAAATGAAAGTTTCCATCTGAGGAAGAAGGAAAATAATGTGGATAAAAATCAATCAAGCAGTGTCTACACTTAAGTGCCCATCAGAGCACTATCAAAAGACATCTACATCCACCTAAAACACCAAGTCGGTAGGAAGCTGAGAGCATGTTAGAAGTGGTCAGATGTTGTATTTGGTTCCCAGTTACAGCTACATTTCTTTCATCATCCTGTGGTAAGGAATTGGTTCCTCTCCCGTGGATCAATACCACCAAGTTCCCACTCCATCCTTTCCTCCAACTTCCTCACGTCCCTCTGGACTGCCCTCCTGCCCTTCAAGCCTACACTTTTCCCCCACCTCCCCAGAACTGGTCCCCTCCACATCCCCTCAGCCGCTTTCTCCTGCTTCCCTAATGACCAACAGTTTGAATTCACGATTCCCTTACTCTCATACTTGGAACAAAGACACCTCTCACCATCCTTCTCTTCCTGCTATCTTTGAACAACCAATCCCTATATTTCCATTCTGTGGTGGTTTGAATAAGGATGCCCCCATAGCCTCATCTATCTGAATGCTCAGTCCCCAGGGAGAAGAATTAGGAGGTGTGGCCTTGAGGGAGGAAGTAGAGGTGAGCTGTGAGGTTTCACCTCTCCTCAAAAAGATGAGGGGGACACCAGGTCCAGAGTCTCTCTGCCTTCGGATCAGGACAGAAGCATCTCCAATGCTGCTCCAGTGCCTGTCTGTGTGTTGTCATCCTGCCATAATGACGAGAGATTGCACCTCTGAACCTGGAAGCAAGCCCCCAGTAAAATATTTCTTATTATAAGAGTTGCCATGGTCATGGTATCTCTTTACAGCAATAGGAGAGTGACTAAGATACCATCCCTCAGGAGTTTCTCCAAGGTTCCTTCTCTCCCGGTGACTAACCAACAGCCTCTCAACACTATTCATCCTACAGGAATTTCTCAAGATTCTCATTTACCTTATGGCACTAAGTTCAAACAGCCCATCTCTAGGTCATCCCCAACTGTCTCTGGTGGCCCCCAACTCCTCTGCCATGCCTTTCCCTACCCCAACTTTTCCCATTTCTACTATACACTCAAAGACTGAATACTTCTTAAACTCCACAAGAACTCCTATCCTCCAGTAGTCCTACACATCCCCATGTTTAGATCTGCTCTTTGCTTTAAAAAAAAAAAAAAAAAGTAAAAAAGTAAAATAAAAATAAATCTCGGTTCTTTCTCTGAAGACACTGTCCAATATACCAAAGAAATCCAACACATGTCCATACAATATAACTTTTCAAGAACTGCTTTCTCTTCTACAACAGAAAAGAAAAACCGGATATGGGGCTCAGCACTGCCATTTCCTGGTGGACTTCACACCCAAAATCCTAACAAGTATCCTACAGGTAATCTTACTAACCCTGGGTGGACTATCTGCCTGGGTCTGCCGCCTTGGCACACACGGTTCATTTCCTAACCTGCCTGATCAAGAGTACAGAAAACAAACAAGCAAACAAACAAACCAACAAAACCTCCCTCAAGACTGAAAATTATGATAAAATCCAGGAAGTCATTCAAAGGAAACCCAGCAGCCTTTGTGACCTAATTCAAAGAAGTACCTCTTAAACACACCAATTTGAGTCCCAACACAGAAGCAGGAGAGTACTGGCTACTTATCACCCAGACTTCTTCAAATGATAAAAAAAAAGGCTCAAAAAGCAGGATGACCTTCAAACCCTCAAAGAGACCGTATTAAAATGGCCTTCGGGGTCTTTAACAACAGAAGAATAATCAAAACAGCTAAAGTGAAAATGAGATCAGGCAAAGCTGTCACAGCCGGATAGACTCTTTCCCCACTGACAACAGATAGCTGGGCCTTCTACAAATGTGCTAAGGCGGATGCTGAGCCAGAAACTATGCACACTCTTGTACCTAGTAAGACCTTTTCCAGATCTTTTCAGGGCATTTTGAAAAGCCCTGCTCTGAAACCTGTGGGAGGGGAGCAGACAAGCACTCTCAGCCCTAGCTCAGAGCTCATGTTACAGTGACCCCTTTTGGTTTTTGTAGCCCAGGTAGGGGCATCAGCTACACCTTGATACCTATCTGGTTCCCTCCCTAAGCTGCCAAACTTGTAGCACATAGCAGCCTTGAGATGGGGCATGACAATAGGATTAGTTTCCTAAATTCGGGCTTCTTGCCTGTTAAACTCACCTGCCAAACCCACCTCCTCTTTAAACTCAGAGACTATTCACCATCTAAATTCAAAGGCCTTCCCTTCTTTTGTAAATATGAAGGTAAGGAATTTCCCTCATTCTCTGGGGTGCTATGGATCTTTTCCAGCCTTCCCCAGTACCATTGGCTAAAGGCTATTTCATCTGAAATCCATCTTAGGGCATCCCTCAATTGCACCCAGAAAGATTATTATTTGAAACGTTGTCCAGAAGATGCATGACAAAAAAGAAAACCCAAAGCATGCCTCAAGTACACACACAGCCCCCAAGTATCGCAGCATCAGGGTTAGAAAATTAGGATCTTTCCAACTGCTTCCAAGTCATATACATTCAAGGCTTTTGAAATAAGCAATAGATCATCTATCCATGCCAACATCTTCCCAATCATTAAGCTTTGTATCTAGAGAGACATCAAAAGGGCCACTGTAAAGTACAAAGTAACTCTGTATCTTTTTTTAATATTTACTTATTATGTATACAATGTTGTATCTGCATGTACAACTGCACACCAGAAGAGGGCACTAGATCTCATTATAGATGGTTGTGAGCCACCATGTGGTTGCTGGGAATTGAACTCAGGACCTGTGGAAGAGCAACAACCAGTGCTCTTAACCTGAGCCCATAGTTCTGTATCTTGCTCACTGGAGTGCAAAGCATCTTGGACAGGGCCTGCTAGTTAGAACTCCGTACAAAAGATACCTGCTTTTCAGACACCACAAAGAACAACACTTACCCACTTCATAGCACTTTTTGTTTTTACTGTTATTTTTAATAAATTTCAGAACCTCACCTGTCAGAAAAACACTAAAAGGTCTATGTTGGTCAGTACCTTTATTACTCTACTATATATTCCTTTCTGCTTAAGCTTTTGCCTAAGTGACTCAAATTGGACACAGAAATAATCCAAGCGGGGGTGGGGGGGTGGGGGGGTGACTCTAGATAGCAACCAAATTGTGAGAAATAAAAATGTAAATCAAGTTTTCTTTTTAGTTTGAGCATATAATTAGGTTCTTTGTCAGGAATGTGGACAGACAAGAATCTCATTAAATATTTGCTGACCTGTTCACCCCTAGTGTTTAAATCTGAAGGCATAATATGCAGTGTTTAGGATGCTGAGGTCCTGGAGCACAGAGTATCTCTGGCGGTCATCTGATCTAGCCTTTTCTTTCAACTCTAAACGAGTCTAAAAATGATGGTGACTTCACTTCAACAACAGGTATATCTTATAATTCCGAGCTTAAAATGAACCATATAGCAGAAATAATAAGGAGTAAAAAAAAAAAAAAAAAAATAAGGAGGGAATAATGAAAGAACTATTATTTTAAATTTCATGTGTTATTTGCTAGCCCCACCCCACCCCCACCCTTCTGAAGGCTGACTTTGCTTTCTGACCTCCAGCTCCCTGTTCCCAACCTGAATCTCCCCCTTCCCCAACACCCAGCACTGTATCCTCTCCAGCTCGGTGTCCCATCAAATTTCCTTGCCAGGCCACAGAGGAAGAGGACACAGGTAGTACAGATATAGGCTGAGGTCAGATGTTAGGGGAGGAATGCTCCCCTTTCTGAGGACTAAGGGAGGGAAGGTGGGATTGGGAGGTGCCAAGGGAGGGGGCTACAACTTGGATATAAAGTGAACAAATTAAAAAAAAAAACTTTTTAACTTCCTGACTTCTGTCAGACTATTAACAGAAAGCAGATTTTTTTTTTCCTTTTTGACAGTGAGCAGTTTGAGCATCTTTTCATAGTATTTAGGAACTATTTGCATTTTATTTTCTGTGCAGAATCTACCCAAAAGCCTTTGTCATTTGTTTAATTAATTGTTGACTAACATGAAGCCTTGTAATATAAGCCAGGTTGGGCCAAATACACCAAACTCCACAAAAACCTGAGGCATCTCAGAGCACAAAAGAATCCCAGACAGAATCAATCAACTCCATTGGGGTCTTGCGCCTGTCATTTGGGCCTCGCTCTGCAGACCCTTAGGCCCACCACATTCCAGTGCAAGTACAAATTTGGAGTGGGCATCCAATGCGGAGAGGCCAAAGCTGTGCCAGGAATACTATGTTGGTGGATTTGCGCTCCTGCCTCTTCTTTAGTTGGTCAACATTTTCTAGTTCTTCAGAGAGGACTTCCTCACAACAGCCTACACAGAGCAGAGCCAAAGCAAAGGCTATGCTTGGTGCTCAACTGTGGGCTTCCTCTTTTGGGTGACTGTTAACACTGCCTGGATGACCATCTTGCAGATCTACTGGCCCCTCTGGGGTGCTCTTGGGGACTACCTCTCCTTCACTATTCCTCTGGGCACTCCCTAACAACTTCTGAAGCTGTGATCTGATCTTTCTTCCAGGATGGGCTTCTCAGCTCTAAACTTTTTCTCAAACCCTGAAGACTGTTTCCCATTTCCCATCTGCCCCCAACAAAGGACCCTAACTTAAAAAAAAAAATCACAAGTGATCCTCCTGCCTCAGCCTCCAGAATACTCATCAGTGTATCCAAAGTCAGCTCTCCAGGAGAAAGGATACAAGCCCCTGCACTGTCACCACACACGAACCCACAGAGCCCTCCTCTCAATCTGGCCATGGTAAGTTTAATTTTTATACAACCAAATTTAATGTCTTTTCTGTGATGTTTTCACTGTGGGTCATATTTTAAAATACTTTGCCCATTCTGACATTATAAAAGAGTTTGAGTGTGATTTGTTTTTGTTTTACACTGAACTTTTTGACACATGCAGAATTAACCTTTATCTAAGCTCCAGTCTAAATGATCCTTCTTTGCCCACGTGGCAACTCCACCTGGGCCAATCCCAATCATTTGAAATGATCTGTTTCTGTTTTTAGACTTTTTGCTCTGGTTCTCTGATGCTTAGGATTTCTGAGGAAAGTTATTTCCAGATAAACTAAGATTTAGAGTAGTTTAGACTGAATGTCCTACTTTCTGCATTCTTAAATTGTAAGGGCTTGCTGCCTTGCTTCTCCATCCACCACAGGTCTTTCTTCTTTGACAAAAGCCCTTCAATCTGGTCAGTACTTAGGCTCCTCACTGCAGTGAGTGAAAATTTAATCACAGTGAAACTCTTCATATTGCCATCACTATGGGAAATAATTTGGGGGTAATTATAAAAAGCATAAGCCCACCCTATGACCCAGCAATTCTGCTCCTAGGTATTTTATTCAAGAGAAGTGAACTATTTCACATGAGGACTTGTGTATCGAGGCTCTGGGAGTTTTATAACATCTCAAAACTGAACCTAAAACAAATGTCTGACGATAAGAGAACCATGAGAACTTTAAACCCCTACCCAGATCTAGCCAATGGTCAGAATATTCTCCACAGTTGAGTGGAGAGTGTGATACGACTTTCTCACGTACTCTGGTGCCTCACATTTGACCATGTCCCCTGGAGGGGGAGACCTGGTAGCACTCAGAGGAAGGACAGCAAGTAGCCAAGAAGAGACTTGATACCCTATGAGAATATATAGGGGGTCGTAATCCCCCTCAGGAACAGTCATAGGGGAGGGGAATAATGGGAAAATGGGGGGGGGGAGGAATGGGAGGATACAAGGGATGGGATAAACATTGAGATGTAACAAGAATAAATTAATAAAAAAAATGAATAAAAAAAAAAATGATTAAAAAAAAAAAAAAAAAAAAGAGAACCATGAGATACAGGCAGACCATGCTGTGGCCATGCAAAAGAATACAATTCAGAAGTAAAGAGCTAATACTGTACTGGGTGAATCTCAGAGTCAGTGTATTATACAGGAAAGTCCAGACCAAAGTGTAGTCTAATTCCAGCTGAATATAGCACATACAGCAGCAGTTCTCCACCTGCGGGTCGACCCCCATATCAGACATCCTGTACATCAGATGTTTACATTATGATTCGTAACAATAGCAAGTTACAGTTATGAGATAGCAAGGAAGTAATTTTATGATTGGGGGTCACCACAACATGAGGAACTGTATTAAAGGGTCACAGCATTAGGAAGGCTGAGAACCACTGACACACAGGAATAGTCAAGCTATTCATGATGCCAGAACCCAGAACCATGGTTGCCTAGAGAAGGTATCTATTGAAATTAAAAGTGAGATTAAGGATCAATCGTAAAGGGTAGGGAGGAGCATTTCAAAATTAAGTTTCGTAGATCTGATGGTTGATGTAAGGAGCTGGTGAGGGACCGTGGTGAATAAGGGGAGGAAGTGGGAGCTGGGGAGGTTCCTTTATTATTTTATGTGTGGATGTCTTTGTACCATGTGCTTGTAGGAAGCCTCACAAGGCAGAAGAGGGCAACAGATCAACTGGAACTTGGGTTACAGATGGTTATGAGCTGCCGTGTGGGTGCTGGGACTAGACAGAGCCTGAGGCCTCTGCTCTCTTCACTGATGAGCCATGTCTCCAACCCCTCAAGTTTTCTTACTCAAGCTTCAAGGTAGATAATTTTTCTATTTATCAAGGTAAAGAGAACAGATTTTTAAAAAGGGAGATTTAAGTTATAATATTTTTAAAATATATTCCAAATTGAAATTCAGTTTCCACATAAGGTGTGCAGACCTTCAGTGACTGGCACATGCTGTCAGTTTGTGTATGAATGTGTGTATAGTCTGTACAAACAGGTCAAAGAACAGAGGCTCTCAACCTTTAGGCAGTGTGAGAACACCTGATGGCCCGAGAAGCTGTCTGTTACTGTGTACACGCCCCCAGTGTCAGTGCTGGTGAACTGGGTGGGGCTGGAGATTCCTGTTTCTAACTTAGTTCCCAGGCGCTGCTGGTTCTGACGACACACTCTGGAAATATCACCTTGTTCTAGAAAGGTCCAGGCCATTCACCTGGTCTACAAAAGAAAGCAACTTTTTGTCCTCGAATTTTCTGTCTAAATTGCCAAAACTATTTTCTGTGACATGAAAATGCTACAATTCACCTTGCTATTTAAATTTCTAGCTCCTTCAAGCACCTTAATGGGGCACTCAAAACCTCTGGTGATTATAGCAACAAGAAGTCTACTGTAGGAAGCCGAAGACAAAAAGCTGAATGCCCCACTCTCCAGCAGACAGATTCCAGCTTCAGGGAGGTTCACACAGTGGCTTGGGATGCCTTCTATAAACAATTAAAGCTTAACTCCCAAAGGTCCCTGGTGCCTCACTCCAAACAGACAGTCTTGGGGAGGACAAGTGGCATTGTAAAATTCGCTGCCTTGGGATAATAAGCTGCCCCTCTTGGACTCTATCTATAATGGCCCAAAAGACAAAGTCAGACAAAAGGACTCTCTCTCTCTCTCTCTCTCTCTCTCTCTCTCTCACACACACACACACACACACACACACACACACATACACACACACACACACACACACACACACAGAGCTGCCTCTCACATATCCAGTTCTCTGAGAATTTGCCCATCATATTTCTATCCACAGTGTCTATTCTTGATCAAACTTTATATCAGTGCTAGCCTGGTTAGTACTTTTTCACCCATGCCACAGGCTTATCCTCCCAGCATATGTAATTCCTTCAGACCTAATGTTGCGCTGACACCAGCCACGTCAGGATTTTCCTAATATGTCAAAGTTGTTCTCATGTACAGCCCTTCATTTATACCCCCATCTTATGTCTTTAAAACAAAGGTATCAAAAGAAAAAAAGAAAGAAAGAAAGAAAAAGAAAAAGAAAAAATAAATAAAACAAAATAGGATGTGATGGGGCACGCCTTTAATCCCAGCACTCAGGAGGCAGAGGCACAGGCAGGGGGATCGCTGTGAGTGCAAGGCCAGCCTGGTCTACAAAGCGAGTCTAGGACAGTAAAGGCTAACACAGAAAGACCTTGTCTTGAAAAAAACAAAGAAAAACAACAACAACAAAAAAGAAATGCAAATCCCAACAAGTCATGCCATCCTGGGATGGAAGTAGAGATCAAAGTGATGGTGAGCAGATGCTGCTGCGTTCCAGTGTCGCCTGCTTCTCAGGCTGGGGATCGCTGTATTGCTACCAGGTGAGCTGTTCTTAGACCACCCTGCCCTCCAGAGCCTTCACTTGACTCCTCGTGTGAAAAGGAAAGACCTGCTCAGAAAGGGCGGTTTCTGTCAGCAACAACATCCTCACAGGTTTTTGACCCCTTTATGGAAAGTTAGGCACCTGCAGCAGGTAATCCTGACAATAACATACACTGGGGAGAAATGACAACCTCTAAAAAGGTGCTAGGCTGGGCAGATCTGTAAACAAGTGAAATTGGATCCACAGGGCTTACTTTGTACACACATGGGCACACATGCACAGAAAGAAAACAAATGATAACAAACGTGGGGGAAAACCTTCTACAGTTTGCTTTCCTGATGTGATAAAAGCAACTACCTTGGAGGGAAGGAATTTATTTCTCTTACATGTCTATGGCACAGTCTGTCACTGAGGAAAGTCGGGGCAGGAACTCAGGCAGGAACTTGAGCTTACAGTGAAGAATATTGTTTACTGACTTGCTCGGCCCTTTCCCATACATCCTAGGACCACCTACCCAAGGGTGGCACCAGTCATAGTGGGCTGGACCCTCCCATCACTAAGAAAATGCCCCACAGACATGCCCACTGGCCAGTCTGATGTAAGCACTCCTCAGTTGAGGTTCCTTCCTCCCAGCTGATGCAAACTAACCAGCACAAATGAAAAACCTTCAGACACAGGGGGTGGAGAGAACAGTGGTACCGTCACTATAGAAGTCAGTAGAAGTGGGAGCGAGCTACTAAAAATAGAGCCACAGAAGCCAGCTATCACACTCCGGGGTTGTGTCCTAAGGACTCTCTGTCAGAACACCACACAGATAGTCTTACAATCATGGTTTTTTGCTGCACTGTTCATAACAGCCAGGAAGTGGACTGATTGAGATAAATACCAACAGGTGCATGGCTGAAGAAACTATGGTATAAGTACATAATAGAAGCCGGACGTGATGGCGCACGCCTTTAATCCCAGCACTCGGGAGGCAGAGGCAGGTGGATCGCTGTGAGTTCGAGGCCAGCCTGGTCTACAAAGTGAGTCCAGGATGGCCAAGGCTATACAGAGAAACCCTGTCTCGAAAAACCAAAAAAAAAAAAAAAAAAAAAAAAAAAGAATTTTATTTAGTCCATAATAAAAAATGAAATCAAAATATTTATAGGAAAAATGGATGGAGTTAGAGATCATTGTTAAGCAAAATAATCCAAACTTAAAACAAGCAAACACTGCATGATCTCTCATATATGTGGACTGTAAATATAAAGTTGTGGGACAGGGAGAGAGTCCTGAATTGGGAAGACTGTATCTTAGGGGAAGGAGAAAAGATGAGAGAGTAATAGAATACATGAGACAAAAAAATAGGAGAAAAAAAAAATAGAAGGAGAGTGGTAGGGGACCAACAAAAGGTGGGCAGAGGGGATCAGGTGGGCCTTAGAGGTGGGAGATGAATAAGATATCAAGTTAAATGAAATGTATGAATGAAAATGCTGTAATGAAACCCATTACTTTATATGTGAACAACAGGTTTACAAAATAAACCACTGAACATCGGCTTCGGCCTTTTACTACTTACATTATATTCTTTATATTTCTGTGAACTATATCATCTACTAATGAAAAATATATATTCACAAAAGCACAATGCTAGACACTAACTCATGGACCCTTCTCAACATGGGGGTGGGTGATGGTTTTGGACTGAAAGTCAAATCACTGGATGAATGGAATTTTTTTCGTATCTGTGAATGTGATGCTGAATTTTAAAACCCTGAAAAGGACACAACCTTACCACAGCAGCAAATGTGCCACCCTCATCAGGTTGTTATGGCAACTGCACTACTTGGGCTGAGAAGAGGGGCTGGATGTTTGTGTCAGAGAGAGATTTTGTTGCAGACAGCCATTAGAAATACTAAAAGATGTTTACATATAAATCTCAGAACATGAAAAGGCCCCCAAGAGATTTCTCCCCTCCTCATTAACAAGTCTTTTGGTGCTGCCACTGTTCAGGTCTTGCCTAGGACCTGAGGTATCATGCGTGTAATTTCTAGGAGTCACAATCTGTCAAGAAAGAAAATTAACCAGTGCCCCTACTCAGCTGGGACACCTATGAACCACAGTGACCAGCCTGGCAAGGTATCCAGAGAGCCTCAAGAGAAGTCATAACCAAGAGCTGTCTAATCATCCACGGTCAGCTAGCCAA
This sequence comes from Acomys russatus, assembly GCF_903995435.1. Classification (NCBI taxonomy): domain Eukaryota; kingdom Metazoa; phylum Chordata; class Mammalia; order Rodentia; family Muridae; genus Acomys; species Acomys russatus. The sequence goes on along the minus strand of NC_067140.1, from coordinate 48,989,512 downwards.
GGCTGGTGAACGTCGGGGGTTTAGAGAACTTACTGTCACCACTCCACTAGACTCACATTATTCCTAGCTGCATTTTAAAGCCTGATCTTATACCCAGAGATAAATGCAGTTCTTACCTTGAGTCAAAAAAGCTCCTTTTTGCAGCAAAGACCATTATAGAAAACCACAATTGGTCAAAATGCAGAGATCAACTAGTCATTGGATGCTGAGCCCCAGTAGACACGTTCACAACACAACTTCTAGACTTAAATAAATCTCAGGGGCAGAAAGACTGTGAAAAGTCAGAAGACCAAGAAGTTTGCTGATTTCTTTTGGTTTTTTTTTTTTGGGGGGGGGGGGTTGGTTTTTCAAGACAGGGTTTCTCTGTGTAGCCTTAGCTGTCCTGGACTCACTTTGTAGACCAGGCTGGCCTCGAACTCACAGAGATCCACCTGCCTCTGCCTCCCGAGTGCTGGGATTAAAGGCGTCTGCCATCACCACCCGGCTAGTCTGCTGATTTCTTAATGTAGCACAAGACTCAGAGAGATCCTATAAAAAACATATTAAGTCAGCAACTCCCCACAGTGAAGCATTCCTGTAACACCCCATCCCCACTTCTTCCTGCATACCCTCTGAATTATGACTGTTTCTACTTACTCATGATAACACTAAAGTGTCCATTTCTCTCCTCTACCCAAGTTATCCCTAACGGCTTTATGTAAAACTACCAAATCTTAGAGCTAGTCTCTCTCATTTATTCTTCAAATAATTCACAAACCTTATTAAATGAAAAATGTCCCAACTCCTGAAAGATCGATGCTGCTCTGAGGTCCACACCTACAGGAATCATTTCCATGTGTCATCACGTTTTTCACATGTATTCATTACGTAATTTTCTGAATCATATCAAACCTGTTGATATATCAAACTGTGTGAAATGGGGGAAGAAACTAAATTTTCTCTGCAGTGCTTTGCAGAATTAACTGTTTATTTTTGCTCCACTGTAACAATGGCAACCGCTGGCATCTAGCAAACACTTGCCCCCTACATGATAGTCATTATACTCAGTGCTTTTCAAGGTCATTCTGAGTACTTTGAAACGCACACTACCTTGAGACACTATCCTATTGCAAAGAATATGAAACCAGAGGTTCAAGTGGGACAAAGACCCAAAGGAGAAATTCTCTAGAATAAAGCAAAAAACCTCTATGAGACCTACTCACAGAGGGTGTGCGTGTGTGAGTGTGTGTGCATATGTGTGTGTCTGTGTGTGTGTGTGTGTGTGTGTGTGTGTGTGTGTGTGTGTGTGCCAGAAAGCATCCCAACAGCCAAGCACAGAGAACAGCTAGCTCCTGGCTGATAAAGGGCAGGGTCTCAGCTCAGAAAGCCAGGAGTGACCTCACTGTGAATGAGGAGCTAGAGAGTATCCAAGGACCTCTGACAGATCTGCAAATGTCAAGGACCTAGCCATCAGGACGCAAAGTACATACTGCAGTTGGGATCCTACACGGTCCTAGGAATATGTCCCTACTAGGGAAGAGACCTCACTTTTTTTAAAAGCTATATTCAGGCCACATACGGTTCTGGAACATAATAAATACCTCATAAATCTTTAATGGGCAATCTCAGTAACCAATGTCTCCATTCTGAACGGAGCATATCCACTCTGTCTACTAAGCTGTGTAATCAGAGCTTCCTCAAGTGTGGTCTGGAGACCTCTAGTGGTTGTCTGCAGATCACTGAAGGGAAAGGTTAAAGACAGGTGGAAGCCTGGAGCAGTGAAACAAGATGCAGTGATGATAGAGGGATACTGAAAAAAACTTTAGAAATGTTTCTGAAATCTGCATTTGAAGATAAAAATACTCTCTATTTATTCAGCTATGATCCCACAGGAGGAAACCAATTGTTTCCTAATGGTTAACTTTATTGTAAGGATCACATATCCTAATAGCAGCACGTTCACTTCTTAAATTTTTACCTGAAAGATGAATGCCTAGCTCCATAGTTAAAGCACTTGCCAAACAAGTGTGAAGACCAGAATTCAGATCCCTAGATCATACATTATGTGAGGTGGTTTTAGCAGCTACCTGGAATTCCAGCACTTAAGGCATTCCCAAAGAGATCTGGCTGGCTAAACTAACAATATTGGCAAGCTCTGGGTTCAACTGAGAGATCTTGCCTCCATGAACAATGTGGGGAACTATCAAGGAAAGCACCTGGTAGCAACTTTGGGTCTCCGTATGCACATTCACACAAATTCATGTACACCCATACACATAAGTATGCAACACAGGCAAACACAAATATACAACAGGTGTTGTATGAGAAAGAAAAAGAAAAAATATCTATGAGTAGCATTTTAAAATATACTGCTATTTGAGAAAATATGAAGGAACATAGTTTAAAAACAAACAAATAAACAAACGCCAGGCAGTGGTAGTGCACACCTTTAATCTGAGCAGCCTGATCTACAGAACGAGTTCCAGCACAACCAGGACTACACAGAGAAACCCTGTTTTCTTGTTTTTCAAGAAAAACAAACAAAATCAAAACAATTAGCAGTCTTCTATAAATTCAAAACATGAAAGAGAGAAAGAAACCATTCCCTCTCTTTAAATTCACATCATCTTCTTAGTCAACGCTCAAGACCCTCTGCAGGTCATCTGGGATCTCAGAGAAACGTCATGTTGGACCCTGGAGTCCAATTCAGGAAGGGGGTTGCCGCGAGAGACCACTCAAGTCACACAGGCTGGAGGTATAGGTAAAGTTTATTACTGACACATCAGAAGTCCCAATTGTTGATGTGTCAGGGTCCCTCAGCACTCGGGAGGCGAAGGACCCCGAGCAGCTGTTACAGGCTAGTTTTAAAGGCTAAAACCACAAAGCAGGTGGGGTTGCTTATCAAGTTAGACCTTATGGACATTAGGACATCTGGCATTGGGAAGCTCTTTGTGGGGGCTTGGGTGTGGGTCTCTAGAGCGGTACTGAAAGCCGTTGGGGACATCTGATATATGGAAACTTACATGTAACTACTCTGGGAACTAGGGTGGAGCTTTTGAAGTTAGCATTTACGAGAACTGGGAGAGGCGAGCAAGGCTGGGCAAGCGAACACGCATCTTGTATTTTACAGTTTTACAGTTTCTCAGTCACAGCTCGTTTGCTAGAATGTTGGTCATGCTGGAGAAGAGCTGCTGTTTACAATGATAAATGGGTATCTGGTGCATCAGAAACACTCTTCACTCCCAGTAAGGAATGGAAGGGGCTGGCTAGACTCTGGAGCCACCATATTGATCATACACAGGCCACCATCTTCCAAGTTGGGAAGACAACAGTGCACACTGGAGAAAGCAGAAGGAAATGTAGCTTTCTAGAAACAAGATCAATACCAGGTATGCTTTGATACTCAACCTGACAGGATTTAGAATCACCATGGAAACAAGTCTCTGAGCATGTATATAAGGAATAATCTGGGGTAGGAAGACCCACCCTAAATGTAAGTGGTACCCTACTCCGTGGACAAGGGTCCCAGGCAGAGTAAAGAGGAGACAGCCTCTTTTGGGGTTGGAATTGTTTAGGTCACCAAATGAGTCAATGTTTTTCCTCTAACTCAGTTTATAGCCAAGCTACTGGAGATTATGATTTGAAACAGACCTAAAGGATGAACTCTATTAGTACTGCTCCTATGTAGCCTGTCCTTCCCAACTAGTCACACACACTTCCCCAGCAGAACAATTCCCTTCCTGATGCTGACTGTATGTTATAAAGAAGGATAACTACAGACCACTTAGAAAGAGGAAAGCAGCATTTTGGTTCATCCTTCTGTTTTAACTTAATTATATATAATGGCCACAAGACTACCTCCTGGGTCTTTTTTAAGTGACTGGCACATGTGTAAGTAATAAGCACATGCAACCTTTATTTCATAAGACTTAAGAGACACAGCATAACTGAGAACATGTAAAAATGCTACACGGAGCTACTAAGCATTTACACCACAACAAAGAGCGAGGACCTTAGCAGTGCATTGCCTGTGATTTATGAGCCCCCTGCAAGAGGGGCATTCCATAACTGGAAGCCCTCAGCACTGGCTGTAAGCCCAGGGAGGCACAGGAAAACAATTTCCGTCCATGTTCTTTTAATGGTTCCCCATATTTCACCTTCTCATTTCTCATCCACCCAGCTACTTAGGGAGATGAAGTGGGATGAGAGAAGGAAGTGTGGATGAGAATAAACTGCAGCAGAGGAGGTGAAATACACAGCTTTCTTCAGGCTCTTACACAGAGTTCCTGGAAAAGCTAAGCAGACAACCAAATGCTGTTAAGTCCGAGCTGTGTACACACAGGTATAAGAATTAAAATTCACAGGGAAGAGCACTAGACAAGAGAAAGGTGTGTGCTACCCTACTCACTGGTTGTCATAAAAACCACAGCCTCACTGGCTAGGTCTACCTCACAGAGCTCTGTCCCACACCAATGGCAAAGCTTTGGAATATTCATTACAGAAGCATCTAACGTGTTCGACAGAAAAAACAAGCAAGTGGTGTTACATAGCAGAAACTATATTTGACTGTGTTTACCGAGCCCCACAGAAAAATCTCAAGACAGGACAGAACCCCAAATTCTGGGCAGAGTCAAGACAATCCACAGAATGGAATAAACCAATCTAACAGCTGGGTTTTTTTTTTTAAGATTTATTTTTTAAATTATGTTTATGGGTATCTGTGCATGGGTATGTGCACAAGAGTGTGGGGGCACAAGTACAGGTGCACGTGGTGGCCAGAGGTTTTGGATCCCTCTAGAGCTGGAGTTACAGGTGGCTGTGAGATGCCCAATATGGGTGCTGGAAACATGGGTGCCCAGGTCCTCCATAAAAGCAATATATGCTCTTAACCACTGAGCCACCTCTCCATGCCCCCAAAAATTACAATATTTTTTAGTATTAAGTAGGAAAGTACTAAGTATTCAGTGTTAAGTAGGAAAGCATCCAAGAAAACACTAGAGATATGTTCGTTTATATATTCATGCTACAATGCTGCATGGAAGGTAATTATGAAATTTAATTTACTTCTTTCTTATACGTAGATATCATGGCCGGGCTTTAAGTTTCTGATGCTTGACAACTAAGTAGGAAATAGACCCTTTGGACTCTCACTTCAGAAGTGAGACACAAGGAATTCCAAGTGGAGTAGCCAGCGGAGTAGCCAGTGGAGTAGCCAGCGGAGTAGCCAGCGGAGTAGCCAGCGGATGGCCACAGAGAATTTGCAATGTGTTCATCTGAAAAGGGTTCGTATCGGTTTAAACTATACACAGTGAAGCAGAAAGAAATAAAATGAAATTTCCTTTAAAGTATTTCAATAAAGAGAAAAACATTGGCAGTTATTGAATCAGGGAAACGGATCTATAGAAGCCTATGTATCTCCTCTTACTTTTGACCAAGTTTGAAGATTTCAGTAAGTGAAACATTGTAAAATATCATACTGCCTAGTCATAGTCCTTTAGGACTCCACCCAAAAGTGCAGGAAAAGGTCCCTGACAGATTTAACTAATGTACAGAAATTAGTGTGGAAGCGCACGCCTTTATTCCCAGTACTCAGGAAGCAGAGGCAGGCGGATCTCTATGAGTTCGAGACCAGCTTGGTCTACAAAGTGAGTCTAGGACAGCCAAGGCTACACAGAAACCCTGTCTCAAAAAACAAAAAAAAAAAGTACAAAAATTATGAAACTGGCATTTTCAGATCTATACTTTATATACAGCTGATCAAAATTTCATGTTGTTTAAGAAAAAAACTGGTTGGAGACCATTCATTACATCTTATACCAAGTGATCTGTAATGCTTTATTCCAAAGCCACAAAATACATGTGCCCAAAAGATGTATAAAAGCACGTGCATCTTTTATTAAAAAAAAAAAAAGGAAAGCTGTTCACAGTATATGCTTTCCATCTAAGACCTGTTAAAAATTCTCCGTCACTGGAGAAAACTACATGATAACAACACAGCTGGACAGAACCTCTGCAAATACTGCATAACAGAGGTGGGAACCGTTTCCAGCCAAAGGGATAAAACAGGAAAGACGCGCATTCACAAGCCATTCAGGAACCTCATTCCAGAGCTACCTCTTGCTAAGCTCTTTTTTTTTTTTCCTTCCAAAATACGTCATGTAACTGTCTGTCAAAATAACTCTTGCCTAGTCTACCTGCTCACACACTCCAGAGCTGCAGCCTCTCCTGGATCCCTCCTCAGTGGCAAGCCGCTCAGGAAGCACCTAGTGAACAGGTTCGCCCCTCTGCGCTTTCCTCTCTTCCTGGCAGGGCGCACTGCTGTCCATCGTCCATCGGGAGGGGTAATTAATGGGTTCATTATGTATGAAAGCGGCATCCCACCACTTGGCTGTCTGATTTGAACGGATCCTATCAGCGTTTCATTCATGTTCAGTGTCTGGGATGTGATAAAGCTGTTCTTCCTTTCGGATTTTCCCCTTACCACTCAAGAAACCAGTGCACTAGAGCGGATGTGTTAACAGAAGCACTAGGGGAAGAAAGGAAATTCTTAACCCCTGCAGACAGGAGGCTGAAGGATGGAAAGTTGTTAAGGAGAAAGCCAAGGGAAGCAGAGAGTGCTGAAGAACGCCCGTGCTTCTGGAACACACAACAGTGTTAAAGCAGCGTGATTTGGGAACATTCAAGATTCTGAATTACAGGTAAACAGAACTTTTCCAGAGGGTGAACATCTTCAGGAGGATTTCTCACTGCTGAGACAGTCAATGAATTTTTAATAAGTTCTGAGCACTGTGGTCAGATCAACAGCTACTATCTGATAAAGCCAAAATTCACCCTTTGATTTCCATGAGCCTATCCGAATGAGTCTTCACCTTGCAGCTACCTGTGCTAACTAATGCCATGGGAGTACCGGGCCTCGGAGATGCTGCAGGAAATAAGACACAGGGGTGAAAGAGATCACCACAGCAAAGTCGAGGAGGCATTTCCAGCATGCGAGCTTACCATTCCTCGCTGAGCTTCAGCCAGCTCCTGCCAGGTAAGATCCAATTCTATAACATTAATTCACAGCTTGGCTGCTGAAATGAACGTTGATACTTCAGTGAGTGAGCCAAGAGATTTGAATTTCATGTAGTTCTCCCTGAAGCTTTATGCGGATTTAACCCTTCCAAGGTAAACACCTGTTAGCCACTCACAAACTCTACAATAAAATGGCTTGCTTTCATTTTTCACTGAATTTATCTTCGTTTCTTAGAATTATAATTTTATTTAGTCACTTGAAAGCAATCTGCATGAGAAGCGTCCAAAACGCTGTCTCTGAGGCAGCCACAGAGGTCTTCACCATGCTTGCCAGAGAACTTGAGGGAAAGGCAGAATTCACAGGCGCAGCTAGCAACATTTCTGTCAGTGTTTTTAAAATGCTCAGTGACTGACTTTAATTCTCAGCAAACCAAAACCACCTAAACTGTGATGCCATTCTCATTCACACAGAAGGAAACAACCTCTAGTGAACACTTCCAGATGGGAAGATTTACCCCAAGGACAGCAGGGCTATTTCTGTAGCAGAGCAAATGGGACATTTCAGAACAGAACGAAAAAAAGTATGGCCCATTCAAGCCTCACAAGTTTTCATCCAAGGCCGATGGTCCAAACTACAAAACGAAAGGACTAGTGAAGCCAGGAAGAACTTTAAAGGGTAGAGTACCGTGCAGAAAGTCTGCAGCACGCAATGCAGAGGGGGTCTCTAAAAAGACTCTCTGTGTAAAAAAATCACAGAAAGGAACTGTCAGCCCTCCTTCACCTGGCAACATTTTAATTACTTCCCTAAAACTTCACTAGTATGAAGCATTGTCATAAGTTCAACTGAAAGGTTAGGTTCAAAAATCTTACAAAAAACCCTAAATCAGTCATATTTCCATTAGCTTGAAAGGGTGGAGATAAGAAAAACAACAAAAGCACACCACACCTAACTACAAAAATTAGCTAATCCAAGAAAAACCATCGCAAGTTGTTATTCTAAAAGCAAATGTGAGCACTGGGCGGGAGCTCCTCAGTACACAGAGCACTTGCCTGGCCTAGGCAGGGCCTGAGTTCCATCCAGGCACAAGCTAAAGGGAAGAAGGAAATTGTTTCCATTTCATCAAACTCCCTGTTTTCAGTTTTTAATTCAGATAGTGAGATACACCACCCCTCCTACTCTCTTCAAGACAGGGCATGAGTAACCATAAATGCCACGTAGCTTTTGCATCTGAAGTCACTATACACTCTCACTTGTCATTTTCCAGCACTGGAGGAAAGCAGTAATTTCAATACAGATAGTGACTTGACTATCAACTACACAGATGTGTTTCAGAAAAAAAGGGGGGAAAGGCTATAAATTCTAAAGTTTCATTTATGTAACAGCAGAACTAAAATGTTGGCTTTTTATCTGTTTTTTTCTAACATATGAGATTTACCTGAATCCTTAAAGGTTCTTTTCATCTGCTCCCACCTTGCTTTACAGATTGCTTCAAAAATGTATATCAAGTGAAAGATGTCAGATAATATTTCAAATCATAATTGAATAATTTAATTACCTAGATGAAATGGAGATTTCCAATATTATGCTCATTTTGCTCCCAATAACTGGAAAGGAAGGGGATATAAAATAATGTTCCTGACATTTTATACTTGCTGCTATGAGGAAAATTAACACCCCAGCTCTTGGGGACTTTGCTCCCTTCCATAGTTTATCCTCGATGACAATGGATGGGCAGACAGACACCAAATACCAACTCCCAAGTTAGCCTCTGACAGCAGCAGTCCCACTTTCTCTCTTATCTATAATAATCCATTCAGAAAGCAATGTCAGCATCAGCAACAGTTTCCAAAAAAGACATAAAAATTCAGAACAACCTACAATTACCAATGTACTAAAAAGCAAAAAAATGCCATTATCTTTAGCATCTCATGGGTACAAATGGGTAAGCTTTTTTTTTTCCCCCCCGTTTTACTATTTTTGAGACAGGGTTTCTCTGTGTAGTTTTGGCTGTCCTGGATCTCAGTCTGTGGACCAGGCTGGCCTCAAACCCCAAGATCTGCCTTTCTCTGGGAATGCTGCACCATGCCCAGCAGGTTTAGTTTTTTAGATAGTGGTGGTGGGGTCAGGGGATGGAGTGAGAAAGAAGAACAGAATAAAGAGAGACAGAGACAGAGGTGGGGGCGTAGGCCATACCACACATACAGAAGTTACAGCAAACCCTGTGGAGTCAGACATCTCCTTCTACCTAAATGTGGGATTGAACTAAGGTTGCCAGGCTACATAGCAAATGCCTTTGCCCACTGACCATCTTGGCGGCCCCATGTAAGGGGTTTTAAAGTGAATACCTTAAGACTGAGTGTACTCATCGGAATTTTCCCTAGTATCAGTAGATTTAACAATTAATGAGCTTTTGAATATTGGGGAACAGTCAATGATTAATAATTGTTTCTGAGACTCAGTAAGATATGGGGTAAATGTTTTGGAGATCATATCTTTATTAATGGCATCTATTATCATATATCTTAGATTCTGGCCATTTATATCATCCACATACTATAAGGTTCTTATTGAAACAGTAAGAAAAATAGCTTTATGGTCAAAATGAAGCTCTTCCACTGAGTGTCTCTGATGTTATACCAGTCTTTAAAATAAAGTCATTTTACCTGAAATGACAAGCAACAAAAATGTTATTGTTAGGTCTGTATGTTAACTAGAAATGTATGTAAAATTCATGCTAATGTATTAGCATTTACCCAATCAAGAAGCCTTATTTTAAGCGCTTTAAGTATGTATCTGCTTATGTACATTTGTATAACTTTCTATTTTTTAATTTTTTGAGAGACTTTTCCAATATTCTACAATGGTGGGTGCCGTGGTCTGCTTAATTCAGTGGGTATTTCAGAGGGCTCAGCAGGAGTGTGCCGTGAGGCTCACGTTCTTTAAGGAGTAACTGACCGTGAGTGAGAATGTACCTCACCACGGACGCTCTCCTCCTCTCCACCTTGTTCCTGCTGGGAGAGAATGATCTTTGGTTTGTGACATCACAGTCTATGACTGAGGAGTTGGCTGATATCAGACGTGATTATACCCTTTCAGAGGAGCTAGGTGCAGAAGAGATGCAAGCACAGTCATTTCCAGTCACACCACTGAGACACCAGGGAGATCTGTGGCAGAAGCTGAATTAGGGAAAGAAAAAATCCTTTCACAGCTTCTGTCACTTTTCAGCATCGACTATGAAGGATAAAAGCACCACTTCACAGTTTACCTACCTAATAATTTGAAACATCATGGGGGTGTAAACTTCATGTTACCTAATTTCACAGATGAGGATGAAATGGGAAAGAAGGAAATTCTATTAAGCAAGCAGATATTAGTGGAGCAGAGTGAAAAAAGAAAGACTCAGGGGCAGCCAGTATAACTAAAGACACCAATGCTACTCAAAGACTTGAGAAAAGCTGTCAGTATACCCTAAATGGGAAGGACAAGGCCTCTCGATGAGAGAGTTCCAAGCATATATTCTGAAGTGAAGCCCAGGGTAATCAGTATGTGACATTCAAACTAGTATAGCAATATGAGCGTGAGAAGAGGCCTAGTTAACACCCATCTAAGAAAACAAGAATTTATGAAGAGAGCATCTCCTTCATTACGAAAAATACTATGTTCTATAAAGTCCTCCAACATGAATTTGCGAAGATACAATAAAAATAACTCAGGAATTATAAGTCAGAGTTCAACAAAGGAAATAAAGACAAAAGCTCCTCTTACAAACATATATACATATATATATATATTATATACACACACACATATGGACCATCTTCCCTATTTTTATCACCTTGTCTGTAACTACAGCTAGCTTCAAAGGACAAGGCAGACAGAAAATTCCTCTACAGACACAGGTGTGGTTTCCTTTTAGACTAATAGAGCAATTGCCCCAACTAAAAATCCTAGTCATCCATGACAGTCTCCTAGGTTCAGAACACACACAAATATCCCATCCAAGCAATAACATCTCCGCACATGACTACAAGGCAAGCTCATCTTTTATGGTTATACCTTCTGCTTGAGATAACAGAACATGAGAAGACTGTGAAAGCATTTAACTGCTCCTAAGGACTGACTAAATTACACTGTATTATTGAAGAGTTGTTGGACAATCCTGACATCCTCTACTTGTCACATAACATGAAATATTAGTCAAATAATCCAAGAGTCCAGATCAATCAGAAGACGCTCTGAAGGCCTTGTCATACCATGCCATGCTGTTGTTGTAATCGACCACGTGGGCCTTCCTACTTATCACTGTAGACACATGACATCGAATTCTGAGCTCTTGAAAGAGCGAAGCAAGAGGTGATGTCCAGTTCAGTTACTCCAACGTAAACCTTGAACTTTCTGGAACAAGAATCCAAAGAAGCTGGCTGGTGCACAGTTAAAGTTTTAGTTTGAATCAGGGCACCCCTCTAACAATCGCTCATCTCTTGCATACTATCACAAGGGCAGTTTTCTAGCTGTAGTAATTTTGGGGGAACTTGTAATACCTACAGAAAAGCCATCATGCCTAAAAACTTCCTAAGCACTTTGACACTGCTTCTGCTATAGCACTTTGTTGGGTATCACTGAAAGTGTATGTTTGTCTCGTCTATGAAACTGCATTATTCATGGCTGATTGTCATAAGAATAATTTAATGATCATATTCACTGCTTATTTTCAAGTATGTTCAGACCTAGTTAATCAGTGGATGTGCTCAATGAGCATACTATATTCTGCTACAATCTCAAGAATGGGCAGAAGAACAGTGGTCCTAACTACACTTCAGCCCTTCGCTGGTAACAGGACAAATAGTTCAATCATAGCGAGGTCTCAGTGTGATGCCTTTCAGAGTACATGTCCTGAAATAAAAGCTATGTAGATGTAGAAGTCATACCCATTAAGGAAGTCATGATATTAGCAAATGAAAAATTAACATAGCATATTTGTCCCTTATATTTCTGTTCTACTTGACATATGGAAATCACATTTTTCCACCCTATGTTGAGATCCAGAACATCAATAGTCCCAAAGATTTCGTTTGGTTTTGTTGTTTAAAAGGTGATTACAGGAAAGTGTGGGCAAACAGTTTGCACAGAAACTGAAGAAATAGAGCTACAGAGAAGGCTGAGCACCTGCTGCTCTTCCAGAGGACCAGGGTTCCATATCCAGCATCCACGTGGTGGATTACAACTCTCTGCCCTCTCCTGGGGATCCTGCCCTCTCCTGGCCTCCTACGGCACCAGGAGCAAATGCAGTGCACAGACACAAATGCAGGCAAAATATGCATACATATAAAATGAAGTGAAATAAAACAAAATACAGAAACTGAAGAGATAGTAAAATCAGCTATCGGATGGTGAGAGCAGAAAAAAATGACAGCCTCAAAATCTTATATTTCTTTTCCTTTTCCCTTTAACATTTAGACTTTGCTCAAGTACCTAAGTCAAATCTTTCTGAGTTTGTGAGCCACAGCATCACAAGAACCTCAGGATTTCACGTCAGTTAAGTCTATTCCAACAATGGTGGTTTCTGTGTAAGTAAGGGCAGTGGCAAAGCCCTGTGCTGTGATGAAACTGAAGGCAAGCAAAAGCTGGTATTGCTACAGAACTCATCCCTGGGTGCTGGGGTAGAATCAGCTGCAGTAAAGAAGTGATTGGATATGTGGTCTTCACCAAGTCTGTAGTTTGATGTCTGTATACACAGCTCAAGATTTTGAGTTTTGTCATACTGTATTTTAGCAGTTACATTCAAGAAAGATCTTAGATCAAACGTAAATAGGGAAAGCATACAAAACTACATCTTCTGCAATAGAAAAGCTATAGTCTACTATTGGTTTTTGGGGTTTTTTTGTTGTTGTTGTTTAGTTTGGTTTGGTTTGGTTTGGTTTTTTTGTTTGTTTGTTTACCATCTCTCCCCTGTTCTTTCTGGGTACTTCCCAGAGTATATACATTGTAATTGTTCTGCCATCTAGAGGATTCACAAAGGTACTCTCTATTGTATATGGTTTTTATTCCAAATAGATATTGCCTAAGACTAGTGGACACTTCCTCATATGAGTCCTCTGAATCATTATTATTTTCCAGCCTAAGAGGACACAGCCTGCAAACCAGCACTGTCAGATGGTTATTCTGTTGCCTCAACAATGATCAAGCAACCAAAACCTAGGATTCAAATGATTACAAGTTTATTTTAGATAGCTATAATTTGGGCTGGGTTAAATACGCTTGAAGTAAATAAAATAAACAAAAATCTCAGTAAGTTATAGTCAAGCATAGAAATGAAACAGTGAGCTTTTGCCATAAAATGTTTCAGAATACAGTATGAGAAATCAAGAGAGAATGGTTGGAAATTCTGATAAGCAACACCCTTCCAAATACTCTTTCCTTAACATTTTGCCAGTCATTTTATCGTGGGCTCTGTAACTTTCCTAACTATGAAGGTAGTAAGACCAAGCCTGAGCACTTAAACCTGAGCGTCACTGTAACTAAATATTGTAGCACATTATAGTAGATAAAATTAACTTTAAACAGACGTGGGGGGTGGGGGTAATTCCCGTACATAGGAAGCAGAGTCAGCCAGGGCTACATAGTGAGTTCTTGCCTATGCACAGTATCCTGTGTTTGAACCCCAGTATCTGCCGCTAGCCCATCAGCAAGGAACGGTGGTCCACACCTGTAAGCCCAGCACAAAGGATATACAAATGGGAAGATAAGAAGTTCAAGGTTACTCTTGGTTGTAAAACCCAAACCCTTGCGCTATATGAAATATTGTCCAAAAAAAACAGAAATCTGACCTCGCAGGGGAAAGAGCATTCTACATTGGCCTACTACGATGTGACACTGTGCTCATCTCTGCCCCGGCTTCTCCAGCACTACTCCATCCACTAAGGAGTTGTCATCATGTCAAAGATAGTTTCCCTGGCCAAGGAGACGGTTCAGTCAGTAAAGTGCTTGCTGGAAAAACTTAATTCAATCCCTACACCCACATTAACATTTTTTTTTAAATGCCTGACATGATGGCACTCGCCTGTGAGACACTGAGGGGGCAACAGAGGACAATCCCTGGGGCTTATTGGCTAGACAGCCTAGTTTAATTGGTGAGCTCCAGCCCACTGAGAGAACCTTTCTCAAAATAAAGCAGTGGACACCCAGGTAACAACACTCCTGAGATCCTAGACACACCTGAGATCCTAGACACTCCTGAGATCCTAGACACACCTGAGATCCTAGACACTCCTGAGATCCTAGACACTCCTGAGATCCTAGACACTCCTGAGATCCTAGACACACCTGAGATCCTAGACACTCCTGAGATCCTAGACACTCCTGAGATCCTAGACACTCCTGAGATCCTAGACACTCCTGAGATCCTAGACACACCTGAGATCCTAGACACACCTGAGATCCTAGACACTCCTGAGATCCTAGACACTCCGGAGGTTTAAGAAGCTGGAGGATCAGGACATGCAGCTCGTGCTAGATCTTAGTCAGCTACAGGCTGACATCAGACCCCATCTCAAAAAACAAAACAAAAGTCACATCCATGTCTGAATAGTTACAGGTAGTTAGTGGTATCTAGTGGGGATGATGTTCATGAGGCCACTCTTCCCTGAGGATCTATGGGTAGTTAGTGACTGCTGAGTCAGGGGAAACATTTTCTTTAGAGATATAGCCGCTTGTAAAGTGTTGCTCTAAATAACCCTTCACCCTTGCTCCTCTTAGCAACACTAATTAAACCCCTTAGGACACACACACACACACACACACACACACACACACACACACACACACACACACAAGAAAAGAAATGAAAGAATACAGGAAGGAAGGAAGGAGGGAGGGAGGGAAGGAAGAAAGTAAGGGAGGAAGGAAGGAAGAAAGGGAGGGAGGGAAGAAGAAAACTCATGAAAGTATAAAGGAGACTAATTAGAAAAAGCAATCAGTGAGAGAAGGGGGACAGGAGAAGATAATGGGGGTGGTGAATACAATCAAAATACATTTATATGTATATATGAAAATACCAAATAAAGTCCATTATTAAATCAATATGTATTCATAAAAATATCTATGTTCATGGTCACAACAGTACCAGCTGTTTATGACATGGCTAATACTCTACTGAAAAAATAACTGTGGGCTCAGGTGAGTTCTCAGGAGAACAAAGTAGAAAGCATCCATCTGTTCCCTCTTGGCACTCAGAAAACCCACCTTCTACCCTTTTAAGAAACAACTTGAACAGAGACACCACAGCTTCAACTCAAGGGAGCACAAAAGCTCAACAATGGGCATAAGACCAGGAGTTTCCTTCAGGAAACAGCGCTGCGGATGTCCTGAAAGGTGACCATTGCCTGAGCCACCTCCACCTGATCCACACTTTCAAGCATGTGAAGACAAAATCCTCCATTGCTCATCACCTCCTCCCTTAGACACCACGCATCACAACACAGTCCAGCGTGCACATCCTCATTGTCTGTTAGGAGGCCAGGTCAGCATGCTTAGCTTTCAAATTGCTCATCCTACCTCAGGGCCACAAGGAGCACAGCTGACACCCTCTCTCTCTTTTGGGGCATTTTGAAACTATGGCATGCTTACTTGTCTCCTCAGAGACGCTCTATATCCATGTCTGCGAAACTTTGAGTTTTGAAAGTCTTTGCCAACTTCTACCAAGATTTACTCCTAAATCCTCGTGTGTACCACATTTCCACGATGGGATCCTGAGGCCACTTAGTCCTCTCTGTAACACATGCACATTCATATTAGAAAGGAGTCTTTCAAACCCACTATTCCGATTTGAAACTATAAAGAGGCCAATGAAGGAGGCCATTGTGAAGAGGTGACACTCGTGTACCGGCAGGATTTCCTGAGCTCCCTCTGAGCATGCTCCTACTGTGGCCTAGGATAAATCTAACATAGGCATAGGACTCTCAGTGGCCTGTTTTAAAAAAAACAAAAGAGCATTTTTTAAAGTGGAAACGAAACCTATACTGGATAAATTAGTTTGAAAAAAAATGGAACTCTGAAAAGAAAAACATAATTGGTCATACCAGCAATACAAATATTTGAGAGGTCAAGGCAAAAGAATTACTTCAAGTTCTAGTGTAGCCTAGACTGCATAGTGAATTCCAGTCCAGCCTGGGCTACAAAGTAAAACTGTCTCAGAAAATAAAATAAAACAAAACTATGTGATTATATGCATGGATGTATATATGTGCTTACAGAATTTTTATAGCTCACAACAAAGGATAAAACTACACAGGACTCAAGTTCAAATGGGTGTCTGCTGCCATATAAAAACTGCACCGTCTGTGAAGCTACAAAGAAAAAAAAATCTTCTTTGAGCATCTTATCGCCCACAACCACCTGCATGGCCCTGGGTTAAACAGCAACCTATATAAATGTCAGTTCTCCAATCTAAACAAATGAACATTTAGGCAAAAAGATGGCTAAGATTGTGTATGAGATGAATACTCTGTGACTCTTTGAAGAATGAGGGAAGAGGTACCAAAGGCTCAAAACACATGGACTTCACACAACAAAAGCATCCTGACCCCCTCAGAGATCTCAGAGGGCACAGGCAGGAAGGAGCAGCCACTCAGTGCTCAAGAGGACCAGCTTATGCACTGGCACATCTTTCATCTGCTATTTCTTCTGCCTACTTAACAGAAGAGCAGGGGAGATACAAGAGGCCAAAGAGTGGTACCAAAAGATTCCATTCAGAGCAATTGCTTCTCTAGCTATGAACCCACCATATGATGATGCTTCTTAACTCTCTATTCTCTAGTTTTCAAAACTAAATTCAACTCAGTTTTTCACTATGATCCCAAACTCCAAAGAAAAACAAGCATAAGGATGAAAATGAAGATGTAGGCTTCCTACCTGAATCAATGCTGCTTTTCAAAATAATCTCACAGTAAACTAGTGTGGCTCACAGCAGCCAGGGGGAGCAAAGATGAGGTAGACAGCAATAAACATGTTCAGCTAAAATGCATTTAAGCTACAGCAGCAGCAAATTCTTATTTAGAAGCTATCGTGTTTAGCTGACAGGCACCCGCACTCCCACACAGATTGGATTTCATATTGTTCTGTTAACAGCATAACTTCCAAGATCATTCCATTGAGAATGCCTTAACTTAATGAGCCTAAACTAAGACAGCCTGCACTAAGTGGTTTCCCCATACCTGTGACATCACTTACAGAAGGATGTTCTCATGTGGCTCCACACAGCCACACTCCAGAGGTAATATCATGCAACAACCTCTGGCTACAGGCAGCAGGAGCACACACTGAATATTTAACATATGGAGAAGAACTCCTAGGAGAAGCACCCTGAGAGTACACAAAGCACAAACGGTCATGGGGAAGTCTGAACATCACAACAGGTAGTCAAGAAACCTATGGGCTGGAGAGATTGATGGCTCAGCAGTAAGAGCACCAGCTGCTCTTCCAGAGAACCCAGGTTCGGTTCCTAGCACCTATGTGGAAGTATGTACCCATCTGTGACTCCAATTTCAAAGAATCTGGTGCCCTTTTCTGGCCTCCATGGACACTAGGCATATACATAGTACTCAGATCTAGCTCATCTTAAAAAAAAAAAAAAAATGGCATGATGGGGCTGGAGAGATGGCTCAGAAGTTGAGAGCACTGCCTGCTCTTCCAAAGGTTCCCAGAAACCACATGATGGCTCACAACCATCTACAATGAGATCGTGTGCCCTCTTCGGGCCTGTAGTCATTACATGCAGGCAGAACGCTGTATACATAAAAAATAAATAAATCTTTAAAAACAAATGACAGGATGAAAGCCTTCAATCAAAAGGATTCCAACAACCTAGAGTTCAGAAATGCTTTGAAAATCAGTACCTTCTCATCTAAAAAGGGAACCAGGCATGATGGAGCACATTTAATGCCAGGACGCAGAAGGGGCAGGAGGATACTACATAGTGAGTGTCAGGACTACCAGGGCTACACCAAGAGAGCCTTTCTCAAAAAACACCAAGAGAAGAGGGAAAAAAAAAAAAAAAAGGAACCAAGCTGGAAGCTACTGTGGCCACCTGTAGCCACAGAGAGCTTGGGTGCAGCTACACACACTGTAGCTGCACACTGTCAGGCCTTGGCAGCACCTGTAGCCACAGAGAGCTTGGGTGCAGCTACACACATTGTAGCTGCACACTGTCAGGCCTTGGCAGCACCTGTAGCCACAGAGAGCTTGGGTGCAGCTACACACATTGTAGCTGCACACTGTCAGGCCTTGGCAGCACCTGTAGTCTCAGAGAGCTTGGGTGCAGCTACACACATTGTAGCTGCACACTGTCAGGCCTTGGCAGCAACGCCTCTTAAGCATCTCTCAAAATTGCCAGGGGGAGATAATTGAGTATGAAAGCTAAGAAGCAATGTGAAAAACAGTAAGAAAGGTGGCATCTTATCAATTTTCCAAAAAAAAAATAGGAAGCAGATGAATTTCGCTTGACTTTTGGCATGCATGGCTTATAACACATAATTATCTTTTTGCTTGAGTTAATAATTACCAGCAGTGAAGGAAAATTCATTTTGTATTGAAGCTCCAGAATGCCTCTGTCATAATAATCCAAGTCAAGGCTGAAATAAATCCACATTTCCCAGATTTTTCACTTTAAATGAAACAAATAGTGAGAAATAATAATTTCTGGCTGGTAAGATGGCTCAGTGTTTATATAAAGAGCTTAATCTTTATAAAAATTTGCAATGAATCGTGACAGTATGAATAATCTTGCATAACAAATTAACTGCATAGAGTTGCAAATTGCTACATTGTGATGTTTGTCTCCACGATGGAAATGCTATGGGAGTTAGGTTTGTGACACACCTGGGCTTCCTTGGCCTGCTACTGTTCAGAGAATTGTAGACATTTTGGTCTAGAAAGAGAAGACTCCTCAGAGATAACTGATTCTCTGGTTATTTCTTGAGTTCCTATTATTGAACATTTCCTGAAAATTCAGAGTACCCAGCCTTTCTGTTCTCAAAAAGTTGTTTAGTGTTTTCAAATGCTACTTACTATTGTAAGCTGAGCCATTTCCTCAGCCCCCGTGGTGGTCTTTTTAAAGGCAATAAGGACAGGAGTATGGCCTTAATCTTTGTTGGAGGAGGGGTGTCACTAGGGGTGGGCTTTAAGGTTTTAAAAGCCTCCCCCTTTCCTCTGCCATGTTCCCCCTCATAATGATAAGAGAGATCAGGCCTCTGAAAGTGTAAACAAGCTTCAGTTAAATGGGCTGTTTGTTTGTTTGTCTGTTTGTTTTTTAGTAAGAGTTGCCTTGGTCAAGGAGTCTCATCACAACAATAGAACAGTGACTAAGACCAGCAGGTATTGTAGCCAGGCAGAGCAATTGAAAAGAAGGTGCTGGGTGTTGATGACTAAGTAGACATCTGTCAACCTGAAGATTATCTGGAATATAAACCAACTCTAAAAATACTTGTTAATTTTCTCTTACTAGAAATAGAAACAATCTAAATAAAATAGCACTCAACCTGAAAAAGAACTTAAAGACTGTGCAGTCACAGCCATTGATTCTGTGACATTGCTCAGGGGACTGGGACAAGAAAGAAGCACAATTGCCAAAAATGGTGAGAGTGAAAACAATAGCTGGTTTAGAGGAAAAAATGTACCAAGAAATCCGAGTACTGTTTTGGTGACTTTACTTTATCAGGGCATAATCTAGGAAAAGGAACAGATCAAAGTGGGTGAAAGCTGGGTATGTCAGGATATAATGATAAACGCACAAGCTTAGGGCTGGCACAACAGTTCAGGAAGTAAAGCTATTTTGCCACCAGGTCTGAAGGCCTGAGTTTAGCCCTGGGATTCAGACGGTGTAAGGAGAAAATCGACTCCAAGTTGTTCTCTGGCCTCCACATGCTCATGGGTGTGCACACCCCAGTGGCACATAATAAATTAGTAGATATCATAAAAACATTTTTAGAGGCTTGAGACATGGCTCAGGGCTTAGGAGCACTGGCTGCTCTAGCACAGGACCTGGGTTCAGTTCCCAGCACCTACATGGATGCTCACAACCATCTGGAACTCCATTTCCAGGGCATCTGACACCTTTTTCTGGCCTCTGCAGGTACTTCATGTATGTGGCGCACATACCTGCATGCAGGCAAAACACCAATACACATAAAATACCAATAAAGTAAACCTTTTTAAAGTCTGTATTACAGACTTCAATATAACAGTAGCAGTGTTGAGCAAACTAGACAGCACTTCTGTAAATAAATGAAGATAAAACTAAAAACAGGTTCCAAACAAACCTCTCTGTTGAGACATAAACTGTCTATTAGACCATTAGTGACCATTAAGAACAAAATGTAAACAGATCCAACAGGTACACCTTAATAACCCATGAAATACTAGAGGATAAAGTCAAGCAGAAGGCATTCAGATTAGGTCTCAATTTATGGTATTTAAGGTACTGAATCTGTAAAAAAAAAAAAGAAGGAAGGAAGAAGAAAAGAAAAACTTATAGAAACTTGAGCCTTAGTTAGCCCTGACCAACCTCCTAATAGTTTTCAAGATCACTTTTTTTTTAAGGGAATTAAGAAAAACAAAACAAATCAAAAGGCAAGGACAAAAAGAACAGAAGTGCCGAGGAGCAGACCTGAAATCTCCAGACTGGCTACCTGGTGAAACTGCTGGGTGACTTAAGATGACCAAGCCACACATGATCCACAAAAATATGCACATACTTGCATGGAAGAGTAAAAAAGGACAGGCTTTAGCAAAGAGGAAATAATTCTATTTAATTTAAAAAAAAAAAAAGTGCCAGGAGGTGGCGGCACACGTTTTTAAATCCCAACACTTGGGAGACAGAGGCAGGTGGATCACGGTGAGTTTGAGGCCAGCCTGGTCTACAAAGTGAGTCCAGGACAGCCAAGGCTACACAGAGAAACCCTGTCTCAAAAAATTTAATTTAATTTAATTTAATTTAAAAAACAAAACTTGTGAAGCACTAAATAAAGCTGAAAAGGCCCGTGATGGTAACCTGAAGGGAGGAACAAAGAACCAATGGAAATATTGGGAGCAGAGGTGCAAAAGGAAGCAGTGAAGAAACTCACAGACATCTACAGGATCCCTAAGCAAATAGGAACCAAAAGGTCACAAAGACAAAGAAGAGAAAAGGAAATGAGGTCCACTAAACACAGTTTCAGGGCAAGGAAGCAAAGGCTGATTGTGATGGAGCAAAGGATGCAGCTGGACCAGCAAACACTCAGGAACCTGCATCACAGCAGCAGAAAACAAGTGACTCTGGGGACCAGCAGTGTTGCAAACAAGTTCTAAGTCTTCAGCTGCTCTTGTCTTCTGGGGTTTAAAAGAGGAAATCAGATGGGGCCTGCTTCTGTACTCCGATATAAGAAAAGTTGTTTTGTCATTGAGCTAACTTTAAAGTTAAATGTCTACTTCTCCTTGTTTTGTTTTTTCAGATTACCCACACACCAACAGATGCCTTACTAAACTGCCTTTGCAAGATGAAACTGTTTTAGTAGAAACTACATGCTATGTAAAAAGGCAGGGGCGGGGAGGATCGGGTGAGACCATTCACTCCACTGCTCGGTGGAAAGAATGGCTCGAGGTTTAGGAGCGCAAGCTACTAGCATGACTATCTTCTTTTCCCTTTCAGTCTAAATTGATGACACGGAGTGGAGAAACCAAATATCATTAAATCTATAACTGCTCTCCAACAATTTCTACAGTTGCACTGAAAAAGATATGTAAAGGCTTCAAGTGAAAATACACATATAAATAACTCTATGGCCAAATCACATCATTTTCCTATTTTCACTAAAATAACAGAGCTGACACACTCCCACCTATTTATTTTCTTCCACATTTATCTTCAGTCTTACCCTGGGTATTGTGCTCACACTGTCAACACATACAAATTCTGGCAATCAGTGACATCTTAAAGGGCACAGACAGTGCAAATTCTTAAAAATATTGCTCAGGGTTAGAAGAACACTGTTTAAAACAAGAGCTAGTGGCCTGCTGATCTGGTTTCAGTTCTGACAGAAAGAGCAACACCTGCAGACCCACAGTCCTGCCAAAAGGAGCACCAGGTAGAACAAACCACACACCATCCCACGTAGATACTTCAAGCCATAGCTAGTACCTGTGTACATAAGATGGTGAGTTCTACAGGAGTCTTCTCTAGGGGGCCTTGTAAAATTTAAAAATGGAGAATATATACATAGACAATTTAAAGAATAATTACTTTATTCATCATTATTAAACTTACTCTTAAGTAATAAACTTATTGAACCAGGGTAGGCGTCATCTAGGCAAGCAGAATACTGTAAACACCACAGGAGTGTCCAGGCCCACACACCTGGTGCCGCCTCTCCCTAACTAGCCATTGCCCCTCTTGTCCCCTCCTAAACAATACAGTTAAACTTTTCTTGGGTCTGATGTTTTGAGATACAGTCTCACTATGTGGCCTAGACTAGCCTTGTACTGGTGACCCACCTACCTCAGGCGCCCAGGCACTGGATGACAGCCGATCACCAGCACACCTGGGCTCCGTGTTTAACAAGAACCACACTGAGACCGCCCATACGTATGCACCGTTTCTTTTGCTCTACATGATGTCTGAGAGGGTCACTCTCTTTGTCACTGAGAGGGTCACTCTCTTTGTGCATTCCTTTCACTACTAGTCAATAGGTGAGTCGCTTCCATTTGAAAGACTCCTGAGCAATTCATCAATATAGTCCATGCACCTATACTGGAACTTTCTGGCAAGTCATCAAGGGGAGAACTGCTGGATCTTTAACTTCCCGGGAAAACAGAGTGAATAGATCAACATAAGCAAACACCAAACGAGTGAGACAGAAACTTAGTCCTTAGTTACCAGTCCTCACAGGTTAACAGCTGTACTAGGAAGTCCTCCTTAGAGATCATCCATAAACACTCCTCCCTCAAAGCCTTTGTACTTGCTGGCTTTGCTGGGAACACTCTTCTGGATATAGCTAGTTTATTCCTCACCTTCCTCAGGACTTTAGACAAATGGTATCTTCTCAGTGAGAACTTCTCTGGCCACTCTATAAAGCCGCAACAGTCCTTTCCCACTGATTCCTAGCCCAAGCAATTGCCATGATTTAGCATATTAACTTATTTTTAAAAGAACAGTACTAAAAATCAGAAGCGCTTTAAGGAGCAGAGACTGTGTATCTGGAGGATACTCTTCATATTTTATGACCAGAGAATGAACTATAACCAACAAGCTGCTCGGCGACATGCATGACAAGGCAGGCGGCTGTTCTCAGTACCATGCTGCAGCAGGAAGCCTATACATCAACAGCGAGTGGAGGAGAGACACAAGAACACAGCAAAGACATGACAACTGAAATCTCCCAAGACAGAGATAATCAACCCCTGAGAAAAAAAGCAGTAAGCAGGCTACCAAAAAAATAAGAGAGGATTGAACCACGTGCCTGCCTTTAAATTATCTAAATAAGATGCTAAAAGAAATAACCAAAATCATAAGCCAATGTGTGTGTCTGCTGGGCTAGACTAGAATTTCAATTGAATTCAAGCAGTATCTCTTGAATTGAATTCATGCAGTATCTCTTGTGGCCAGATACTCTTCAAATAATTAACAAACAACTGGCTGCATTAAACCCACATTCAGAATAGAAGCTAACTTAATTGCATTAGTTCAATTTTTTTCTCCAAGATCGTGTAGTCAAGTAGCTGATAAGAATTAACTAGCCATTTTCCCTCTATTTTCTTCCTCCTATCTTGAATAAAAAGTATGGAACTATAATTGCCCAAAGTGCAGGTAACAAACGAAAGTACTTAGCTGAGAGCTGACCAGTAAAATTTCTTAGGGTTTGAGTTCCTGACCAGTGAGAGTAGAATGCATTTGCACACCAGCACCTAAAGGATTTGTGCAATATGCAGCACCAGTTCCCAGCACCAGACTCAATAGTGTGCTTCTCGCTCACAACTTAATATCCTGAGAATTATTTCCTTCTCAGAACAGGTTTGTCAATTATTACTCTTATTCTAGTGCAGGCATTCAAAGCTATAGGCACAGGCCAGCAGGAGAACTCGGAGTGTAAGGGTGCTTGCTGCCAAGCATGACAACTAAGTTCTGTCCCTAAGACCCGCATGACGGAATGAGAAAGCCAACTCCTGCAGGTGTTCCTCAGACCTCCACATGCATGTCACGGCACAAGTGCACACAGGCATTCACACACCCACACACGCAATAGAACATTTGAATGCAATTTCAAAGGTAACAAAATGTCTGTGCAGTCTTCCCAGCGCTAAGCAGCAAGCACCAACTAGAACACACACCTGCAGAGCTCAGCAGGACACTGAAGTCCGTCCCTCGCTGGCATTCTCCACTCTCACCATCAGCTTCCTTTTCAGTATCTTGATATCGATCCCAGTTGGAGACGATCTTTCTTCTAGAAAAATGTCTTTGCTCATCATGCTCTTCTCCACAGGTCTCTGAATCACTGTTGTCTTCCACCTGCAATCAGTAGAGGCAAATCAATAGGCAGGCAATGGAATCCCGACTCGAGAAGTCTTCACAGTAAAATAACAGTGCATAGGTATGACACTAAGTGACTTTGTAAACAAGACTGGGATCCTAAGTAATATTTCCAGAGACCCTCACTATATCAGAGCATTATCTCAGCGTGACTTTCCAATAAGTAATGGAAAGGAAATCGGGTACATTCTGCCTGAACTACTCCCACAGAAACGGCTGTTTCATCTAGTATAAATAACTGAGGCTATAGGGTTATCAAGACTTTAGAACCAGAACCTGGCAAGATGGCTCAGAGGTGGGAGGATAAATGGCACTTGATACACAGGCCTGAGACACGAGTTCCATCCCTGAATCCCACATAAAGGTGGAAGGGGAAATCAACAAGTTATTCTCTGGCCTCTATATGTGGGTGTGTGTACCATGGCCCACCATACACACACACACACACACACACACACACACACACACACACACACACACACACACACACACGGGTAGGGGGAGAGGGAGGAAGGGAGGGGTTGTGGGAAGGGAAAAGGTGTGAGTATCAGTACACAGTGAGGTCAGGGGTTGACTCTCTCCCTTGCTGTGGGCTTTAGGGATTGGACTCAGGTCATCAAGCTTGTGTGGTAAAAGCTTTTACCCACCAAGCTTTCTCAATGGCTCGCAATTTACCTTAATAAAATTAAGTCATCATTTTCTAAGTATACTATAGGATTTCTTACAACCTACAGTCTCAGCATGCTTTCTTCTGATGCCCAAGAATGCCTCTGAGTTGCATTCTCATTAAAAAACATTTGTGAGGTACGTTATGATGAATAATATGAACATTATGTGAGAGCAATAATAATAATAAATATAATAGGGTTGGAAAAATGGCTCAGTGGTTAAGAGCACTGCCTGCTGTTCCAAAGACTTGGGTTCAAATCCCAATACCCACATGGCAGTTCATAATCATCTATAACTCCAGTTCCAAGGGACGCAACACAGCATATGGTAGCAGAAGAGAGAAGAGAAATAAATTAAGCAGACTTAATGGGCTGGGGTGTGTCAGCAGCAGAAGGTCCCAGGTCCCATCCCCAGTGCATCAACCCTACCCTGCATAGAAGCTCTTACAGTCTCATTGGTTCACTCACAGTGTAAGGTTGGGAACATATCTGTACTCTGATCCAAACAGTCTAGCCAAAGGAAATACTCATCATGAGAACAGCTGAAGGAATGCAGAGGAGCATACACAATGCTAGACATTTGATAATGTCATTAAGAATATTTACTGTTGGGTGCATTGATACGGTGTCCAAAAGATTACAATATCTTTATCAAGGAAACAAAATTAGTGAAATATACTCAAGCCAACCATTTATACACAAGAGCTACATGTGAACTTGTAATTCCAACATCACCATGAATTGGACGTAGCCTAGACTAGAGTAAGACTTGTGGACAGGTGATGGATTTGTGGAGATGAAGAGTCAGTTTTGTTT
Organism: Acomys russatus; assembly: GCF_903995435.1. Lineage (NCBI taxonomy): Eukaryota > Metazoa > Chordata > Mammalia > Rodentia > Muridae > Acomys > Acomys russatus. The sequence continues at coordinate 48,963,480 of NC_067140.1, read as the reverse complement.
AAGGGTATGCCTCATGGTGGGCTCACCATGCTCCTCTGGATGGCCACCCTATCAGGAGTGCATGGCAGCACTGATTGGGGGAGAGAACCAGGGAAGTGGGGGAGGATCTGGCAGGCGTAAGGGTCAAAATCAAGAGATGAATATGATCAAATACATTATGTGGAATTCTCAAAGAATCAAAGGTGTTTTTGTTGTCATTTGGTTTGGTTTGGTTTGGTTTGGTTTGGTTTGGTTTGGTTTGGTTTGGTTTTGGTTTTTTGACACAGGGTTTCTTCTCTGTGTAGCCTTGGCTGTCCTGGACTCACTTTGTAGACCAGGCTGGCCTCGAACTCACAGCAATTCGCCTAATTTGCCTGCCTCTGCCTCCCAAGTGCTGGGATTAAAGGCATGCGCCTGGTAAATTGAAGTATTTTTTAAACACTTTACTAAAACAGAAACAGGATATTTGCATTGTAGAAAATGATGAAGACAAAAACTAAGATAAATTTTAAAACCCACATTTGGGATCTTAGTATAGTATACACAAAGACCTACATTTAAAATCCTCAGTACCACTTAGGAAAAGAAAACGTCCTTCTCATCACTGCAAATATAGTTTTTATTTCCTCAGAAGAAGAGATGAGATGAGAGCCACACCCAAGCTTTAAAAATCCATGGCTGGGGCTGAGCCCTCAAATTTCTATCTAACTATCCCAGAGCCTAGGCTTGGAAACTTCTAGCGTCCATACAAACTAATCTTCTGTAAACCCAGACTTTGAAGGCTTCGGCTTTCAGCCTCCATCTGCTAACCTAGGCTTAGAATGTTTATAGCCTTTGAGATTTACCGCTGAATAAGCTCACTCTTTTCAGTTCTTTCTGAACTCTCACTGGCTGGTTCAACTCAGCTGCTGTTGCTCAAAACTCCTCTCCAAGATGACTGATTAAACTGGCTTCTCACTGAATTGCTCTGCTTTTTAAAAAACTGACTCAGAGGCTGGAGAGATGGCTAAGTGGTTAAGAGCAGCCACCTGCTCTTCTAGAGGTCCTGAGTTTAATTCCCAGTAACCACATGGTGGCTCACAACCATCTATAATGTGATCTGATGCCCTCTTCTGGCTTGCAGATGTACATGCAGACAGAACACTGTATACATAAAAAATAAATAAATCTTTTTTTTAAAAAACTGAAAAAACTGCCTCTGAACTCCACGAACTGAACTGCATGAGCTCAACTACACTCAATTGAACTGCACCAAACTGCACTGAACTGGAATGCACTCTCAAACTCTACTGTACTGTCTCCAAATGGTATTCCTGCACTGTACTCTCCTCCATCCTCTCTTGTATTCTACTCTGTGCTGCTCTTAAGTAGCCCCTCTTTCCTGTCTGTTCTCATGAGAGTTGAGCATATCCTATCTCTGACTCATTCTGTCAAATCTTTCTGATTTCTCTTTGTCTGTCCCAGCACTAGGGAAGTCAGAGGCAGGCGTATCGCTGTGACTTCGAAGCCAGCATGGTCCACAAAGTGAGTCCAAAATAGCCAAGGCTACACAGAGAAACCCTGTCTCAAAAAAACAATCAATCAATCAATCTTTGTCCCTCAATTAGACATTAGTGTTTGGGATTAAAGGTATCAGTATTCCAGCCAGAGGGATTAAAGGTGTGTCCTAAAGGCGTGTCTATACTGCAACCAGAGAATACAGACCTAGGTCTTTGGATGTGATCCCTTGCCAGAGCAGCCATGTTGCTGGATTAAGATTCCTCGACTCATCACCGAGAGAGTAGTATAACACATATTCCTAGTTCATTCCTCGGTTATATTTATACATTTTATTTCTGGTAACCAATTTTATCAAGCCAGCGTGCTCTACCTCCCCATTTCAATACATTTTGTTTTCTATACATGCACACACTATTGGAAGGGTTGGCTCTGTTCTGCTTCTGAGAGAATCTTATACAGTTTGAGTTCTCAAATTTGTAGGCTCAGCCTCCCAATTGCTGGCATCACAGGCATGTCCCACCACACCCAGGTCAGACTACTTCTAGCCCCACCCCTCCAAAACAAATTTCTTTACAGCTTGTTTCTCACAGCAAGTCCCCAGTGTGTTCTATGTGTTCTATGTTTCCATGTCCTACATCATTGGAAGCCAGCACAAGTACTCTTTATAATATGTCAGTTTATTGACAAGGCCAGGCCAGGGAGCATGCAGAAGAGTCCATCTTCATATTCTGGCTTCTTCCCTGTTTTTCTTAAATTACTTATAGATTTGTTTTTAATTTCCAACATTACTAATGCTCAATCAAATATGTCTTGACTAAAATACACCATACACAGTCCCCTGAACACTGTTACAGTCCCTCAGTTGGCAGACAGATGGACACCCTTGCACAACTAACAGTGTACTAACAGAAGGGTAGAGTGGCAGGCCTAACCAACCCAGAGTACAGCTGTGTCTTCATTTCTATTTTGGACATTTCTGTAATGTTACTTTGGTCATCAACCATTCTGACAACAAAATTCATGTTAATCAATAATTCTCACCTTAATGAAACTGCATAAAGTTTCCCAAAAGGATGGACTAAATTTGCCATTCAAGATCTCTTTCAGCCCTCAAATATCATAAGCTTCATTATAAAAGAAAATGTCCATTTATATTAAAATCTAGAGATTACAAGTGTGGCCTGAAGCCTAGAGGCTGCCATCTCTGTAAAATTCTGAAGATCCAAAGATGCTGGCTAACTCAAGTTATTTAGAAAGTAAAATCTGCTACATAAGTGACTAATACCAGGGTCTGAGGGGGAATTTGGGAGCTAAAACTCTAACTAAAACTAAGCAAGGTTTAGCATGGGAAGACCCAATATTCTCTTATTGTCCCATTGAGTAAGTTCAGAGAAGCTTCTCCAGTTAGCCTGAAATCTCTACGCAGCTAAAGCACATGACAAAGTGTGTACTAAGCAAGATAATGATTCTGATGTAAAATGCAGCAAACACCTGAGAGACTGTTTCTGCAATAAAACAGACACTGAAGCAAAAGTCTGGAGATCTGGAAATTACCACTGCAATTACCACTATTCAATAGTCATTGAGTGTTCATAACAGGCTGGCCTCCTGCAGATGAACGACTCCCTAATCTCAAATTAGAGGTGTCACCAAACAAGTTCTCATTGCTCCTACCCAAATGCAAGGGCCAGAGGAGACCCCAGCAGAGGAGAGTAGAAAGAAGAAATAAACCACCTTTGCAAGTGAGAACACTGGCAAACATGGTATTACATAAACAAGGTGTTGTTTTTATATGGGCATCATTTCAAAGCTAAACTGGTAATTTTCACTTTAATACAATGTACCTGGATGCCAGTCACTGGTTGCAGTGTTCATAAAGTAACAGAAACCCAATTAGTTGACTTATAATCAACGTACAACAGAGCTATTATCCTGCCCAATGGCAATACAAACAACAACAAAAATCCACTAGAACACACGGAGGGCCTCAGCTGACATGAGTGCTGTTTTACATGCATTTCTAGTAATAGGCAAGAGGCAATTTGACTTCACCTCCTCTACAGAATGGAGATGAAGAAAATCCTTCAATGGACAACTACGGAGGGTAGACAATCTAAAACTCTCCATCAACTGGGTGTGGTGGTACATGCCTTCAATCCCAGCAACTCAGGAACAAAGAAGTCTAATCAAATTTCCACCAATACAGAATGGCATGGCAACTCTTTTATTCTCAGAATAGTAGAACCAGCAGTTCTTTGTACACTAACACACAAACACAACCAGGAGACCAGAATTTGTCAAGGTCTCTGCCACTTTTAAACAGGCTCACTTGCTGCCCAACATCTGGTAATATGCCCTCTTTTCTATCTTAGACCCACACAGAATTATCCTTAAGGTTTCCAGTGAAAGTCTCAAGGTAATTCAGACTCCTAATATGTGCCCCCAAATTTTTCCAGCCATCACCCATTAACCCAGTTCAATGGCCTCTTCTATCTTTTAAAATTATTGTTACAACAGCACCTGCTCCTGAAATAAAAATCTACTTGGAGAGACTGCAGAGATGGCACTTACTGCTCTTCCAGAGGATCCAGGCGTGGTTCCTCTGACCGAGGTTTGGCTTCCAGTGTCCACAGGCAGCTCTACCTGTAACTCCATGGAATTCAAGGTCCTCTTGTGGCCTCTGTGAGCGCCTGCATATGTATGTATGGTACACCACATAGTGTATGTACCACATATACACTCAGGCATATGCAAATACTTATAAAATAAGAAATAAATAAATCTTTAAAAAGAAAATCCATTTGGAGTCAAGACAAGCAATAGTGGTGTGTGTGTGTGTGTGTGTGTGTGTGTGTGTGTGTGTGTGTGTGTGTAATACCAATGCTTAAGAGGCAAAACTAGCCAACCCTGGGTACATAGTAAGAGACCTTGCAAAAACAAATAGAAACACCAGGGCCTAGTGGAAGACTCCTGTGGTCTCTGTCTCAAAATTAGAAGTAAAAAGAGCTTAGGGTATAGCTCAGGGACAGAACACTTACCTGGCATGTGAGAGACCCTGAGTATAATACCAGGACCAGAAAAAGAAAAGGAAGGAAGGAAGAAGAAAGGAAGGAAGGAAGAAAGGAGGGAGGAAGGGAAGGAAGGAAGGAAGGAAGGAAGGAAGGAAGGAAAGGAAGGAAGGAAGAAAGGAGGGAGGAAGGGAAGGAAGGAAGGAAGGAGGGAGGGAGGGAGGGAGGGAAGGAAGGAAGGAAGGAAGGAAGGAAGGAAGGAAGGAAAGGAAGGAGCAGAAGAGGAAAGGTGGAAATGGAAATGAAACTTTTTTTTCACCAGACCTTCCATGGCAAAGTCTCAACAACTAGGAGCTTAAAACAGAAATGCTTGCCCACAGTTGTATGGAGTGAGCATCTAAAAGGCAGGTGCTGGCTAGATTTTGAGAGGTTTTAGGGGAGCAGTGGCTCCATGGCTTCTGCCAGTTGCCAGTAAACCCTGGCCTTCGTTGGTTGATAGACATATCCTATTCTCTCTCTCATTCTCTCTCTCTCTCTCTCTCTCTCTCTCTCTCTCTCTCTCTCTCTCTCTCTCTCTCTCTCACACACACACACACACACACACACACACACACACAAGGTACATGTGCTTTCATACATACGTGTGCATACATACATGTGTCCCATCCTCTTTTAAGAAAACTAGTCATGATAAAGTCCATTTTAGTTTATTACCTCATTTTTTTCTTACTATATCTATAAAAACCTATTCTTAAAGAAGGCCCCACACTCACATAGCCACTATCCATAAAAATCATGTTACACTAACCAACGAGATAAGTCTACAGAAGGCACTTATGGCCTATCTTCAAGCATCTCCTTCCTGCTCCTCCACTTTTTGGCACGTGCTTTCTCTATACTGTAGTCTATAGTCTTGTAAGTTCCCCTTCTCCCTTTCATGCCACACTTCAATCAAAAGTATCTCCATGATATTTGTGGCTATGCTACAGGTATAACCTGAGTCTTTTATAAAATATTTCTTGTTTTGTTTTGCTTTTTCCAGACAGGGTTTCTCTGTGTAGCCTTGACTATCCTGGACTCACTTTGTAGACCAGGCTGGCCTTGAACTCACAGCAATCTACCTGCCTCTGCCTCCCGAGTGCTGAGATTAAAGGCATGCACCACCACGCCTAGCCCTATAAAATATTTCTAAAAGAGGTTTTGATCCAGCTAGCAAACTTCATGAAGCCTGTAGCTCTGTTGGCTAAACACTAGTGTCTTTGTGTACTTGTATGGATGCACATTAGGGATGAGGTTTGTAATAAACGTTTAGAAGTCCTTCCTCCTCCGGCAATTGTCAGTTCTGTTTTAAAACAATATCAGTTTTGCAAAAGACAAAAGGTTTGCTCTTAAACCAGTATGGTGTGGCGTGATATCACGTGATATGGTGTGGTGGTGCAAGCTTACACTCAGGAAGCCAGGACAAGAGAGCTGCTTGAGTCCAAGGGTTCAAGGTCAACCTAGGCAACACAGTAAACCCCACATCTCAATTAATAATATTAATAATAATATAAAGTTTGTTTCTTTTTCACACTCAGAGTTCTGAGCCACTACTTTTCTAAAGTCTTTTCCCTATAAAACTTTTCCTACCTTAATTAAATCCACCTCCTTTCCAAATCCAACACTCAACGTACCTGTTGATAATTTAAAAAAGGCCTAAAAGGAGTGCTCAAGTCTCTCCGGAGAGATGGAACAAAGCAAAGCAGTCCTGCCATCTGTCATTCACCCACCCTGCTCAATACCACTGAGCAGCTCCCCTGAAGGCAGTGTCATCTCATCAGTGGCTCTGAAAGATCTATCACTTAAGAATCTTCACAGAACATCCCTGTTGCCATGTAACTGTCAGTTCTAGTAAGATGCCAATTACCAAGGTAAGTGGCTTCAGAAAGCCTAAATTTCAACAGTTTAAAAACTTGGTTCCCTGGCAACTTGCAAAATAAGAATCGCAATGTCTTCTTGCAGTTCTTGTCTGTGTTGATACACTTCAGTCAATGCACAAAACAGCTTCAACAAAGTATTATTGTTGAGACAGCGTCTCACTAGGTAACCCAGGCTGACCCCAAACTCCAGATCCTTCTGCCCCAGGCTTCTCAAGTGCTGGGCTTACAGATAAACACTGCCATGCAATGTTTAAATTTTTTAATTTATTTACTTTTTTTACGTGTTAGGGTTGAACCTCATGCTAGCTCAGTACCCTAATGCTGGGCTGTACTTACCACCTTATAGCTAGTTTCCTTTAGAGGCAGGCAGGGTTTCACTCAACGTAGGCAGCCTTGAACTTGTGATTCGCTGGCCTAAGCCCCCTGAGTGGTTAAGATTACCAACCTGCATCACCTGGCTTGGCTGGATTCTTAATTTTTTTTTTCAGTGTATTTGATTGGAGCTTCACTACTGGGTAATGTTGGGGGCAGGAGGAGTTGGGCGCTGTTGTTGAGACAGAATCTTGCTATGTTGCCTAGGCTGGCCTCAAACTTAACAGCAATTCTCCTGAGAGCTGGGATTATAAATATATGCCACCACGCCACACTTCCTTTTCTATTCTTAAAGGAGAATTTACTACTGGTGGCTTTACAAGTTTCTTCTACAATAAAAAGGCAAAATGGAAATTAGGCTAAAGCAATACTGTTTCTCTTAGAACGTCAATTTCCCATTAAATTCCCTTTATTTCCCGTTGGACTTTAGAAATGAAATGAGTCGAGGAGGGGCTTGTCCAAGGTCTTATAGGCAGAAACAGAATAAAATATCTTCACGTGCAAATATTTCTCTTCACTGAGGAAAAAAAAAGTCTCTATATGTGGTTGTTCATTCCTATAATCCCAACATTCAAAAACCTAGAAGAATCACTTCAAATTCAAGGTCAGGTTGGGTTGCACAGTAAGTTGAAGGTTAACCAGTGGCTATAGAGTGAGGCCTTCTAGCAATCATTGAAACAGCCAAGATTCAAGTCACTCATAGGAGAATTATCAAAAAAAAAAAAAAAAAAAAACCCACAGCAAACTAAAACAGAAGTCAACTGTTGGCAAGTTATAGAAGGGAAGGAGGGAGGGAGGCAGGCAGGCAAGCAAATAAAACAGATGTGAGCTACAGTTCACTCAGCCTATTCTTGCTACAGTTTAACTCCACAAGTGTGCTTAAGGTCTCTGACCTCACCAGCCCCTCAGGGCTCAGAGAGAGCCACAAGTCTTGCTGTCCTTCCCTGACACCTGCTCTGGCAAAGCTGTGTAACCGGATGTCCTTGGTATCTTTGTTGTTTTGTTTTGTTTCGAGACAGGGTTTCTCTGTGTAGCCTTGGCTGCCCTAGAATTCACTCAGTAGACCAGGCTGGACTCAGAGATCGTCTGCCCCTGTCTCCTGAGTGCTGAGATTAAAGGCATATGCCACCCCCGCCCAGCTGGATGTCTTCATGATTGGTCCACCACAGCGTTTGGATCCTTGATCAAATTATATTCATGTTCCCCTTGTGGCAAAAAGTCGTTAAGTGAAATTACTAACACCAAATTGCACAAAATTCAAATACAGTATCTACGTAACAGTTTCTCTCCTTTTGCTAAGGACTAACCTGCTGGCCTTCACATGCCAGTTGCCTCTCTTACTGAGCTCTGTCACACACTCCTTCAGCTGTCTTCTTAGACAAAGGTCACACTCAATCGAGGCAGCAAAGGCTGTTTCATTTGCCATTTCACAAAAAAGAAAATGGATCTGCCAGTATTCTCGTCTTGCAAGGGCCTAACTCATGTGGTGACAGCCATATACACACACTTACCAAATGAGGAAGCACATTGTTACTATTATGTGACGTCTCTGCTTAAAGGATTGGGCTTCTCAGCATGCGAAGCTCCTCTTCAGTTTCCCCTCCTTTGGTGGCAGGTGCATAAACACCTGTGTGTTCTGAGAGCTAGCTGCATTTGTTTTGTGTCAGGATCATTTCTTCAGCCAGAGCATCTACACGTGGCATTAATGAGAGAAAAAAGCAAGAGCTCACAGAACTCTTAGAAGTGGGCCCCAAAGCCCATAGAAATCAACAGCAACTGCTGCACAAGCCACAGAGAGTTCAAGTGCAACTATTTTGTAAGTCGACGGAAAGATGTTGTTTGTGTGAAGGCTCATGCACGCATTATTCAAGCTGACTTCTGCCACATGGGGCCTGGAGTTCAGAGGGTGCTTGCCTGACATACCCCTCTCCCCTTGCTCCTGAGCTTTAACTGAATGGCATCAAGGCTACACATTAGAACCACACCCTTTCCGTCCCTACTGGAGCCACAATAAAATAAATAATTGATAAATTAATTAATAAATAAACAAATAAGTAAGAAAAGGCACTTTTCTGTGGATTTCAAGAGACCATTTCTCCTACAACAGGACAGAGCCCTGCGATCTATGTCCCCCCTCTGCAGCTCTTTTCCAGTGTGACCTTTAGGAAGCTCTTCCAACATTAGGAAGGGAAATCTTTTAATTAAAAGAAAGGGCAGCAAAGACGCCTGAGGACAGGAGAAAGGTTTCACCTTGCATTAGAGAAAGGTGGATTTCCTCAAAGCTCCTGATCCAGCAGGACAAAATGCAAATCCCAGGATCAAGGTGGTGGGTAGGTAAGGCCTGGAATTTGAGCGATGGTACAGCACGCCTGGATACCCAAGTGTGGGGTTAGCAGTGCCAGCCAGTGCTGCACGGCCTCATTTTCTGCATAAGTCTGAGCTTGTTGACCTCTGCTTTGCAGAAACCCAAAGCCACACTTAATTCCACAGTCCCTCGATCCCCACCAAAAATGTCCAAATAATCTTTGGGGGCGGGGAGGACATGCAAATAAAATTCTGGTGTTGCTTTCTTCTAACTATGAGGCTTGTGAACTTAAACTGTATTCTAAACTCAAGAGGGAAGCCCTAGTTTGCTATCTACTGCTGTGATAGAGGCTATGGCCAAAAATAATCAGAGGAGGAAAGGGCAATGGATGAAGAAAGCCAAGGCAGGCACTCAAGCCGACCAGGAACCAAAGAGACCATGAAGGAACCCTGCTTACTGACTTGCTTGCTTACCATAGCCATGGCTTGCACACACTACCTTCTAATATGACCCAGGATCACCACCTACAGGTGGCACCACACACAGTGGGCTGGACCCTCCCATATGAATCATTAAGAAAATGTAGCACAGACTTGCCTACAGGCCAATCTGATAGAAGGCATTTCTCAACTGATGCTCCCTCTTTCCCAGTGACTCCAGCTTGTGTCAAGTTAGGGGGAAGGAAAAAAAAAAAAAAAAAAAAAAAAAAACAGCACTAGGAATAAAGCTGGAAAAGCTAAGATGAGTTAAGTTCTACCAGCACACAAGCTCTTGTTTTGGCAGAACAAAAACTAATGATTCTCCTGCCTCAGCCTTCTGAGTGCTGGGATTACAAGCATGTGCCACCACACCTGGGTAAACACATTGGTTAACGTAAGTGTAGGCCTGAAGAGATGGTTAAGTGGTTAAGAGGGTTAAGAGCGTATAATGCTTTTTGCAGAGGACCTGAGCTCGGCTCCTGGCACCAAGTGAGGCAGCTCACATGTGCCTGTAACTCTAGCCCTAGGGCATCTGACACCCTCTCCTGGCCCCCATTGGCACCAGCACACACAGCATATACTCACACACATACACATAATAACAAAATAAATGTGTTTTTAAAGACATGGTAATTGGGAGAAATGAGACTTTTATGGCACAAAAAAAAAGCCACTACATACATATAGTCTATTTCTGCTATCCAGAAAATAAGAGCATACACTAAATAAAAATCAATATATCAGAAGATGAAAAAAAAAAAAAAACTCAAAACAAGTTAACAACTCCCAAAGCTTGCTACTTCACATGGTATATTCTGTGGATATAAATTCTACTTTGATTTTGAGCCCCAACATACATTAATAAGTAAAATTGTACCAACACTCAGAAACATGGCAACACTCCAGACCTAGAGTTTACCCTACGAGCCAGCTTAAGAAACCATTTCCATCTGGAAATGCCATGGTAAGGATAAAATACCCACCACCACATTAAACACACAGTTACCAACTAGTCTTGGCCTAGGCATGCATGCTATCGACCAGGAAGAGAAAATGGCTCACATCCCTCAAAGGTAAAACACGCTATCAACAGAGTTTCCTCTGCAGGGATGGATAAAGCAAATCCGATCTGGTGCTTTGCACTTTATTGCTAATTATCTCTCCCCTTCCTGCTTAGGTCTGCTTGCTGTCTCTTATGAACAGACACTAACTTACCTCAAGATGAGGTAAGGTGTGTAACCTTACCTAAGAAATTATTTCTGATTGGCTGATTAAAAGACCTAAACCTGGGAAAGCAGAATGGGGTAGGTGTGGCCAAAGGTCGGGGTCGGAGTGGAGGATGGGGGAGGGGCTTTGAGGAGAGAAGGACCTGGGGAGGAAGAAGCAGACAGGTGTCTGGGGAAGAAGAAGGAAGCAGAACTGCCTTGATGGGCTAGCCTGGGAAGAGCGCATGGCTGGATTGGCATGGATGCAGGGAAATGACAAAGATGGAGAACATTAGAAAATATTTATGGAATTCTGGATGGCAGGTAGCTCAGATAGAATTTATTAGAGCAGAAGCCATGATATGGGGCTTGGGAAATAAAGATAGCTTAGGGGGTAATATCTGCCATGACCCAGGTAATATAAGGCTAGCCTAAGATATAACAGGTGTCTGTGTCTTTACTGATTGTGAAAGCGGGTTAGATAATACCGCCGTGATCATTATATGCCTAATAATAAACCTTATTAGGCCATACAGCAACAAGTGCGGAAGGCTCAGCATTTATGTACTTGGAGGAAAAGGTATTTGAGTAACATAGGGCCAGGAACAAATAATATACACAATGCAAACTTTTTAAAAACCCACTTTTCTGGGGCTGGAGAGATGGCTCAGCGGTTAAGAGCACTGACTGCTCTTCCAGAGGTCATGAGTTCAATTCCCAGCAACCACATGGTGGCTCACAACCATCTATAATGTGATCTGATGTGCATTGTATACATAATAAATAAATAAATCTTAAAAAAAAAAACAATACTAACTTAAAAACCCACTTTTCCCTGTAAAACAAAGGAAGGAGAAACAACAAAGAGAGTGGTGCTGAGAATGCTTATTTTTCAGATCGTCCCAACAGCTGGCGATAGCAAGGGATTCAGGAAGCATCGTAAGGAGTACTGAAGATCCTAGCCAATAAGGAGCTTTCCCTGCTGCGGTTTGCCTGTGGCCTGGGAAGCTGGTCAAGTTATTGTCATTTGCAAAACAACATACTACTTGCCCCACCTGCTGTTCACAGCTAAAATTGTGCTTTGATTGCCACTTTCACTCAGCTGAGAGCAAGCACAGTTCTAGGCAGGGGATGATATCTCAGTAGGGCCTGGACGTGTTTCCTGTGCTAAGGATGGGAGCCAGACCCTTTGGGCATGCCAGGCCCATGCTCTCACAGGGAGTTACATTGCCTCCTCTGGGCCTGATGTTCTCTGTTCATCGTTTTGGAGCTGGAAAGCAGCTTTGGAGGTGGAGTAAACACAACTTGCATTTGACGAAGAAGTCAATTACTCTTTATCTGACTATGCTAAAAGACACAATTTTTTTTTTCTGGTACTGTTTGGTTTGGTTTGTTTGGTTTTCTTCTGTGTAGGACATTTGTTTAGAGGATGGCAACATATTTTGTAACCCTCCTCACACAGTGACCAGATTCCTATTGGGTACGGTATAAACAGAGGAGTCATTCTTCAGGCCCCCTGCTCTGAGCGCACCCCAATTTACAGATTTGCTTTCGTGGGGAGGGTGATGCCCTACTAGATTGAAGGCACTGGCCTAGATCCCAGCACCTGAGGCAAGAGGACTAAGAGGTGAAGGCCATCTCAAGCTACAATAGCACGTCCCAGGACAGCCTGGGCTGTAGAGTAAGAGACCTTTCTCTCTTCATACAAAGAGAGAAAAAAGAAAACCCTTTAACCAGAGCTTTTGTTGAAGTGCTGTTCCATCACACTTCTAAGTAATCCACCCTCCAGAATGTGCAAAGTACCGACTGAATCTAACACTTAAACAACCACAGAAAAACACAAGGTTGAATGAACAGATATAAACCAGAACAACACAATTCTAGATGTCCAGAGAATTGCAAACAAACATACATGAAACTCACACAGCACATTTTAAGTATTCCCTAGCTGCACAGTTTTACTTTCCTCAGTCACAAATGATAATGATCCATTCACATCAGAGAGCATTATAGATCTCTGTACACAGTGACTGTGGGTCTCACAGAATACACATCAACCAACAAGGTCTCTCCAGGTTAGTGACTTGATTTAATAAATACAAAAACTAGAGGAATCATAGAGCTGGTGATCTAAAATATGAATCTGATACAAGTCTTGTCATCCTAATTACTCTTTAAGTTAATAAAATGCCTGTTACTACTCAGAAACCCTGACACTAGGGTGATGGAGACAGGAGAACTGAAAATTCAAGGCCAATCTGCCCTATGTGAGACCCCGATTCAAAAAAAAAAAATTCCATAGAAAATGAAAAGCAACAATTAATCAGTTCTCAAGTATAAATTATATTACCTGAGATAAAGTTAGGAAGGAAATATGAGAAGAAAATACAAGTTTAAAAGTATATGGAACAGTTGAAATTTTACTGATGTGATTTTTTTTTCAATGTATAAAGCTGGTATCAATGTCACTACAGTATTTAAGACTATTCATTCATAAAAAATGTGACTGTTTTATTTTAAATGCTCCTATGGCTGTTGGTGAGATGAGGTCTCAGATAGCCCACGCTAGCCTGTAACTACTGTGTAACTTCTGATAGGCAGCCTCCCATTCTGGGTTCTGGTAATGTGTACAACACCACAGCTGGAGTTTATGGGGCGCTGGGGACCAAACCCAGGGCCTCATGCATGCTAGACCAGCAGGCAAGCAACAGAGCCACATCCTCAGCCCTTAATATGTTTCCTTGCTCTGTTTTAATTAACAAAAACACAGAGTATATTAGTAACTGTGTATTTTCAAAGTATCTGACCCGCTTGACTTTAAAATATATTATATATAAATATATAGACACAGTATTATGTATGGTCTCAGAATAAGTAAAACCATTTGAGGATCAATTATCTGTATAGATTATGGAAATATGTAGGTGAAATGATGGCCAGTGGGAAAACACACCTCAAAACAGCACACTGTTAACAAGAACAGACACACCAGGACACTTAATGTCTGCACGATGGCTCACGGTGACAAGAAAGGATGTCAAATGCCTTTTCCTCACAATGCAAGCCAATCTATGTAATCCTAAAGCAATTTTCTGTTGGGCCACTTTAGCACGTTCAGCTTCTAGCTCGGCCAGCTTCAGGCTTTCTCAACAGTGGGAAACACTCCTGGAGGCTGTTGAGTCTTGAGTTTAATAAGCTTACGGTCTTGCTGGATGTCACGATGCCAGTGACCCACTTCAGCCTCAGGGACGGAACAAGCCTTAGCTACCTGACATGACACCAGATCAGGCTCTCTCAGCAGTTGCTAGTAATGTCTGCTACTCAAGCCAGGGGTTAGTTACAAAGCAAAAAAAAAAAAAGTCAAAATAAATATATATGCCTTTTAAGTTCTACTTTTCTAATGAAATTATTAACAGCTCTCTCACTTTTTATTGAATATAAGTAATCAAAAGGTGACCAGACTAGGAATGGTAACACAGGCCTGTAGTCCTGACCACTTGAAAGGCTGAGGCAAGAGAACCACTGTGTGTTGGGGGGGTGGGGGGAATAGGGGGTGTTGGAGGCCAGCCTGGGCTACATAGACTTTGTCTCACTTCTTTTAAGTGAATATAGACATATACATCTGCCATATAAATATGGATAAGGAAGACAAAGGTCTGCTAACATTCAAAAAACTAAACTTGTTACCAGTATCACCATCACCATGGTGTAATCATATATAAACATGAGGGAAAAAACATTACTCAATAGTCTGTCTCTGTCTCTCTCTGTCTCTCTCTGTCTCTCTCTCTCTCTCTCTGTGTGTGTGTGTGTGTACATACATACATGTGTGGTGTGTATTTGTGTATTCAAGTGTATCTGCTTGCCTGTATGCTTGTGGAAGTCAGAAAACATTGGGTATCTTCCTCCATTGCTTTCGGCCTTATTTACTTCAGGTACGGTCGCACTGAACCTGGAGCTCAGCCAGGCTGGCAGCCAGCAAGCTCTAACAGTCAGCCCTCCTCCTGTCTCTGCGCCATCCACACGGTGCTGGGTGACAGGTGCAGGCTGCAGGGCCCAGCTTTTTACACAGGTGTTGGGAATCTGGACTCAGGTCCTTATGCTTGCGCAGCAAGAGATCTGACCACCGAGCCGCCCCTTTTCAATCACAACAGGAGCTCGAAGCAGTAATCAAAAGAGCAGGCCTGGAGCCGGCCAACCTGGGTGGAAGCCAGGCTCAGTGATGAACTAGTCATTTAACCCTAACTGTGAGAGGCCTAGCTGTGCCTTGCAGCCAGGCTCAGTGATGAACCAGTCATTTAACCCTAACTGTGAGAGGCCTAGCCGTGCCTTGCTGTGAAAATCTCATAACTCAGTGTTCAATGGATATTAACTTCTTACTATTATATGAAGGAAAAAGGAAGAAAAAAATCCCAAGAACTGCTAACAGGCCTTAACTTCCTCTCTATTAACAACCCATCAGAACAACAAACAGTAGAAATAAGACAAACACTTTGCCTTTCACCCTTTTATTTAGTACAAAACTAAAATCTCGGCCAGGATGTGTTGGTGACAGCAGCGGCAGTGCACACCTTTAGTCTCAGCATTTGGGAGACAGAGGCAGGAGGATCTCTGTGAGTTGAGGCCAGCTTGGTTGACATAGTAAGCTCCAGGCTAGCCAGGATGACTCAGTGAGTAACAGGCCAGCCAGGGTTACATAGTAAAACCCCAAAGTCTCAGCGAGAGTGAAAATGCAAAAGAAGTAAGCGCACCCAAACAGAAAAGGAAGGGGCTATGCTACTCCTTCTTGCAGATGACATTAATTATGTATATTTTATACATTACAACTATATAATTATACAGATTATATATATATATATATATCAAAAATCACTAAAACTGATAAATTCAGAAAGGTTACAGAATACAAAATTAACTTGGTGAAGAATAAGTGGAGAAACCAATACCAACAAAAAATTTAAATGAAATATATGTGACTAAATTTAACCAAAGAAGCAACTGATATCCGCAACGATAATTGCAAACATTGATGAAAGCAACTGGAGAAGACACTGGAGAACAAGATCTCACACAGCTTCCCTTGTTCCTGGATGGAAGAACTAATACCTGCGAGTGTCCATGATGCCCAGAGTGATCCACAGATTGAGTGCAATGCCCACTGGCATAGCCAGACAGTCTTTAATGGAACAGAGCAGTCACTCCTAAAAATATGCATGAATCTGTAAAAGACCCTATCTTAAGCAAAGAAAAAAAAAGTTAAGCCTTACAATGTCAGACCTCAAAACACACTACAAAGAAAAAGGTTAATAGGAAAAAAAGAAAGAAAGAAAGAAAGAAAGAAAGAAAAAGGTATTAGGCTAAACTGTACAGTACTGGTACAAAAACAACATGTGGCTTAAATGTGGTTCAATAGCATGCACTCCAGCCCACATTCAGTCCTGCCACCAAAAAGGATCAAGTAAGGGCGCTGATAAAACAGAACAGAAAACCCCAGGGATACATGCACATATTCATATCCAAAGGAAATAAACTATATACAAAATCAACTCCAAATAAATCATACTTAAATATAAAACTTGAAACTTTGAAAAAAAAATATATATATATATATATTTTTAAATCAGGTAAAACGCTTCAGAACATGGCTGTGGGCAGAGCTTCCTTTGGATATGACCTCAAAAGTCCAAACAACAGACACACCTTAACAGATGGAATCACATGAAAAAAGTTACTGCGACGAAAGAGACAACCAACAGAGTGTGAGAACAGCCTACAGAAGGAAAGAAATGCTTCCAAGCTGTTGACTCTGTGGAAGATGATCCTGTAAAACATATAGCGTCCCCAAACTACTCAAATGCAAATAGTACAAGATAGGTGAATGACTTGAATAGACATTTCTCCAAAGTGGGTATACAAAGGGCCAGTAAAAGTATGAAATGGAAGCTCATTGTCACTAGTCACCAAAATCATGAGAACAAACTACTTCCCTGAAAGTATCTAGAAACTTCTCAATGAATGCAAACAACAATAACAACAAGCACACCCCACAATGAGAGATCCCCTTTAATCCCAGCACTCTAGAGGCTGAAACAGGCAGCTCTCTGAGTGCAAGGTCTTTCTGGTCTACACAGTAAATCCCAGGCCAGCCAAACCTACCTAGTGAGACTCTGTCTCAAAAAAAGCAAAAATAAACAAACAAACAACACCAAAAAAGCTGTTAGAATAAAACCTGGGCACTCCTGTGATGCCAGCGCCTGAGAGACAGAGGCAGGATGAGTTTGAGTTCCAGGCTGAGCTATATGGTAATATTAACTCTCAGCAAACAAATAGTTAAGTGGAAAAAATAAAGCCACATGTGGTGAAACACATGTGTAATCCCATACCTTAGAAGTGGAGTCAGGAATATTCTGAGTTAAGGCAAGCACGGGCTACATAGTAAGATCCTGTCTAGAAGAGGAGGAGGAGGGGGGAAGAGGAGGAGGGGGGAAGAGGAGGAGGGGGAAAGAGGAGGAGGAGGAGCAATTCGAAAAACAACAATGGCTAGCAAGGATTCAGAGACAGGAAGAAACTTTTGCATTTTTGTGTTTACTTATTTTTATTTGTGTGTGTGTGTGTGTGTGTGTGTGTGTGTGTGTGTGTGTGTGTGTGTGTGTGTGTGCAAGCGCACACACACATATGCCCTTAGAGGAAGTTAAGAGCACTTGCGAGAACACAACTGTCTTTAACTTGGGCTCCAAGGATCTGATGCCTTCTTCTGGCCTCTGCTGGCACTGCACTTATGTGCACAAACACATACACACTCACACACAGAAACACACACATACACATATTTATTTTTTAAAACAGGTCTCTTTTCAAAAGAAGAGAATATATAAACACAAAGGATTATTTTGAGCCTTGATCAGAATGAAATTGTCAGCAGAAAAATGAACAGACCTGCCCTGCGTGGTGACATACGCCTTTATTCCTAGCACTCAGGAGGCAGAGGCAGGCGGATCACTGTGCGTTCGAGGCCAGCCTGGTCTACAAAGCGAGTCCAGGACAGGCAAGGCTAACACGGTCTCGAAAAACAAACAAAAAATGGAACTTAGGGATAGTATGTTGAAGCTAAATGGTTGCTTTTTAAAAAAATATGGAATAGTGCCGGGCGTGGTGGCGCACACCTTTGATCCCAGCACTAGGGAGGCAGAGGCAGGCGGATCTTTGGGAGTTCGAGGCCAGCCTGTCTAGAAAGTGAGTCCAGGACAGCCAGGGCTATTACACAAAGAAACCGTGTGTCGAATGGTGCTCTCAGAGAGACTAAATACGGACCTGAAGAGTGGGAAGGATCTTAGAGATCACCAATCCAACCCAAAATAAAGGTATAACTTCCCCCATGTCCCTCCATCCAGATGCGGGTGACAACAGAGACCTAGGCAATGTTGGGATGGGATAAAGGAAACTGGATAGAGGGACACTTCTCCGGGACCGCGCCGCGAGGAGTAACTTCAGTGACAGCCGGGCTGAAACCCGGACACCAGATGTGGCCGTCAGTCTCCATCAGTGAACCGCACCAAGGCGCCAGCAAACCCTCTGGCCGGAAGGAGCCAGGGGCTGCGCGTGCACCGTCCACGCGCCCGCGCCCACCCCCAACCCGGGCTCCGTCCCGCGCAGGCGCCGTGGCTCGCGCTCCTTGCACGCCGCACCCCGCACCCCTTACCCGCGTGCTGGCTCTGCCGCCCCGGCCTCCCGGCTCCCGGCGGCCGCCTCGCGGGGCGCCGCCTCCTCCTCGGCCTCCACGGAAGCCCCGGCCTCGGCTCGGCCGGCCGCCTCCGTCCCCGCAGCCTCCTCTCGCCAGCGCCGCTGCGGCCCCGGGCCGTTCTCGTTCCCGTTCCGCTCCGGGCCGCTCCCGGCCTCCCCGCCGCCCGCGGCCGCCCCGAGCCCCTCGCTCAGCCTGCATGAGGCCGCCCGCCGAACTGAGCGCGCGAGCCGCCGCCCAGAGCGCAGGCCCCACCGGAAGCGGCCGAGCGCGGGCCCCGGTGATCGGGGTGCGGGGCCGGGCGCGAGGCGGGGACCGCCGGAGGGAATCTGTAATAAAAGCACGCCGCCGCCGAGAAGTCGCTTTTGTGTGATAGTTCTTAATTCACACGGGTATTTGCATAACATAAAACCCGAGGCATCCAGTGAGTTTTTAGTTAACCTCCAATTTAAAGAAGAAATGCTGTTCTAAAATCAGGATTTAGAAGAGGGGGGAAAAAGTCAAAAATTAGGGTCTAGGGTGAGCCCCACGTGTCAGTTGTGGTCATGAGCTCAGGTGGATGGAGGGCAGAGTGGGAAAGTGGAAAGACTCTCGGAGTTGCTTTGTAGAGTAGGCTGACCTCAGACTCACTGAGATCCGCCTGCCTCTGAAAAATCTTTAAAAGAACTTGTAAACGTAATTGCTGTAATTAACATTTACTGAGCGCTTGATTCCCATAGGTTACCCTTATTTTGCAATGCAGTAACACCCTTAAGTTAACTCACCTAGCAAGACTTGGCTAGACAGTGACAGTGTTCAAAGACAGGAAGCAAGAAAGTTAGTTCCTGAGTTCAATTCCCAGCAACCACTTGGTGGCTAATAACTATCTACAATGAGATCTGGTGCCCTCTTCTGGCTCTGCGGTACAGGTACGCGTGCAGGCACTGTATACATAATAAGTAAATAAATCGTTTTAAAAAAAAAAAAAGGAAGGTGGGACTTGGAGATATAGCTCTGTAAAGAGTGCCAACTTCTTCTTTGGCGCTGTTAAAATAAAAGGAGGAGGAGGAAGAGGAAGGAAAAAGGAGAAGAAGAAGGAGAAGACCAGAGGCAAGTCCATCTCTTGAGTTGAAGACTAGTCTGGTCTACAGCCTGAGTTCAAGAACAGCAAGGGCTATACAAAGAACCTGTCTGAAAAACAAACCAAAAACAAACAAACAAACAGAAAAAAAAAATTTAATTAAAGCAAAGAAGTGTCACTTTCATATCCAGACTTTTATGGCCCTTCCTAATAGCTACACAATGCTTCTAATTGTGTACAGAACTCTATGCAGGCAATACTGGGTCCACAATTTACAAGATTGGCCCCACCCCAATGTCCTGAACTCACACAGAAGGTAATTATATAAACAGATGATTCTGCTCCAGTGAGCCGAATACAGTTCAAGACTAAAGCTAGAAGTAGGCTTTTCATGAGAGGTAAACACACACACACACACACACATACACACACATACACACACCCTAATGACTAAACTGGAATTGGCCCATCTGACAGGTGGGAGGGAGTAGGGAACCCACAAAGATGAGGGAACCCCTGAAGGTTTGTCAGCTTGAAAGATACACAGTCTTTAGAAATTGCCATCCCTTGCAGAGCACTTAAAAGTCACCAGTCACCGTATACTGCAGATCCATTCATCTGAACTCAGCAGGTCTAAGACGTGAACTAGTACACTTGGTTTTTGGGCCCCGGTGGTGGGGACCAGCACTTGGGAGGCAGAGGCAGGAGAATCTATGTGAGTTCAAGACCAGCTTGGTCTTGCTCTACAGAACAAGTTCCAAGACAGCCATGGCTACACAGAGAAACCCTGTCTCCAAAAACAGGAAAACAAAGCAAAACCAAAATATTCTGTATTTGGAACCCAGGTGGAAAGCACAAACAATGGACTGAAGAGAGGGCACAGTTGGGGAAAGCCTGAGTGTGTGCCCCTAGGTGAGGACGGACAAATGCCTGGGGCTCATGGACAGCCATCCTAGCCGAATCTACGAGGTCCAGGTTCTGATGGCGACCTTAACGTTCTGTTGCTGTCATAAACGCCACGAGCAAAATCAGCTGGGGAAGGAAAGAGTTTATTCCACCTTCTGCTTTACAGTCCGCCATCAAGGGAGGCCAAAGCAGGAGCTAAAGGGAGGAAGAAGCTCAAAGTAAAAACCAGGGAGGAATGCTGCTTACTGATCTGTTTCCAGCTTCAATGCCAGCTACCATTTTTTATATTATTTTGTTTTATTGGGGGGGGGTGTCTCTGCATGTATTATGTGCATCACATGAGTACCTGGTACCCATAGACACCAGAAGACAGCTTTGGATTCCCTGGAACTGGAGTCACCCTCTGGATGCTAATAACCAAATCTTGGTCTTCTCCTAGAGCAATACGTGGTCTTAGCCACTAAGCCATCTCTCTAGCCCCTCGGCTACATTCTGTGTCCTATGCAGGCCAGCCCCAAGGATTTTACTGCTCACAATGGGCTGAACTTGGCCATCCCACATCGACCAGCAATCTAGAAAGTGCCCCCACAGACAGGCCCTCATGCCAGTCTGATGAAGGTGATTCCTCAGTTGAGGGTCCTCCTTCCCTGGGGAGTTACCCAAGATTAGCCATCTCACTGAGAGGCCTTGTCTGAAAACCATTAACAAAGTGATCTTGTATAGTCTGTAATGCTTCCAACTTCTAGATAAATAAGTTGAAACAAAGGAGCAAAATGAGTCCAGGCCAGTAGTGTCTTTGTGACCTCCTTTTGCCTTTATTGTGGCCACATTTACCTATAAGCCCAGCTTCATTTTGTTGTTGTTGTTGTTGTTGAATTTTAGTTGGTTTTCATTAAATAGTCATTTCATCATGTGCATGATGTCAAATTTATCTGGAACCTATTGAAAAGAAGCTTAGTAGTCCCTTTTCATTTTACAATTATGAACTGCAGTTTAATAAGATTTCCCATATATGCAAATAAGTTTGTAATAGTTTCTTTACAAGAACTTTTTTTTCAAAATGTTCTTTCAAAAATCAAAAAGGTACTAGGTGTGGTGGCACACGCCTGTAATCCCAGCCCTCAGGAGGCAGAGGCAGGTGGATCTCTGTGAGTTCAAGGCCAGCCTGGTCTACAAAGGGAGTCCAGGACAGCCAGGGCTACACAGAGAAAACCCTGTCTTGGAAAAAAAGAAATTCAAGAGGTGGAGAGTGATGAGCGATTGAGGCAGACCCCAAAGTCCACTGCTGTTCTCCATACTTACCCCACATAAACACTCAAACATACATGTACCAACTACACCGCACACACAAAGGAAAAGACAAATATTAAATATTTTTATGGTCATACAGCTAGTAATTAATGGAATGATTCAAACCTAGGGCTGTCTGGCTTCAACGTCTGCACAGCTCTTGAGAAATCAATCTGTAAAAGAGATTTAGGTCCTAGTCAGACCCATAAAATCACTAGGTAAGTTCAGGCCATAATTGTCAGGGTATGAATGGAAATTGTCAGGCTATGAATGGAGATGAGAGCCAAGAAGACAGCTGGAAAATGGGAAATTTAGAATTTTATATCCAAATGTAAATGGGGAAGTCAGGATCGGTGGTGATATCCACATTTATTGCTTGAGTGAACAGACCACCAATGAATGCCATTAATAAAGAGAGAATCAAAGGTTCAGGAGGAGCATGCATCAGGGCAGGCTATCCAAGCCACACTATTTTAACACATATTTAATTATACTCACCCTTATTGCTCTTTCCTGTCCCCTAATAATAAATAGTATTTTTAACATTGCATTCTGATTTTTTTTGTGTTATCTCGTTGCCATAACAGTTAACATTTTGTCAGTAGACACTATTTTTCTGACACAGTGCATTTATTTTTTTTAAATCATTTCTATGCCTTCCTTTTATTTATACACACAAAATTTTTATCCTTCCTATTTGGTGAAATAGATAGAGATAGATTCTTCATATGCACCTTTGAAATTCAGAATGCCAGCAGACTCAGCATTATGTGTTTGGCCCTAGTCTGAGCTCTCAAATTTAGTGACCCGTTTCACCATAAAAGCCAAGCACAGACTGCAATTCATGCTGCCCACATATTCATGAGCCATCCACTGGAGCATGGTTGACCAAGCAGCGGCCACACCCTTAAAGAAAACTGGCTCTCTCCTAGGACATCAGTGGTCAACAACTCCTCGGTTACAAGTAGGGAGGGGCTCAGGAGCCTCTTCTTATCTCCAGGCTGGAATGTTGACTGGCATGATCCTGCACGGGTCTTGTGCAGGCAAACACACCGCTGTGAGCTCATGGCTGCAGCCGTCTTGCATGTTCAGGAGGCACAGTTTGAGTCACCCTCCAGCCCCCACCACATCCACTGGCTCTTAGAATCTTTCCACCCCTCCCAGTTTTATTGTTATAAAAGGAAATCCATTCGTTATGCAGTCATTTTCAAAATGTGGACAAGCAACATAGTGACACTTGTTGAAATGCAAAGTCCTAAGCCTCCTTGCAGCAAGAACTCTGAGGACGAGGCCTAGGGTTCTGTTTTAGTAAATTTGCTCGTGACTGTGATACATATTCGAGTTCAGCCATCTCTCTCATCAGGTAACACTTGGGCATTCATATAAACCTCACAAGAAAACGTCATAATTCCTAGTCCAAGACCATGGAGCTTATAGCTTCCCATTACTTAAAAAACAAAATATTATGATAGGCTGTTCCCCCCCCCCGCCCCGCCCATTAACTGAAATGGGTCTCATTTTGTAGCCTTGGATGGCCTGGAGATCACTATATAGACCAGGCTAGCTCTGAACTCACAGAGATCCACCTGCCTCTGCATCCCAGTTGCTTGGACAAAAGTCATGCACCAACACATGCTGGCTGTGTTAGTTCTAAAACAAATCATTGACCCCCCCCCCCCCCCCCCCCGCAAATACAAACCTCATAGAATGCCTTCCTGCAAACAGACAGACTTTTAAAATAGTTTAGCTGTTTTCTTATACTTGGTATAGTTAAAAAAGGAAACTGGAAAAACATTGGCAGGATTTGTCAGGGAAAAAAATCTGCTCTTCTTACTTTTTCATTTGAAAGCACATCTCAGTAATTTGTACAGGAGAGCCTTCTGCGGGCTCTGTAGCCCAGGCAAGCACTGAACTGTTCATCCTTCTATCTAAGCCTCCCCAGTACCTGGGATCACAGGCCTGCACCAACAGGCCTGCCTTTTCGTTTTTTGTGTATTTTAAGCATCTGCATACCACTGAGGGATACTCACAGGTTACGGAGGGAGGGAACTGGCAGGAGCTATGCTTTAAGCCCCCAGTTCCTGCCCGGTGTGCTGGAGATGAAGGAACAGGCAAAGCCTATCCCGGAATGATGGAATGTTAAAGGGGATTCAAGGGCGGGGCTCAGGGATAGAAAAATCCTCAAAATTGATGGAGCCTATCCCTAAAATACACAATATAGATTTCTACCTCCCTTTGGCCCCATTCTAAGCCGTTGAACAAGCTTTCTATGTCTTAAAATCAAGGTTATCAGAAGATAAGTTTCTCCCCTGCTGTTGTTACTAAACGCCGCAGTTAGTAGCGGTACCCATACACTTCACCTTTCCTCAGGATGCTATTGTGGGGCCTCCCCTCCAGTCCCAGACGCTTACTTCTATTACCACATTAGGTCCTATGCCAGCTCACTTACCTGGAGACAGCCCTCCAGAAATTCTCTCATGCACTCCCATGTATCAGCTTTTACATTCTAATGTACCATTCTCATTCGTATAAAAACATAATTTCCACTTTCCTTTAAAAATAGGAAAAAGCCAAGCCGGGCGTGGTGGCGCACGCCTTTAACCCCAGCACTCGGGAGGCAGAGGCAGGCGGATCGCTGTGAGTTCGAGGCCAGCCTGGTCTACAAAGTGAGTCCAGGATGGCCAAGGGTACACAGAGAAACCCTGTCTTGAAAAACCAAAAAAAAAAAAAAAAAAAAAAAAAAAAGAAAGAAAAAGCCAGGCTAGAGAGATGGCTCAGCGGTTAAAAAGAACTGGCTGCTCTTCCAGAAGAGGGCCATGATTTGATTCCCAGCATCCACAGGGTGGCTCACAACTAGCTGTAACTCCAGTCCTTAAGGGATTTGACTCCCTCTTCTGGCCTCCAGAGGGCACTGCATGCTCACAGGAACCTGATCCACAGACATCCACGCTGGCATAGTCACCAGCTTCCTCCCACTCTTCTCCTCCTGGTTCCTCCTTCCTATTTTCCACAAGGCTTTCCGACCATCACTCACACACACACACACACACACACACACACACACACACACACACACACACACACACACACACACACACAACAACAACAACAACAACAACAACAACAACAACTTACCAAAATGCATTCTGATCTCCTTGGAACTAAACTCAGGCTCAAGTGTCAATCCTAATTTTTCTAGATTTATCAGCCCTTCTTGATGAAGTGTTTGGCCGTCTCAACATGTTTTCTTCCTGTGTTGCTTATACAAAAACATGTTTTCATTAGGATGCAACGATGAATACATAGTCCTTGCTTTTAGTTCTGTTGGAAAGAGTTTGCTAACTGTCAAGGAATTCTGGGCTTTCAGATTCTCCCATAAATCTATTTGCAGCAGTACTTTTTATGACATGGCATACATAGAAAAAATGATATATTTATTGATTTACATTCAGAATTTTAGACTCACTGAGATAGGAACAATGTTTTCTTCAAGGTTGCCAAACTCAAATAGCCAAAACACTGAGAATGTAACATTTTTATAAATCCTGTTTGCTTCGTGGTTCTTCTTGCTGTATGTAGTTTATTGTATTTATGCATAATAATATAAATGTACATGTAAAAAAAAGAAAAATAATAATAAGAAAAGAAAAATGATATATTCCCAAAAGTCTGGGAATGCCACCAAAAAAAAAAAAAAAAACCAGAAAAGAAAGTAGCCCCCATCACCACCCCAGGTCTGGGGGCTTCACACACACATCCAATGGCTCTCATTTACTCCTCAAATGTAAACAGTCTCACAAGCTTTCCTGTCCTACAGCAACAATGCAGCCATTTAATATTCTTGGGAATTGACCGTTCTGTCCCAAAATTTTGACCTGAAGGCTCAACTTTCTTCCTGGATGCTCTTTAACACCAAACAAGATTAAGTCTCTTGTTAATGCACTAGAGTATCACTTTTATGCTCCCAGGCAGTCAGCACACTGGTGATGCACGCCTTTAATCCCAGCGCTTGGGAGGCAGAGGCAGGCAGACCTATGTGAGTTCAAGACCACCCTGGTCTACAGAGCTGGTTCCAGGACAGCCAGAGCAAAGAAACCTTATCTTCAACAAACAAACAAAAACAGCAAAACAAACAAACAAAAAGATATGTCAAAAACTTTGTTCTTCACACATCCCTCCAGTAGTAATTCTTCTTGACATTTAACCCGTTGGGAACATATTTTAAGCCTGATGCTTCTAGCCGCTACATACGGTTTTCATTTCCAGTTTATATCGCGAGCATTCAAGCCTGTCACACCCACACCCCGCTTTTACCCTATACCCCATAACCCCACCTTTCATTCCCCTACCTTCAGTCTCCTATCCCGAACCCCACCTACCCTCAATCCTCCTTCCTTCATCTTCCACCCTCTCTTTAGCTTTTCTCTCTCCCTTATCTTAGCAAGCCCCTTTTAAAGATTGCCACAAGAGGGCAGCAGTTTCACATATATAAATGATGCTCAGGAATTGAGGCTTGTTAAAAAAAAAAAAAAAATTTGGGTAATACACTAAAAAAATAAAAGAGGACACAAAGTTGAGTGGGTAGAGAGGGGCAATACATTTTTAAAAGAATGATGATTAAAATCTAGAGATATCTATAGGAATGGTTTCAGTGGCAGGAGGCGAGGAACAAGAGATGGCAATGAGGCTTAAAGACAACCAAAATTCATTTTTTTACTTGTATAAAAATGGCAGAGAATTTTTCATAAAAAAAAATTTAATTGAAAATGTTTATGGTTAAATTCCAATACTTGTTCATTAATCAGAAGAATGTGCAACAATAAAACTGTATACATATATTATGATACTATAATCCAATGCATTATCCTATAATGTTATCCAAAATTTATTTTGCCTTTTTCCTTATACATACCTTAACTATTTCAACACCAACAACACTAACAATCATTTTGATAATGAATTTAGTAATTTCCTAAAAGAAAAAAAAAAGGCTCAACAATTCAGCATCTTGCTCTGTGTGTACGATATTCTGTGTGCAATGATGAACCCTGGATGGAAAAGAAAATCATGCAGCAGTGTGATGAATGGATCTGACCTGTTTATGTCTCTTCCAGATACTGGCCAAGAAGAGAGGAGACCAAACAGAGGGCAGCTCCAAACCTCAGACTACATCTGAATGTAGCTTCTTGAACCAGGATGGAAGGGGGGTCTTACCACAACGAAACCACGGCCAATGGCACGCCAGTAAACCACCAGGCTTTGGAACGCCATGGGCTGTGGGAAGTCATCACTATTGCAGCTGTGACTGCTGTGGTCAGCCTGATGACCATCGTGGGCAATGTCTTGGTCATGATCTCCTTCAAAGTCAACAGTCAGCTCAAGACAGTTAACAACTATTACCTGCTCAGCTTGGCCTGTGCAGACCTCATCATAGGCACCTTCTCCATGAACCTCTACACGACCTACATCCTTATGGGACGCTGGGTTCTGGGGAGTCTGGCTTGTGATCTTTGGCTTGCACTAGACTATGTCGCCAGCAACGCTTCTGTCATGAACCTTCTGGTGATTAGCTTTGACCGTTACTTTTCCATCACAAGACCACTGACATACCGGGCCAAACGTACCCCAAAGAGAGCTGGCATCATGATCGGTTTGGCCTGGCTGGTCTCCTTCATCCTCTGGGCGCCAGCCATCCTCTGCTGGCAGTACTTGGTCGGGAAACGGACAGTTCCACCGGATGAATGCCAGATCCAGTTCCTCTCCGAGCCCACCATCACCTTCGGCACTGCCATCGCTGCCTTCTACATCCCCGTCTCCGTCATGACCATACTCTATTGCCGTATCTACCGGGAAACTGAGAAGCGAACCAAGGACCTGGCTGACCTCCAAGGTTCCGATTCCGTGGCAGAAGCCAAGAAGAGAAAGCCGGCCCACAGGACCCTGCTCAGATCTTTCTTTAGCTGCCCTAGACCCAGCCTCGCCCAGAGGGAAAGGAATCAGGCCTCCTGGTCATCCTCCCGCAGAAGCACCTCAACAACAGGAAAGCCAACCCAGGCCACCGGCCTAAGTGCTGACTGGGACAAATCTGAGCAGGTCACTAACTGTAGTAGCTACCCCTCCTCAGAAGATGAAGCCAAGCCTACCCCTGACCCTGTCTTCCAAGTGATCTATAAGAATGAAGCTAAGGAAAGCCCGGAGAAGGAATTCAACACCCAAGAGACCAAGGAAACGTTCGCGAACCCTCGGAATGAAAACAGTGACTATGATGCTCCCAAATACTTCTTGTCTCCGGCTGCTGCTCACAGACTCAAGAGTCAGAAGTGTGTTGCCTATAAGTTCCGACTGGTGGTAAAAGCTGACGGGACCCAGGAGACTGACAATGGCTGTCGCAAGGTGAAAATAATGCCCTGTTCCTTCCCAATGTCCAAAGACCCTTCAACAAAAAGCCTGGATCCCAACCTCAGCCATCAAATGACCAAACGGAAAAGAATGGTCCTAGTCAAAGAGAGGAAAGCAGCTCAGACCCTGAGTGCTATTCTCCTGGCCTTCATCATCACGTGGACCCCTTATAACATTATGGTCCTGGTTTCCACCTTCTGTGAAAAGTGTGTCCCTGTCAGCCTGTGGCACTTGGGTTACTGGCTGTGCTATGTCAACAGCACAATCAATCCCATCTGCTATGCTCTCTGCAACAGAACCTTCAGGAAGACCTTTAAGCTGCTGCTCCTCTGCCGGTGGAAAAAGAAAAAAGTAGAAGAGAAATTGTATTGGCAAGGGAACAGCAAGCTACCCTGAAAAGTTAGCAAGTCCCCTTGAGAGAATAGGGACCATAGTGTGGTTTGCTTGTTTGAAAGAATGCCGTCCACACTCTGAGTCCCTGAAGGCTTGTCAAGTTCAGGGTCTGTTGTCAAATGAAGAGTCACCCATGCTGCTGCCTGTGTGAAGTGAGTCTTTTCTGTTACCAAAGCCACCTGATGCCACTAGGGTTTGCCGGTGAAGCAGAAAGACATACTGAGGAGCCCTTCTCTGGAAAAACACCTGAGTCATTATGGACAGGGACTTCAGGAACTGATCTGTGAGGAACAGTAGGGGCCAGGTGGAAATATTCCCCTGTGGCATTCTGTCCTACAGTATGTGAATATGTCTGTGTCTATATGAAATTGTCTTATACCAGCGAGAATTGGGAGGGTGCAAGCCAGGGTCACCTCTGGGTAAAAGCGATATTCAACTGGTTTCTAAGAATAACACTCTTGGTAACTTAGTCAGCATTTGTTATGCTGCTAACATGTGCTTTGTACTGTGGCATGTTTTTCCGTTTGTACACAGAATGATGCTCTTACTCTTCCTTTCGTTACTATGACAACTCCTGTACCCAATGAAACCATGGTAATTCTCAAAACCCATCATTTTCTCAGAATCCTGAGTCAAGAAGGATGCTGACATGAGCACACTTGCACACTTGGTCTCCTAGAAGGGCCTTTATTCTGCTACTAATGATGATCAAGTTTCCATACACATTTATTTTCATGTTTTACCAATAGGTAAATATTTCTCTAAACAAATACTGTGTATCATTTTTTGGTGCCCATTCTAAGTCACTTATTAAATATGCTGTATTCTCAGAAGAAACTGATTGTATAACAGCCCTGCCCAGTAAGATTGCTTCCTGAATAGTTAATGCTGGTTCTTCTCTGTTGTTTTTAGGGGCGTTGCTTTCTAATCTCTTGTCAAGACAAACCAGACACAAAATGTGGGAAACAAGCTGGGTGTGGTGGAACACACCTGTGATCCCAGCACTCTGGGAGGCAGAGGCAGGTGGATCTCTGTGAGTTTGAGGCCAGCCTGGTCTACACAGTGCATCCAGGACGGTGAAGGCTACACAGAGAAACCCTGTCTCAAAAAACCAGAAAAAAAAATGTGGAAAGTAAATATGACTCCTTCCATGCTTTCCACCTCATCCAGATCCCTAACTCACACCCAGCCATGTGCAGATAGTTATAGTAATATAAAAACAAAAGATATCAATGTACACTTGTACGCTACAATTATTTTAAAACTGAGTTTAACTCCCCAAGTATTTTTATATGAGCAAACTGGAAGTGGAGCGGTGCCAAGTCAGAGAGTGCTTGCCTAGGAAGTTCAAAGCCCTGTGTTTGAGTTTTACAACCTGGGGTGGGAGGAATTGAACCTAAGATGCTTCTTTGATGATTCTGAAAATAAATACATGCACAGAAAAAAATTAAAGCTGTAAAATAATAAGTAAAATGAGTGAAAAATCCACAATAAAAGCAGTGCAGTGGTATGTGAACAGCTGACAGACAGAGGCTCCTGTCGGAAACTTTATATTTAAATCTGCTCATATCATTTGACTCTGTGTTTAAAAAAATAATTCTGTATGCTTCAGCTGGGTGTGGCAGAACATACCTGCAGTCCCAGTACTTGGATAGTGGAGGCAGCTTTGTCTCTAGCAAGATCCTACTTCAAAAAGGAAGGGGAAAAAAAAATAATCAGGATTTCATTTCACTCTCTGAAGGCCAGCTCTCTTTCAACCTCATTTTCTAAGTGACGGAAAAAAGAATTGGCCTGATTTCCTGTGGATTAGATGTGTACCTGGGTTCTTCCTTGGACTCTGGAAGAACAGAGTTTCAAGCCAAGGAAGCTTCAGATTGGAGGACTCCTGGGCAGGACAAGGCTAGTCCACCCAGGCCTTTATCCCAGGCCTGCAGAGACTGATGTTGAGAAGAACCGTGTCTGATGCATCATAGTGTGGAGCTCTGTGAAGGGCAGGTTGACACCTGCCAAGGAGTTAGGAGAAAATGCTACTTGGCTCAAATCTATGAGGCAGAGGTTCCCAGGCCTACGTGATACCAGAAGGGTGTGACTTTACTTGAAAACCTGCTCTACTAGCCTAGCTTGAGACACACGTGATTCTTTAAGGCCTTGGCTCCTGGCAGAATTGGAAATCTCCCCGTGAAAATGGCAGTTTAACCCTCTACTGGGCATTTATCATTCACAATAGAGGGATAAGCCAGTTAAGCGCAAAGCAACCCAGAACTGGGATGGGGGAGCCACATGCATGGAACACTCCACCATCCTAAAGAATCAGCCTTTTAAGTTTATCTTTTGTGAAACTGATCTTAATAATCGATTTTGGAAAGTAGCTGGGTTTACAGAGGTATGTGTGCTCAGAGATGAGCTTGCCCGCAAACTACCAGAGGAAACTAAAGTTCCCAAGAGTCAGGGCCTTGAGTAGGGCCTTCAGAATGCAGAGATTCAACTTATTGTAAACCACAAGGGTTGGGTAAGTGGGTGGGTGGGGCACAAGCTGACCAGATCCCAGGCATGCTGGGCCCCAGTCTCCTGAGAAGTGTCCTTGATAAACTATGTCCAGCTTTAACTAGTCATTTTTTGGATATCTGTTGATAGCAATGTGATTTGTTTGTCCTTTGCTGTGAATTTAGTGAGAAGTCCCGGAATCTTGGTCATCATTCCTGTTTTGGTTAAACAAAGCACTTTGTCAACATGCCTCTGCTTTGCTCCTCCAGTGAGCATCCTCTGAGGAAAATGCGGTCCGTTCTTTGTAATTGTGAGACCTGTACCTACACTCCCGAGTTGGGCTCTACAGCTGTTTACTGTAAATATCCAAATCACAGAAAAGCATATTGTACTTGTGTTCTGGCTACTAACGAAATTGAACCACACAGTGTTAAAACTGGAGAGTGTCCTCTGCTTAGCATGAGGGATCCATCTGTATCAGGGTCCTACCCAGCTCTGCATGGCCTTCCCTTTTAAGATAGGGTACACACTATGGAATACACATCTTGCTACTTTTTTGTGGTTTGTCATTCCAGTTACCAATGACCAAGCTAAGATTAAATAATGATGATAAAAAGTCTACGGCTGAAATTCTTTCTTTCTCCCATAGGACAAGGATGAGGGACAGACCCGAAAGCACAGCTCTTCCCAGAGCCCCTGTGCCAAATGGAACAGCCCCACTTTGTCTTCTGTCATTTCATTACCAATGTAAATGATTGTAATTTCCATCTCGCTCTTGTCATCTCATCAGTAAAGTTTAAGATTATGCAAGCACTTTGCTGACTTTAGAAAATCTACACCTGGGGGATGAGGGATAAATGTGTTAGGAAAAGAGCCAATAGCACATTTTAAAAAGAACAAACTCTTTCGAAGTTAATTTTGAAAGTATATAAATGCTGAATAAACACTACAAACAGCTCTTCTATTTTACAAACTCATTAAAATTTGACTCATTACTGTGCGTACTCTCAGTATGTATAGCTGTGAGTGCTGGAACACATATTTTTTTCTCTCAACTGTCTGAGAATAGGTTGTCTTCATGTGTCTATTTGCCTCAAAGTGTCCACTGTGTATTTCTTATATACAAGGTTACTTACCACTGCACAAATACAAAAAAAAAAAAAAAAAAACCAAGAAAATTGACATTGCTACAATGTTGTTCTGTAGTCTATAGATGGTACTCAGATTTCACCACTTTAAGAATTTCTTTTCCAGTTCAGGATCTAATCTAGTACCAAACAGAGCACTCTGCATATTTAGAACCCTTTAATCTGGAGGGGGGTCTCAGTTGTTTTTTGTTTTTGTTTGTTTGTTTGTTTTTGCCTTTCATTACTTGTGCATTTTCAAGCCCTTTCGCATGCGAAGCAAACTCTCTCCCATTGGTCTACAGATTCAGGCCCACAGTGGTTTGCACCTTCCCTCTCCTCCTTTTGAGGGAGGGTCTGGCTAACCTGGAACTCACCATTCTCCAGCCTTAGCTTTCTGAGTTCTGAGCTTACAGGTATTAGCCACCCCCCTATTTAATTTTTTTTAAATAAGTAGGATATTAATGTTTGTAAAAGTCAAAACTACAACAGACTTACTCAGAGATGTGTCCCTCTATCCTCTCTCTCTCTGTTTTAAATTTTTTTTTCCATCATTACCTAGGTAACAGTCTCTGTTTCTTCCCTTAGTTACTTTAACAAAGCAAGCAAGCAAACAAACAAACAAACCAAACAAGCAAACAAACAAAACACCAGGGGCCAGCAAGATGGCTCAATGGATAAAGTTGCTTGCCTCCAAACCTGAGTTAGATCCCCGGGACCTATATGGTGAAAGAGAGAGCCAGTTCCTGCAAGCTATCCTCTGATGGATGGCCCACAAACAAAATAAAGAACTGGAAAAAAAAAAACTTTAAATTTTATTTTAGCCATTTTCAGGGTCTGCATCCATTTTTAAGATCATGCATATACTTGTTTTTCATTTAAATTCTTTTATTTTTATTTTATTCACTTTACATTCCAATTGTAGCCCTGTTCCTTGTCTCCTCCAGGTCCCATGCTCCCTCCTCACCCCGTTCTCACACCCTCTCCCTCCTTTACCCCCTCCTATAGTCCTCAGAAATAGGGGGCCCTCCTTCCCGCTCATTTGACCCCATCCTACCAAGTCTCATATGGACTGCCTGGCAAGGGCACCCCACCAGGAGGAAGTGATCAATGAGTGGGCACCAGAGTCTGTGTCAGAGGCAGCCCCTACTCCCCATATAATGGCATCCATGAAGAGACTGCACTATCTACTACATTTGAACAAAGGGTCTAAGTCATTACCATGCATGGTCCTTGGTTGGTGCATCAGTCTCTGTAGCACCCCACTCCCACCTACATACACCCAGGCCCAGATTTGTTGGCTCTATTGGTCTCCTTGTGGAGCTCTGATCCTTTCCAGGTCCTTCTATTCCCTCAACTCTTCCGTAAGACTCCCTGCACTCCACCACAAAGTTTGGCTGAGTCTCAACATCTGCTTCGATCCCCTGCTGGGTAGAGTCTTTCAGAGGACCTCTATGGTAGGCTTCCATCCTGTTCCTTCTCTTCAACTGCTTCTGGTGTCTATTCTATTTGCCCTTCTGAATGAGAATTAAGCATTCTCCCTAGGGTCCTCCTTGTTACTTAGCTTCTTTAGGTCTGTGTATTGTAGTGTGGTTATCCTGTATTAAGTGGCTAATATCCACTTATAAGTGAGTATATACCATGTGTGTCTTTCTGGGTCTGGGTTTCCTCACTCAAGATGATCTTTGATGTCATAAAAAAATATCCACCACTTTGCTCTTTCCATGAAAAATAAAGCTCCAACTTTTCAATAGTGATTATTTCCCAAATACTCATCCATCTCTTGGGTCCTCTGTGTACAAAAATAGCTGTATGGCCATGCTGTGTCTATGAAACAATTCTTTGTTGGGTACTAGGTTCTAGAGCTCTCCATAAAGCTAAACACATGGGCCCTTGAGAAGAAGACACAGTCTGTGCTCTCCTGCTGCAGCTACTGTTACTGAAAACGTGAAGACATTTGGTAGAGCAAGTTGAGTTACTATGGAGACAGTAAGTGATAACAGACAAAAGATCAACTCATATGTTCATGTTAAACTCAGAGAAGGCACAGTCATTATTATCCTCCAAGGGACTGTGCTCATCTCCCTTAGAGATTCATGAGTTAATATGTGGGGGTTGGGAACACGACCTTAAATTAATCTGTGATCTGTAATTAGGCAAAGAAAGACAGAGCAAAATGAATCTGGTTGTTGCTTACTGTGTCCAACAATCATCCATACTTACCTAACATTAGTATGCTTCCTGGTAATTTATCTACCAAAAAATATAATGCTATTTTTAAAATATGGTTCTTAAACAAGTCTCAAAACACCAGACACCCTCAAAGATGTTCCTATGTTGTTGCTAAGAACAGCCATCTGTGTCAACTTAACACAAGCTAGAGTTGTCATAGAGAAAGGAACCTCAGTTGAGGAAATGCCTCCATGAGTTCACTAATATTCTCAATTAGTGATCAAGGAGGGAGGCCCTACCCACTGTGGGTGGTGCATCCCTGGGCTGGTGGTCCTGGGTTCTATAAGAAGGCAGGTTCAGCAAGCCAGGGGAAGTGAGCCAGTAAGTAGCATTCTTCATGGCCTCTGCATCAGCTCCTGCCTCCAGGTTCCTGCCCTGCTTGAGTTCCTGTGTTGACTTCCTCCAATGATGGATTGTGATCTGGAAGTGTAAGCCAAATAAACTCTTTCTTCCTCAGCTTGTTTTTGGGGCATGGTGTTTTGTCACAACAACAAAACCCTGATTAAGACACCATCCCAAGAGCGTCACTTTCCCAATCCTTTGCAATGCTTTTAGGATCATGATTATCTTGTATAAATGCATCTGCACTGATGTCCTAATAAAAGAGGCATCTTTACCTTTAACATAGGATGATGCAAACACATTCACTTATTCTAAATATCACAAGATGGGAATTGGTATCATTTTTAGTGGTCCTCATGTATCTAAAGATGGACAAAGTTACCTTTGGTCAAAATCCACCAAGCTATTGATGATGATACACTAACAATAGGCCAATAGATTGCAATGGAAAACACCACAAGCTGAAAAACAACAGTGGAAAAGACTAATCAGAATTCCACTGGTATTCTCAGTACCACTCTTCTCCTTGGAAACCCAGGATGGACAGTGCTCTGATGGGACCTTTGATATCCAAGAAGTAAGGCCTAGTCAGGAGAGTAAGAAAAATTGAAGTCTTTACCTCAAAAGAATGATGCTAACTGTCTGAAGAGATGGCACAGCCATGAAGAGCACTTTGCACTTCCAGAGGATCCAGGGTCTATTCCCAGTAGCCACATGGTGGCTTAAAACTATCTGTAAATCCAGTTTCGGGAGATCTGATGCCCTCTTCTGGCCTCTTTGGATGCACTATTGGTGCACAGACATGCATGCAAGCAAAACACAACCCCGCAAAAAGCCTGAAGACCTAAATTTAGATCACCAGCACCCACTAAGAAGCCAGTGTGCACCAATAATCCCAGAACTGAGGAGATGAAAACAAGAGGACTTCTGGGGCTTGCTGGCCAGCCAGTCTAGCCAAACTGGCAAGCTCCAAATTCAGTGAGAAACCCTGTCTCAAAAAGTAAGGTGAGCAAGGTGCCGTGGCACAGACCTATATCTCAGCACTCAGGGAGGCAGAGGCAGGCAGATCTCTGTGAGTTCGAGGCCAGCCTGGTCTACAAAGCAAGTCCAAGGCAGCCAAGGCTACACAGAGAAACCCTGTCTCAGGAAAAAACTTAAAAAGTAAGATGAAGAGTGATTGAAAAAGAAACTACATGTCAGTTTCTGGCCTAAACATGCACACACATACACACTAACTTATACAGTTTTGTTTCACATTCATTATATTTTATGAGACAATAATTAACTTTGACATTGTTTTCAGGTATCAAATGTATACAACAGTATGCTTTGTGATTTTTCATAAAGCATATAGTGTACTTTACTCATACCCACTCCAACAGGTGCTCCTGTCCCCTTCTTTCTGGTCCTTTCACCTCTCAAATAGTCCCACTTCTACCTTCCCTGTCTTTTTATTTTAATATAGCTTCTGTACATGAGAGAAGATATGAACTTTTTTTTTTCTGAGTCTGGCTTATTTTTCTAAACACGACAATCTCTAGTTTGATCCATTCTCCTGCCTACCACATGATTTTGTTCATCTTGATGGCTGATTAGACGTCACTGTGAATATATAGCATTTTTTCCTTATCCATTCATCTATCTTTGGACACCTCCACTGATTGCAGAACTTGGTTGATGTGAATAGTGCGACGATAAACATGGGGGTGGGGTATCTCCATTGGGTGCTGACTTTGATTCCTTCGGGTATATGCACAGAAGATGAATCATATGTCAGTTTTATTTTCAGTCTTTTGAGGAACCTCCACACTGACTTGCACAATGCCTGGATGAATTTATATTCCCATTAGCAGTGTATAAAGTTTGGGTCCCCTGCACCCACACCACCACACATGTTTTGTTTGAACTCACAGCACAGTTAAGTATTATTTGGCAGTCCTTGAATAGAAAATATCTAGCCACTTAGACGACTCTTCAAAGAAGAAATCCTAAGGCCTCAAGTGACACAGAAAGCTCCTGCTCCTAGCCAAATATAGATCAGAAAGGGACTGCGTCTGTCCTTTTCTATCTCTGTTAGATATAACCAGTACCTCTTAGAGGATAAGAGGATTACCGTTCTTGAGAACTCATCTTTTTTTCACTGTGCTTCAGATTCAAGAGTCATCATCCAAACAACCTGATCATCCTATACTTGGTTGTTCATTTGCTCAGCACATAGTTTTTTGGCTTGGCTTGTTTTGTTTTTTTTGAGACAAGATTTCTCTGTGCAGCCTTGGCTGTCCTGCGCTCCCTCACTTTGCAGACCAGGCTGGCCTCAAACTCACCGAGATCCGCCTGCCTCTGCCTTGCTGAGTGCTGGGACTACAGGTATGCAACATTGCGCCCAGCTCAGCAAATAATTATTAATCTATGCAATGAGCTTAGGGTGCAGCAGGAAATGGATATTGTCCTCTATTCTTCAGGGATATAGACAAACAGAATGATGGATGAAACAACCAATAGTTCAAAGAAAATCACTCTGATGGTGGCTGGGGGCTCTGCTCCTCCCCAGACACAAATATTTCCCTTCTCTACGTCTCTTTCTCACTGTTCTTTGGCACGGAAAGAAAGCTATCAGCAGACTCTGGGCCTGGATGCAAAGGGTAGAAGAAAGGACAAGTGGAGAGTGACGAGATGCATGTGGCCTACAACAGTCACCAAGTTCTCATCAACAGCCTGACAAGCAAAACCCAGAGAATCTCTAGCTCAGATTAATCTCAAACTCTATGTATCTGAGGATGACTCTGAACGTCTGAACTTCCTGCCTCCCCCTCCCACCTGGAAGAATTACTTGTGCACACCCCCACACTCGTTTTACATGGTGCTGAGGACTGAACACAGGGTTTTATCATGCCACATAAGCACTCTACCAATTGAGCTGCTACCCCAGCTTTTTCTTGTCCCACACTTGGTTCCTACTTCGCATGTTATATGTCAAGACACCATGTTGAAATATTTCTTTCTTTCTTCTCGTTCTTTTTTTTTTTTTTTTTTTTTTTTTTTTTTTTTTTGATATATCTTACTTTTCTCTTTGATAACTCAATTCTGTTGGGAACACAATGGTTCTTGTTCTCACAGATAGCACTAGGGAAGCCAGAAATGTTAAATATTCAGGACTGTCTTTTCAAGGGCAAAGATGTATAACCTATTTTCTGCCCAGAAGGCTGGGAATGGAAGTGGCTACTAGCCTAGGTAAGCCCTGTGCTATCTGCAAGGCCAGGCCATATATGACTCCCACAGTGAGGACCTGAGGTAGCTGTAGTCTACAGTAGACACAGCAGAGCTGACCCTGGATATGGGGGTTGCAGGTAAGACAATCCCAAAGGTGTGAGCATGGGAGAGCCAGCACTGCCTCTGGTCTGTTGTTCGGTGGTGTCAGCAAAGGAGAGATCCCCTCCCCTCCCGTTTGCTCACACCAGAGAGATTTGGCCCCGATGGTGTCCTGAGAGCAGGAGAGCTGGAGGGATGATCTGCAGACACTTTTCAAAGCCAGATTCAGGGCTTTGAATTGGCCCATCTCAACATCTAACTCATCAATAAACTGGTAGGGACGGGCGTGGTGTCACATGCCTTTAATCCCAGCACTTGGGAGGCAGAGGCAGGTGGATTGCTATGAGTTTGAGGCCATAAAGTGAGTCCAGGACAACCAAGGCTACACAGAGAAACCCTGTCTTTAAATAAATAAATAAGCTGGTAGAATATATAAAGGGGCTGGTCCTACAGATCCAAAACTACAGGATCTGCATGACACAGAGCAACAACAGGATATTTGAGAGGCATACCAGTGAGGTTCTAATATTGATAGAGTAAAGAAGCCAGAGCCTGGTACCAGATCAATGAGTCATTGTAACGAACACTTGCAAGCAAAGAAGGGTCCACAAAAGGATATACTGTGGGACACACTGTGACACACTACAGCTTCCATGAGATTTTGTTGTTGTTGTTGGGGAGAAGGTGGCAATGGTAGATGGAGGGTACAATGGGAGGGGAGATAAGTAAGACTGGGGTACATGATGTGAAATTCACAAAGAACCAATTAAAAAAAAAAAAAAACCCATAAGGAAAAGTTGTAACAACTTTTGTGACATACTGAAGTAAATTTAGTTCGCCAAACTGAAACATTGCCATGTTCTTATGCTGTCACACTCTAAAAAGAACTCTAAGACTGTAAAGAAGAGAGACTTAAAAACCACTTGAGTCTTGTCCCTGTAGGACACTAAGGTTCGTTTCCCATCCTTAGGCCAGGAGCTTTGCTTCTCACTGGGCTGCTTTCCCCGGCCAGTCTTTGCTCAGAGCTGTCTCCTGCCTATGCAGCCTTACTGAGACGGGTGCTCGGGTATGATCGGTCTCTGTGTTCTAGTACAGACCGCAGCACACAGCAGACAGACAGTACTTGTGAAATGAATACTAAAGATGGAAACTAGAACTTTTGTGGTAGGCTCTGTGCTGACCCACATGTCCACACTGTAAAACTAAGTGTTACAGTAAAATGACAACTGCATCAGGAGCATGCCATGCCACGTCACAATCAGGGAATGTTCACTGTGTTTTGTTTTGAGAAATAGCCTTGCTCCATAAGGCCTCAATCTCAAGGCAATCCTTCTGCAGCAGCCATTTCAGTGCCAAGATTCTAAGTGTGAGCCTGAACACCTATCCTGGGATGGAAACTTTGAAATGTGTGGCCACATACATAAAAAATACAGTTCATGCTACTCCCAAAGCACCAAGCACTTCTTTTTAAAAGTGACGCTCAGATAATGAAAAGAGAAAACTGTCAGGAAAAAGGAAAGTAGTGAAGAATGACAGAAGATAATTTTATCTCTGGATTAAGACTTCTTTAATATACATAATGTATAGTACTTCATATAATTTATTAATGTCATTTTCTATAGGACACTGTAATTAATTCAGTGACATTAATATTGACCTCATACAGACAAAGGATGAAAGCTGGGTTTTCTTGTGTACCAAGTACAAAACATGTGTTAAGAAATTAACATAGACAACAGTTGTACGAGATCAACTTTCGGGATGACTTGGTTTACAGTAGTCGCTTCACACGGTTTCCCATCAAATGTGGATGCCACCTGGTGTGCCAAGTTTGTGCAATAGCAGCTGTGGGCCTGACTACCTCCTTTTGCCAGCCCCACTTTTGCCTGTTTTACTGCTGCCACTACTAGATTTGCCAGAGGATTTTGAAGAGAAGAGTCTTGTCATGAATTCAGAGACATCGGGCAATTCATGGTTGGAATTCAACATGTTCATTGACTGCTCCATCTCCTGCAGGGAGAGAAAGCATCAGATATGAGAGGTGCTCCCTGCTGCGCGTACTGAATCATTTGCATGTATGAACATATAAATCGAGTAAGTACTCGCAACAGAGTGTTACTAAGCAAAAATATATTAAAGAATCAAAATATCTAGATTAGGCATATTAGGGTTATTATGTATTGCATCTTTGTAACAAGTAAGGCACACAAAGAAGCTAAGTGTAGTGCTTCAGCTACATGAAAAGACATTAGCATTTACCAAGACAACAGAGTGAATTCACCTTATCCAATGGAAATGGCTAATTGAACACAGGAAACATAATACTGCATTTATATAAACTCTTAGAAGAATTTGCCATGGGAACTAGGATAAAGCTGAAAATATTTAAGCCACAGCTACACAGCTGCAGTGAAACAGAATGATACCAATGACGGCACGGGAAGCTGAGGCAGAAGGACTGATGTTTAAGGTCAGCTTTAATAACTTACTGCGATTCTATCACAAACTAGATTTAAAAACCTGCACTAGGGATGTTGCTGTTTCAGTGGCAGAGCACTTACCAGAATGCACAAGGTCATGGCTTTACTCTCCAGTGCTTATGAGCATGGACACACACACACACACACACACACACACACCATCCAAGTACACATACACACAAGTTCAGAATGCTATTTAAAAAAAGACACAGAATGACTCAAAAGTCCCTAGCTGGGCACTCAGCTTACCCGTCTCATGTCAGGATCACTTGTGTTGACTACTTTAGGCAGAAGCACAAATATCAATAATGGAAGAACCATCATCATAACCTGCAGAAGAAAAAAAAATTGAAACTTTTTCTTGCACTTTAGCTTATGAAATAAAACCTGTTTTTAATAACTAGTGAGAAGGCTCGAGTGTGTGCACAGGATAGAATGTACTTTCCAGCTGTGCAACTGCTGCGAGCATCTGTGACTGAATGCGTCTTGCTCCTATGAGCCTGGGCTTCACTGACATCACACTTCTCCACACACCTCCTGTCTTGTTTTAACACAAATAATCTCCAAATGGAGCTGTCTGCTGTTCTCTTCCTGCAAGCTGGCCCCGGGGTTTTGATTCCAGCGGCTGCTCAGTACTGACGGCTGTGCTGCTTCCTGAGTGCTGCATCCCTGCTCTTATTAGTTCCATGCCCCAGAGGTCGCAGTGCAGGGCAGGGCAACTACCTGAGCACATTCATTCTGAGGATGACCTAGAATCCTCTAGCACTCGACACACTTCTGTGCAATTTCAGAAATGAGGACACCGAAGATGAAAATTGTGGAGTCTCACGGCTAACGTTTCTCTTCTCAGCTGCCCTCCTGCCCTTTTAGTCTGAAAATAAACTCTAGGCACTAATTTACCATTTACCCCTTACTAGAAATTTACCCCCAAACGGTACTACTTATGACCTCAACAGTTATCAGTAAGGAACCTAATCCAAGTTTGGAGACTCCTAAGATAATTCAACTTTTAAAAACAGATTTTCAAAAGGTCAGTTTTGTTTCTAAAGAATGAATTCATTGGTATTTTACTAGTAGGCTGACAACAGCAGTTTCAGGACTTTTATTAACTACTTAACATACTCCAAGACTCTGTTCACTACAGGTTTTAAAAGGAAGGCCCTACTACAGGGCTAGGGACATAGCTCATTTGGTAGAGTGCTTGCTTAGCATTCAGGAGAACATGGGTTTGATCCCCAGCACCTCATAAAACAAGCAAGCATGGCATTGTACCCCTGTAGTCCTAGCACTTGGGAAGCAGAGGCAGGAGAAGTTCAGTCACCCACAGCTATACAGCAAGCTCAAGGCCAGCCTGAGGTTCATAAGGCCTTTCTCAAACAATAATAAAGCATTACATGTGCCATCAACATGGGCTGGTTAATAAATGACAGCATATTTTCAGTGGGCTAATATATAAATAGGTAGAATGTATAGGTGAATGAATACTCTCATTCTATCTTATATTTCATGAAATCTGATATCTTCTTCAGTATTTATTTCAGTTGCACACTTATGAAATACACAGCAGGATTCTCATTCCTTTCATTATCTGTCCCAAAGACACAATTTTCCCAGTTTTACCCTTCCCTCTCACAGGAGCTTAAAGTTTTCAGCTGTTAGAAGCAAACTAGGGCTTAATAAAATGCTCTACACATACCATTGGGTTCATCAGAAAGTCTGTCCAGCCCCACGATTCCCTCTTAATAAAGTAAGAAGGTGGACCTGAAGATTTCATCTGGAGAGGATAGGGTAATCTGACCACCTCTGATGTTTTGATGTAATTCACGTATCTTGCTCTGATAAGGAAACAGGAGAAAGTGGATTCTATGAGAAACATCACTAGGGTCTGAGCAAGAGCTCAATAGCAGGACGTTTGTCCAGCATGTGCGAGGTCCTGGGTTGGATCCCAGGCTACTGAAAAGAAAGCATATGCACAAACAAAGCAAAACAAACAGAAAGCAAGGCTAGGAATTGCTTATGTTAGCAATGCCTTAGACTTACTTCAGTTTTTTCAAAGAACTTTAGTATACAATTTTTTTAAAAATAATCTTTTAAAAATTATTTATTTATGGGCTGGGCAGGATAGTGCACACTTTTAATCCCAGTAGTCAGGAGGCAGAGGCAGGCAGATCACTGTGAGTTCAAGGCCAGCCTGGTCTGGAAAGTGAGTCCAGGACAGCCAAGGCTACACAGAAAAACCCTGTCTCAAAAAAAACCAAAAAAATAAAAATAAATTATTTGTTTTAATGTTATGAGTGTTTTGCCTTCGTGTATGTCTGTACACCATGAGTATTCAATGTCCAAGGTTACTAGAAGAGGGCTTGGATATGCTGGAACTGGAGTTAGAGATGACTGGGAGCTGCCATGTGGATGCTGGGAATTGAAACCAGGTTCTCTGCAAGAACACCCAGGGGTTCTTAAATGCTGAGCTATCCAACTCCACATCTAAACTTTTGATCTTGAAAGTCCGGTCAAGTTGTCTGCCAAAAGCACTCATCAAGGTACACAGGAACTAGATTTGGGGTCTTCTAGCGCTATCATTTCCTCTACTTGCAGATCCATATAACTCCTTATCTTCTTTTTATATCAACCATTATTTTAAATCTAGGTGTGGTAGCAAATCTCTGTAATCCTAGCCTTGGGAAGCAGAGGCAGAAGGGTTAGAGATCAAGGTCAGACTCAGCTACATATGAGGCTGCAGGCTTGCCTGGGCTTCAGGAGGCATCGTCTCAAAAACAAAAACAAAAACAAAAACAAAAAAACCACACACACATCACACACACACCTCCAAAAAACTAAAACTAAAACAAAACAAAAAAC
The DNA here is from genome assembly GCF_903995435.1 of Acomys russatus. Classification (NCBI taxonomy): domain Eukaryota; kingdom Metazoa; phylum Chordata; class Mammalia; order Rodentia; family Muridae; genus Acomys; species Acomys russatus. Next base: position 48,920,097 of record NC_067140.1, on the reverse strand, counting down.
AACCCCCCCTTATTCTTTTTTAAAGTCCTTTCATTACGTGTACTGATGAATTTATTTTACTATAGACACACAAAAGTATTAGCTTATATATTTTTGACGGTATTAGATATACATTTCTGGATAAATCCAATTTTTAAGGCTATTTTGCAGGAAAAATATATGATTCAAAAAAGCCAGAGGCAAACCAGGCAATGGGCAAAATATCCTCATTTTGACCACTGACGGGATTCTGCCTAAAAATAGTCAAGCTTGGATGCGGGTAAAGTTGACGGCCAAACTCTGCCAAGACAGGGTGAGTCCTTGATAGTTCCTGCCTCACAAATATGTCTGTCAGATATGTTGGGCCAGAAGGCTGAAGATGATGCTCCAACATGGTAGAGAGTTTTGGGTGACTGTTAGGCAGCAAACTGTCTGTCATTTTTCCCCCCATTTGGAAGCTGCTAACCTGCACTTCCTGTTTACTCGGGTAATTAATTTTACTCCTTCTCAAGTCTTTGATGGGGTTGAAAACAAAATAGGTTACTTTCACAATTAAGCTTAGCTGTTTAGGGGTTGAGATGTTTTTAGGTCTAGATATATGTTTTAAGTTGATAGAGATAAGATAGATATTGATTTACATTCAGAATTTTAGACTCACCAAGATAGGAAAATGTTTTCTCCAAGATTACCAAATACAAATAGCCAAAACACTATGAATGTAACATTAATATAATTCCTGATTGTTTCATGGTTTTTCTTGCTCTATGTAGTTTATTTTGTATATGTGTAATAAAATAAATGTGTAAGTAAAAAAAAATAAATAAGAAATTTTTAAAAAATCAAAATTTTCAGCTGGGAGTGGTGACACATGCCTTAAACCCCAGCACTCTTGACTCCAGTGGAGGCAGAAGCAGCTGGATCTACATGAGTTTGAAGACAGCTAGAAATACACAGTAAGTTCCATGTTAGTCAGGACTACATAGTAAGACACTGTCTCAAAAAATAAAATAAAATACTAGGCTCAAACCCAGGACTCTGAGTATGGAAGACAAGTACTGCGTCACTGAGCTATATCCTAGCACTTGTTTTTTTGCATTGCTGTCATTGTCTATGTCTTTGTGTTGTAGCTTGGGTGAGTTATTTTCCTTTGTCTCCAGTTGCTACAATCTGTGGATCTTGCCATCTCAGTGCCTGAAGTTATGGTACTAGTCTTATCTTGTCCTTTTCCAAGTGTCACTGCCTACTGTGACATATCAACTGTCTTAGTAGGAAATTTTATTTTTTTTAATCCTATAAAGACTAACATTTTAATTAAGACAAAGGTTACAAACTTATATGTAGTAACTTTTACAACGAGAAAAACAGATATCAAGTCTTTATTTTCTTTAATCACTTTAAATATACTTTTAAACTATTTTAGCCCATATCCAGCACCTGGACTATCTAGTACCTAGAGGTCTGTTTCATGGGTGGCTCAACATACACTGTTTCCTTGGGAACTTTCTAGGAAAAGTAGGCCTTATTTACTCTGAATTTTTAAAGTAATACCAGCAAATAGAAACGTTTTTCTGAACTTAAGTAGGTAATAGGGGCTTCACCTTCCAGAGAAAAATCAGCATTTCTATGTGCCACTATTCCAGTTATACTAACCAAGGATCAACCTCAGTCTTCAGCTTGGAAGTTCCTAGACTTGTGAGAAGTTATAAATTTATATCCCAGGTTACACATTTTCACTTATTTAGTGTGTGCTTGTGTGTATGTGTGTGAGCACAGAGGTGCAACAGTGCACTTGTGCAGGTTACGAGAACAGCTTACAGGAGTTCATCTCTCCTTCTATCATGTGGGTCCCAGATATCAAACTCTGACAATTAGGCTTCGCGACATGTACGTTTACCGTCTTGACATCTCACAGGCCCCTCTATTTTATTAAGATCCTCATGTTGATATAAACTCTACAAGTTAATCTGATAATCCGTCTACTGAGATTTGTAGTGTATAAAGAAGCTATAAAAACTCAACTTTGTAGTAAATAGAGGGATTATCAAAATATTCCAATGAAAAGCCATGAGTGTTATTTTTAAAAGTCATATTTCAATCATAACTTTCACAGTCCTTTTCCTCTATAGTAAGTAATCTTGCCTTTACTCTATACAATTATAGTAGAAGCTTATCATATTAGGAACATTCATCCAGAAGGAAAAAATTCAACATCACAGTATCAATGCTCAGATTACAAACAAGGGTAGATGAAATGATTTGGTTTTTTGGTTTGTTTAAGATTGTTAAGATCTGATGCACACGGAGAAGAGAGGATCAGATCACATTATAGATGGTTGTGAGCCACCATGTGGTTGCTGGGAATTGAACTCAGGACTTGTGGAAGAGCAGCCAGTGTTCTTAACCTCTGAGCCATCTCTCCAGCCCTCTAAATTAAATGCTTTAAGTAGTAACTGTGGGAACTGGGCATCGTGGTGCACACCTGTAATCCCAGCACTCTGGGAGGCAGAGGCTGGCAGATCTCTGTAAGTTCGAGGCCAGCCTGGTCTACAAAGTGAGTCCAGGACAGCCAGGGCTATGCAGAGAAACCCTGTCTTAAAAAAAGAAAGAAAGAAAGAAAGAAAGAAAGAAAGAAAGAAAGAAAGAAAGAAAGAAAGGTAACTGGTTTAAATAAGAACTTTTACTATAAATCCCAAAACTAACACACAGCAACTAAATAGACTAGACCTTAGTAAAAATAAAGCAGGTATCCTCACCTCATTTTTCCTTTTGAAGTGATATCAACTCGGACAGGGTCAAACTTATATGCTGGAGAAATAACTTCCACTACATAAGAGCCAGAGGGAATATCATGGACCACAAAGCTCCCATCTGTCCTGGAAAAAGGAAAGTCATACTTATTTACTTCTCATCATCACCTTAGTCTTTCCCTGTTTGAAAGCACTTATTTCCCACTAGTTCTAAAAAATATCAGAAGAAAACCCAAAGCACTAGGGAGGCTTAAGCAGGAGGATCCCCATGGGTTTGAGGCCAGTCTAGGCTACATAGTAAGTTTCAGCATAGCTTGGACTACAGCAGATAACCATGTCTCAAATAAACAAGCATGCAAACAATTGGAATCAGCTAACCAAAACAGTAAACACAGGTATGGTGACTTACTCCAGTAACCATAAAACTCAAGAGAGTAAGGTAGGAGGATCATTGCCAGTTTGAAGCCAGACTGAACTACATAGTGAATTCATGGCAGGCTTGGGCTACATAGTTTCTGGCCCTCTTCCCAAATAAATAAAAATTGGCAAAAGTTGGTCCTACACCTTATGTTCCAGAACTTGAACAGTTTCTGAAGACAGATGCACCTATGCCAGAGTAGCAGAGATCCTTCTGCAGGTACAGAGGCTGTAACACCCCTGTCTTCACTGAAGGAAAATTATCAGTGTGTATTATTAAAGTAGTATGGCCCCAATGTTATTAATTCCCTCAATTTATTTTATTATTAAAAAGAGAATTCTATTCTAACTTTAATTTGTACTTGTTGGCTTTCTTTTTTACACAAACACATTTGAATAGTAAATTGTTTCACTTATTATAAGCAGTCCCACTTAGTTTAGTTACTTTTTGGCTAGTTATACAGAAACTGATAATTTATTTAAGAAATCCGTCTTTTCTTTCTTTCCTCTAATCTTACTAACTTTTAAAAAATTGTCCAACGAAAAGCTAGTAATTTCTTCTCGCAAGTCAAAATGAACTTGTCTAGAAAATAAAAAACTGCTATTTCAAGGGAAAAAGACATTAAAAATTAAGATGAAATGTGTTTCTTGTCACTGAAAGTATATACTAAGGTAAAGCAGATCTACAATATAAGCATTAAAATACTGTATTCTTTAGCTGGACATGTTTACCCTCCAGACTCATTCTCAAATGTACCTTCAGAGGTTTTCTGGAGGTGCTAGCAGCTTCAGGAGGGATGCACGTGGCATGGTGAAAGTTAGGAGATATCTGTCTAGCCAAATCAACCCTGACACTCAGTCAGATGACAGATGCCACAGCCATATCACCATCTCACCCTCCAGACGCTCTCTCTATCTTTTCATGTCTACAGCAAGGGCAGAAAATGACCTTAGACTATTTCCTCCACAGCTTCATCACTGACAGGCCATCTCTAACTGGGTCTGCTCAGGACCATGCAAGCACCACCACCCTGCACCCACACTTCTAAGTTTTCAGGAGCCCCTTCCTCCTCCTCTTCCTTCTAGCTCAGAAGTGGCAATAGTTTGTTTGTTTGTTTGTTTTGCTTTTGAGTATTATTGCATAAATAGTGTTGAGGCTGTAAGCTCCAGGGTATTGCACAATCTGATTGTTTCTTTATACCACAATGACTATACTGTTTTAATCTTTTGATTAAACTCCATGAGAACTATTCTACTTTTAGTGCATATTCTGCTGTTTTGTTTTTGGAGACAAACGTCTTGTTATATAACCCAGGATGGTCTCACTCTCCCAAGAGCTGGGACATAAGTGGGTGCATTACACCCCAAAATCTTCTGCTTCATGAGGGGCCCTATCAGCTTCAAAACTTTGTGATTTCCTGAGGTGGGAGGAAGGGGAGGAATAAACTGATGACTATTCAACATAAATAAAATCAGAATTACCAAAAGAAAAAGCAAAACTAGGCATGATAGCAGACACCTGTAATCCTATCAGGAAGTAAACACAGGAGGACATGAGTCTGAGGATGAACCACACAGTGAAAGCATGCATTAAAAAACATTTTTAAGTAAATAGCATACAGTCTCATAATATTGTAAGACAAATTTGACACCCTACTTCCAACAAGACTATCACCATAAAAGTCACATCAATTCTCAATCAGCTTCTGAATATGAATATGAGCACATGAGTAGCATAAAAATTGCCCATAACTGTTAAATGAAAATTACAGTCCTCTGCGCTTTATTCTTAAAGGCAAGTCATATAATTCTAAAAAGAGGGGGAAATTACTATAAAGCATTTAAGGGCTATTATCTTTCTGTTGCAACTTTTAAAAAGAAAACATCTAGCTTATATTCTCATCAATAAATATTTTATCTATGTATCTATCTATCTCTACTTGGGAGTCACCCACCATCTCTTGCACACTAAGTCCTACCACAAAACTGTATCGCCAGCTTTCCCCCCTCAACTAAGTTGCCGGGAACGTCCTTTAACTTACGATGCTTCTACTTCTGCTTCATGAGTAGCTGGGAGGACAGGCATGTTTCACTGTGCAAGGCTAATACTACATAACAACATATAACATTATGTTTTTAAATAGTCTCAAAATAAACACAAGTGGTTTTCAAAAGTGCTGTATACTGCAGAAGTTGAATTCTCAATTAAGCCTTATCTTCTAAACCTTGATAGTACTTTATTACTACTGAGTCATTAATTAGGATAAAATTTAAACAATACATTAGTGCTACAAAGCATTAAAATATTGGTCATCAATTTGTCATTATTTATTAATCTGAGTTCAATTTTCAACAATCTACAGAAATCTGCAATTCAAATTTAAATGTCCACATAAGGATGTATGGTTTCCAGATGTCACAAGTTGGTCTATAAAGCCAGCAAAGAAATATTTTCTCTCAGTTCACAGTTACAACTCCAAATACTGGTGGCAAAATTTAAAACATCATATTCATACCGAGAAGGGTAAACACGGACTGTTGACAAATTAAAGCGCTAAAAAAATTAATCCCACCTTCCAATATAAGCATAAATTCCAAAACTCTTAAGAACAAGAAAGAACAAGTATTTGTAAGGAATCTTGAGAAACCCTGATCTGACATAAATGACGACTTCGATATTGCAAATCCCTCGACGAATTCAAGTGTAAAAAGAACAATAATCACTATCTCGGGCCAAAAAAAAAAAAAAAAAAAAAAAAAAGAGCGCTCTTTGATTAGGGACTTCAGGGCCCGTTAATTTTAGAAGCAGGTACATTAATTAGCCTTCCAGTCTATGCCATCACTGAGAGCCCTTGGGGCTTTGACAATTCCCACTTGTTTAGCATCTTTCTACACAACACCAAGCTACGAGAAGACTGACATATAGAAAGCAACAAGGTTCCAGAGAAACTAGACAAGACGTAAAGGAGCGGGGGGGGGGGGGGGGGGAGGGGGGGGGGGGGGGGGGAGGAAGGGGGGAACCCAATAGACCAGTGAAGGGTCCCCTGGCCCAAGTATGATCCACCCACACAGGGGCCAAAATAGGGCTACAAATAAATGACCCCAGTGTTTCGGGAGCCTGGGACTGCTGTCCGCCATCCTCGTTGCTGAAGCAGCTGACTGCCTCCCAAGGTCTCCCAGCATAGAACGTTAGTGGCACCGGTCCCTTCAGTTTGTGACAGCTACACTGCCGCTCCTGACACCGTGCTGCCCTAGCTGGGTACCTTTCCAGCGTCCACCCCAACGGCTTTCCTGCTGCCCTCAGGATGCTCACTTAAGAAAGCCGACGTGCTCTTCTCCGTCTACCAGCACCCGGGCCGCGGAGATCCAGTCTTGAGGCTTAACCCCTGGAACAACCGCACGTCCCTCGATCTTGAAACGGTCTCCCAGGCCGACCCCACTACCTCCCAGGCCCTCAGCAGCAGCCCCAGGCATCTCCGAGCTGTGGGCATCTCCTGGTAGTAACAGAAGCAGGATGGAAAAGAAGCCCCAAAGAGCACCCGCCATGACAGCAGCTCTGAGGAGTCAGGCCCACGGCCCGGAAGCCCTCCCCCGCCGCAAGGCCGCTGAGACGGCCGCTGCCGTCGCCGGCCGATGTCGTCATCACCGTGAGCCGGATCCAGCACTGAGCTGTGCACGCCCCCGGAGAGACGTTAGGACAGATCACCAATCAGGAGAAAGGACACAGAAACGACGCTCGGAACGCCCTAGGGATCCGACTTAAAGGTGGCGAGAAGCGCGTGAGAATGTATGTTCCTGTGGCATTCGCAGGTGCGGAACATCTCATGGGAATAAAAGATAATGAGACCGAGGGGGACGAGGATCTGAAGTGTTGAGTGCTGGTCTGTAGCTAACACGTTAGATGTACTTTATCATTTTTTCTTGAAGTTCTTTCCACCACAGATCTCTGTGAAAGATTATTTAGAGCAAGTTGTGTTTTTAACCTGTGCATTCAACCTACACGGTAAACTTAACAAAAGTTGAAACGCATCCAAAAGCCAAGTGCTCTAAGCTCCCGATGAAAGTGAAAAAGCAGAAAATCGGGCTGAAAGAATATATATATATGAATAGGTGGTCTTTATTTAAGAAGTGCGCGAAGAACATTTGTTTTCATTCTGTTTTAAATTTTGCTCGTTTTTCTTTTTGAATACCAGTTTCTCTAGTATGGAATGTTTTCTTGCTGCAGAAAACCAATACACCTAGCTTTGTTTGCCTCTATATGCATGTTCCAGGTGATCTCTGATCTATTGGACCTTATCAAATAGTGCAAATAGTCTCCTCTTCCTTTTTCTCCCTCTCTCTCGCTAACCCCCCCCTCCCGCCATTCCTTAACTATTTGCCCAGAGATTATCTACAAGCAAATGCATACATTAAAACTATACACATATGGTGGTAGGGAGAGGGCCAGCAATTAAGAGCATTTGCTACACTTGCAGAAAACCTGGGTTCAGTTCCCAGCACTTACACTGTGGTTCTGTAACTTCAATTCCAGGTGATCTGATACCTCCACAGGCATCAGGCACACACGTGGTTCACATACATAAAATGAAAATAAATCTACTATGCAACATAATGTACGTCTATATGACAATACACACTACATAAATAGTTCTTATTACACAAATAAAATTAATCTTTAAGATTTCACACTACAGCCCAGACTGGCCTTGAATTCATTAAGTCTTCAGCCACTGAAGTGCTGGGAGGGTTGACATGAGTTGTGAGCCATCACAGTCAACTCATGTGACTTAATTAAAAATGAATGTACTCTCATGCATATGTATATATAAATGTATGCAGCTATAATTCATCTATAATGTACATGTATATATTTCCACACCATTTTTTTTTTGTAATTTATTATTTATACAGTATCCCACATGCATGTGAGCCAGCAGGCCAGAAGAGGGCACCAGATCACATTATAGATGGTTGTGAGCCACCATGTGGTTGCTGGGAATTGAACTCAGGACCTTTGGAAGAACAGACAGTGCTCTTAACCTCTGAGCCATCTCTCCAGCCCTTCCATACCATTCTAAAGTGCAGTTTTTCACTTTTTCCTTGTAACTTGAAAGAAAATAATTCTTCCTCCTCTTCCTCTTCCTCCTCTTCCTCCTCCTCCTCCTCCTCCTCCTCCTCCTCCTCCTCCTCCTCCTCTTCTTCTTCTTCTTCTTCTTCTTCTTCTTCTTCTTCTTCTTGTCTGTGTTTTATAGACAGGGTTTTATACCATAGTTCATTCACTATGCAAGCCCAGGCTACTTGTGCCAGTTTTCCTGCCTACTGCTAGGACTACAGGGATAAACCACTGCTTTTCATTGTAAATTATCCCAATGGTATATAAATGAGCGTCTTCATTTTTTAAATATGGCTACCAAGTATCCCAGCATATGGATCTACTGATCCCCTGCTAAGAGACATTAAAATTGTTCCTAATCTTACTGATTTTGCTGAAGTGGGTTTCCTTCATCATGTGACCCATTTGAATATCCAGAATTCCCTTTTTATTCAGGGGAATGTGTTCTAATATTCCCAGTGGGTACATGAAACCCATATAGTCCTATATGGACTCTTTCTCCTGTATACACTGCCTACAAAAAGTTTAATTTATAAATTAAGCACCGTAAATGATTATTGATGATTAATAAAAATAGCATAATTACAGCAACATATTGCACTAGAAGTAATTATAGTAATAACACATCATTAAAAACCAACAGGCCAGGAAAAGAGGGGCTGCCTTTTTTCCTTTTTTTTAAACACATCATTGAGAAATTTTCACATCTGTGTTCATCAGGAAGATTGGTCTGCAATTGTCTCTTTTTTAAAATTTATTTATTCACTTTTCATCTTGATTGCAGCCCCCTCTCCTCTCCTCCCAATCTCCTCCTTATACATCCCTCCCCTCTGCTTCTCAGTGAAGAGGCCGGTCCCCTACAGGTTCCAGCCCACCCTGCCCACCCTCTCCCAGAGGCCAGACAAGGCAGCTCATTTAGGGGAATGGGAGCCAAAGTGGGCATCAGAGTCAGAGACGGTTCCCGCTCCAGTTGTTGGGAGATCCACATAAAGACCATCTGAGCATCTGCTACGTATGTGCAAGAGGCCTAGGACCAGTCCATGCATGCTCTTTGGTTGGTGGCTCAATCTCTGTGAGCCCCATGGGCCCAGGTTAGTTGACTATGTAGGTGGTCTGAAACTCACAGAGATCCACCTGCCTCTGTCTCCTAAGTGCTGAGATAAAAGGCATGAACCACTACTCCCTGCCTCACTTTTTCCTTTTTACAGTACCTCTTAAGACATTGTAACTGTTATGGACTAAGTTGTGTCCCGGCAAAGTCATAGGTGGAGCTCTAGCTCCCTGTAAGAATACATCTGGGTATAGGACTTGTAATGAAATAACTAAGGTCATAAGGGCAAACTCTTCTATAACAGGCCTGGTTCCGAGTAAGGAGAGAAAGAAACATGGGGACATGCATACTCAGACAAAAGACCACACGGGAAAGAGACCTCAGGAGAAACCAACCCTCTCAGCACTTCCATGTGGGATCCCCAACTGCCGAAACTGTGAGGTAATAAGTCTGTGTTGTTAAACAGGTCAAACTGGGTTGTTGTGGAAGAGGCCAAGCAGAAAGTACAGCATCTTTGACCCCTCCTTGACCCCTTACATGCAACCAAGGTCTCCATCCTCTGCCACATCATGAGTGGGATCCAAGATGTGTTGTAGACTTAGGGAGAAACCCATGTGTTCGTCAAGGAGACATTTCATCAAAGATGAAAGATCCAAAATGGCAGCTTTAAGTCGCAAAGCCCTGCTCACCATGTTCATTTTTCAGGATAGGAGGAGCTGAGCCCTCAGACAGTTTGAGTGTTCTTTCATGGCCAACCAGGGCAGGCATAGCATTACTGAAGCACTGTAAAAAGACGAGACTATGCAGCAGTGCCCCCACCCCACCATTAACTACTCTAAACCACAAAGTAAATTATCCCCTTTGTAAAGTGATCCAAAAATACAAACATGCCAAAATAACAACTTCAAGCCAGGCATGGTGGTGCACACCTGTAATCCCAGCATTAGTGAGACAGAGCCAGGCAGAGCTCTGTGAGTTGGAAGCCAGCCTGGTCTACAAAGCCAGTCCAGGACAGCTAGGGTTGTTACACAGATAAACCCTGTCTCTTAAAAATAAATAAATGAACAGATAAATAAATAAATACCTTGAAACCAAATTTTTATTTTCTTCGAGTGTATTTTTGCCAACCCTTCTTTGCCGATATCTTAGACACATGTGCAGTTGTGTAATGAATGATCAGTATTGGTTCTGATAATAAAGGGAGGAACTTGGAAGTTGCTTTTTCTGTAGGAGCAAGAGTAGAAGAGGACCAGCCAACACCCAGTGCTATCTGTCTCCCCGCTTCTACCTTATTCCTGTGTCCACTGTCATTTGCCAGATCATCTAGTGCTTTGAAACTTCTTAACTATCAAGCACAGGACTCCTTGCACGTTCACTGGAGGAGTCAAGCTTGAGTGCTCATTTCAGGCATGGTAAAAGTCTGTTATCTCTGCTGTTTTCTAGGTAGGACATAGGTTATATAGATACCCAACTCCAAATTATAGGAGAGGCAGTCCACTGTAACATCCTCCTTGGACTAGTGTCTAATACAGAAGCTAAGCACGGTGAGCTATTTTAGAAAGACCTTAGGCTAGATATACTTTGCCTAGACAAACCAACCTTCCTGCTTTACACCCTGGATGGTTGACCCTTCAAGATTGCAAAAGCTCTTCTCTCTTCTTCTGTCTTCCGGTTGGTTTTTAGCCAATAGGATGCATCAAGATAGTCCTTGCAGTTTCCTTTAACAATGCCACAGAAAATTTAGTGATGCGGTAATTTACAGGTATCATTCCTTCCCAACTTCCCATGTATTTCCTGCTTAGATGCCGAACCACAGAGACTTTAGGTAGGCCTACTTGCCTTGGTGACTACTAATGATATGAAATTGAGAGGTGACAGCTCATCACCTGGGCCTCCTCCCTCCCACTCTCACGCACCCCCCCCCCCCCCCCGGGCTCTCAGCCTCTTGTTGTCATAGCCACAAAGGGGAGGACAGGAATAGGGAAAAAACAAAATGTGACATCCAGGATTTAGGAATTTTAAGGAGTGTTGGATTACACCATCAGAAGTTATTTCTTGGTATTACAGATGCCATTTCTTCTTTTTTGTAAAAGCATTGTTTGTGTTTCTGATAGTTTTGCAATATTTTGTAGTTAACTTTTTTAAAATTAAAGACATTGAAATATCTATCCATCCATCTATCTATCTATCTATCTATCTATCTATCTATCTATCTCTATATATCAGAATTCACTTGTAACTCTTAACATTTGAATCAGCTCCTCTCCGAACCCAGCTGTCCTCCCATGCTGGAGCTTTCCTAATCACTGTATTTGGGCATGAGTTTGGCCATTCCCTGCTGACTCAGCATTCTGCTTGCTAGTGTCTGTGTGGTGTCATGGTGGTTCTCAAGCTGCTTTCACACACTTGCTTTCTAAATAGAAGAAATGCTAGGTTATAAGGGAAGTCAGCACTTTCTTTTTTTAATAGAGTAACCACTAGAATTCCTAGGAAATTTCAGCTATGCTAATCCCCGAACACTCTGTTATTTATTTGGAGATGATTTTTGCCCTCTTGACTTTTCAGATCTTATTTACTTCAACTAGTTAAGCTAATCTCTGTAGCTTGTCTTTTCCCCCCCCCCCCTACTTTGTGGAGTTTTCTAACAGTAGCTCGTCTGGCTCAACTGCCTTTTTTCACCCCTTTCTGCACCAACTGCTTTCTTCTCTAGCCACACTCAATCTTTTTTCTTCCTGCACCAACTAACTTCTGTAGCCTGACTCTCTAACCATGCTCCAGCGCCACTGGGCCCTGCTCAAACTCTCTCAGCCTCTGCCGGCTTTCTATATCCTCTCCTGTTCCCAGAAGTTCAAAAGGCAACCAACATTGAAGATCATAGGGTCAAGCAGTTCTGTGGACTAAGAACTCCCTCCCAAAGAGTCAGGTGACTAGCAACTAGGGGTCATTTAAAGGGCCCAGGCACACAGGTTAAATCACCCTGCATTCCATCCATTTGTTTAGCTATTAATTATGCAGTTTTGAAGCTGCCCTATGTTCTCCCTGTAACCATGCTACTGTTGGGATTTGTTTGTTTGTTTGTTTCTCTATTCATTCCATTGTCTTTTCCAGGGTTCTCAGGTGTCTGGTGTGATCTTTTTATTGATCTCTCAGGAGCATTTCCACAACTGAGATAAGAACCTCACAATGATGCCTCTCTTTTCTGTAACTTGGGTACTGTTTCTTGAACCTTTTATACTTCTGGACTGTCTGATCTTCTAGCACCTTGTGTTCTGGAGTCTTCAATGAAGTTTCTCAATCTGCACTCCTAGCTCTTGCCTGTAGGCATACAGGATGTGATACTCAGCATAGTCTGTCTTAAAGACTTGCTCATAGGCTTGTTGCTCTGCGTTGAGGATGGCTCTGTATTGCAGAAGACCAAAGCCCTGCTTATAGGTGGTTAGGTGCTGAGTGTTTCTTGTCCTGTATTTTCTGGCTGGTAGGGAAAAGTAATGGTTGGCCAGACTCTTTTCTTTGCTCTTTTTGGGTCAGTGGCCAAGGTTTTTAGAAGACCTCCCTTTATTAGTTTTGATGGTATCCATAGCTTTTTATTTCCTGTGGAAATATAAGGAAATCCATGTTCCAATCGCAGTACATTCACTGATTACCATTCTGGTGTTAGCATATCCTTATATGTTCTGAATGGCATTTTTCAATACCTTCCCCAGAAGCATCTTCTATTTCATCCATTACTTTAGGTATTGTCTCTGGTATTAAGGAAATATTAATCTGAGTTCCCCTCTGCTATAAGAAATCTTATTTCCATAAATGTATGTCTATCTCAGCCACATAAGGCTTTAACTTTTCTATTTGAGCCTCTTGTCACACACATTTAACCCATCACATGCTTTGTTTTATCTGAGATAACTTTCTAATTCCTAGAAACTGGATATAAATCTTTTGAAGTGGCCATTCTGAATTCCAAGATTTTTGTGAAGTGAGAGTTCCATTAGCTCAGATATCCACCAAACCTTCTATTCTTTTTTTTTTTTTTCATTTACTTATTTAATCACCCTACAGCTTGATCCCAAGCCCCTCCCTCCTCCTCCCAGTCCCACCTCATGTCCCCTCTCCCCATTTCCCCCTCAACTTCTCAGAAGGGGAGGCCCCCAAGGGGTACCAATCTACCTTGGTGCCTCAAGTCACAGCAGGACTAAGTGCAACCTCTCTTACTGAGGCCAGACAAGGCAGCCCAGCTAGGGGAAAGGGATCCAGAGGCAAGCAACAGAATCAGAGACAGCCCCTACTCCCATTGTTAGGGGACCCACATGATGACCAAGCTGCACATCTGCTACATATGTGTAGGGGATGTAGGTCCAGCCAGTGCATGCTCTTTGGACTGTGGATTAGTCTCTCTGAGCCCTCATGGACCCAGGTTAGTTTACTCTGTAGGTCTTATTATGGTGTCCTTGATCCCTCTGCCTTCCTCAATCCTTCTTCCCATTCTTCCACAGAACTCCAAGGTAAAAGATGCTCCACCATACCACAAAGGACACTTGCTCAGTTATGTTTATAGCAGCTTTATTCATAATAGCCAGAAATTAGAAATAACCTAGATATTCCTCAACCAAAGAATGGATAAAGAAAATGTGGTACATTAACATAATGGAATACTACTCAGCTATAAAAAACAAAGACTGTAAAAGTAACTTTTATTTACTTGATGAAATTGTTGTTTTCAAGGCTTACTGCATCTGTCTGTTAACATAAGCCTAGTTCTGGAATCTTCTAGCCTTCATACTATGTAACCTAGGCCTAGAATGTTTTCAGCCTCTGAGACTTACTGCTTAATAAGCTCACCCTTTCTTTCCCTTACTGAGCTCTGGGCTGGCTGGTTCAACTCAGGAGTTCTGGCTCAAATTCCTCTGCCAGATGACTTATTCAATCTGGATTCTCTGTTGACCTCCGAATTGCTCTGAATTGCTCAGCCTCAAACTAACTCCAGAAATCCATTCTAATCTAATTTCCTGGCTTATTCTGTCTTTACTTGTGTCTAGCTTCTCTCTTCAACCTGTCTCTGTTTATCTGTCCTGGTAAAACTGCCTCCTGTCTCTGCATTGCCCCTTTAAATAGCCTCCCTTTCTCTTCTCATGAGAATTGGGCATATACTATTTCCTCAAATTTTTCTCTGATTCATCACTTTTTTCTGCAATTCAATTAAACATCACTTTCAAATATGGGTGCTTCCTTTTTTACAGACTTTACCTTTATTGTTTGGGATTAAAGGTATGTACCATGCACACCTAGACCTAAACTTTCCTTTACCTGAAACTTGCTCTATACCAAACTGGCCTTGAGCTCAGATCTGCTTCCCTCTGTTTCCTGGATTAAATGCATGTTTGTATTCTAGCCAGATAACACAGACTTAGAAGGTCTTTGGATGTGATGTATTGCCAAAGCAGCTATGTCATGAATTTAAATTCCTCTACAAAAGACGTCATGTAATTTGCATGCAAATGGATGGAACTAGAAAATATCATCCTGCATGAAGTAACCCAGACCCAGAAGACACACATGGTATGTACTCACTCATAAGTGCATATTAGCCATAAAGTACAGGATAACCATGCTACCCTCCATAGACACAAAGAAGCCAAGAAAGGCCCAAGGGAGGATGCTTGAATATCACTTAAAAGGGAAAATAAAATAGACATATGAAATAGACAGAGGGAGGAAACTGGGTGGATGGGTAACAGGGGTAGGGATCTTGTGTGGAGAAAGCAGGGGAAGAGGGGACCAGGAGAGAGAATGGAAATTGGTGGGGGGGGGCATCTCTGGGAGAGGGGAGGCTCCTGGGAGTCTATGGAAGTGACCCTAGCTGAGACTCCTAGCAGCAGGGGATATGGAGTCTGAAGTTGCTACCTCCTGGAGCCAGGTGGGACTTTCAGTGGAGGGAGGGGTACACCAAACCACCCATAAAATCTTTGACCCAAAATTTGTCTTGCCTATGAAAATGTAAGGGTGAAGATGGAGCAGAGATTGAGGGAATGGCTCAACTTGAGACTCGCCATGAGAGAGAGCCAACCGCTGACACTCTTAATGATACTCTGCTATGGTTGCAGTCAGGAGCCTGGCACAACTCTTCTGAGAGGCTTCATCTAGCAGCTGGTGGAAATAGATGCAGAGACCCACAGCCAAACAACCTTCTATTTTAGTGTCATTCATTTGCAACTCTACATTTGCCCTCTGATCATTAACATTTTTTAACCAAAATACATGTTTTGTTTTTTCTTATACTTCCACACCCTCCTGATATTTATACTGGAGCAGCTTTGCCTTTGATATAGGGGAACAGTAACAGCTGAGCAATCCTATCACCTGTGTTAAATTGCATTCAGATAAGCTGTATTTTAATTTGTCCTTTGAAATCTTCATCTGTAATTCCTAGATGCACAATGATTCCTTGAGAAGTCAAGCCGTTCCTTCCCAAAACCTACTGTCCCTGAGGGCAAAGAACCATGTACTCCAGTAGTTATTTTATAACACTGAATTTTGGGGGCTATGTAAGATGTTCATCTATGGCCAAGTCTAGAGCAGCACTGCCTGCAGTAGCATGCATTAGATCTGGAATACTTAGTTTAGGTTTTTCTGTTTGCTTCTTATTTCCTGGCTGATAAAAGGCAAGCAGCTGGTAGTTTTTGCTGTGGGGCCCAGCTGGCACTGCCCATTTTTTAAAATGCTACTTTTAAAAAATACATTTTAAACTTAAATATAACTATATCACTTTCCCTTTCTTCCAGCCTCTATTTCCCTCCTGTCAATCCCTACCATATCTCTGCATTCCCTCTCAAAGGGGTAACTTCTCTTTAATTATCCTTGTTCTGTGTGCGCAATGTATGCTTGTGCATGCCTGCACACACGCGCGCACGCGCGCGCACACACACACACACACACACAGACATATACACATGCCTCACACACACAAATTACAAATACAAGCTGCTGAGTCTATGTTTGTTGTTTGTGTGTATATGACTTCAAGGCTGACCATTGTGGCAGGAAGTATGAAGGCAGGTAGGCAGATACATACCTCATCCACCAAGACCACTTGCTAATCCTTCCTAAAACAGTACTACTAAGTAGGGACTAAGCATTCAAGTATATGAGCCTATGGGGACAATAAAGGCCATTAAATTTTGTTGTTCTACTAGCTAGAGTTTATCATAGGCCACCCTATGGCTGGGGGCTGCTCTTCTTTAACCAGAAAACCCAAACATTGTATTTCATGACTATATTAGTACCAAGACACACATAATAAAGGCAGATCCATTATTTTATAGTCATTCATTTTATTCCTTTTTACTTGATAAAAAGTGACATTTTGTGGCCTCCTAAATGTGTTCTAATCCCTAGGCATGTACTTATTATGCTTAACAATAGGTTGGCTGTGGTTTACTGAGGACTGTTCAGAATTCCACAAGTAAGACTGGCAACCATACAATGCCTGGCAGGTTGTTGAGCTCCCACAATTAGTGAGCAGAAGCAGATAGTTAGAATTCCTCCAGTGTTCAGACAGGATGCTGCCTAAACACAGCACCAGCAGTGTGCGGTGAATTGCTTATTTTGAATAGCTGCTTTCCTGTTTTTGAATTATAAAATACTATAGATATCTTTATCTGCAGTTACCATAAGAAAGCTTTAATAAGACAATTAAATGCATTTTCCCAATTATGTATGTATGTGTATATATATATATATATATATATATTACAATTATATTTTAAGACAGATACTACGGCAGTTCAAATGTCAGTCATTCAGCCCCTTATTAATAAAACATATATATGCACGTACACATACATATATGTGTATATATATATTCATCAATGGGCTTAAATTTTGGTTTTCAGAGCATGACTATAATAGTCTAAGTATTTTATAAATAAACACAGATGACTTCCCTGAACTTTTTTGAAATCTGAAGAGTTAGTTTGCATGTTGAAAATGTCATTACTGTTGCCTTGACAGACTATTTATGGGGGAGGGAGG
The DNA here is from genome assembly GCF_903995435.1 of Acomys russatus. NCBI lineage: Eukaryota > Metazoa > Chordata > Mammalia > Rodentia > Muridae > Acomys > Acomys russatus. The sequence goes on along the minus strand of NC_067140.1, from coordinate 48,902,765 downwards.
GAGGGAGGGGGGGAGAGAGAGAGAGAGAGAGAGAGAGAGAGAGAGAGAGAGAGAGAGAGAGAGAGAGAGAGAGAGAGAATATGAATATGGGAAAAGATAAAGATATTCGTGACTGAGCAAACTTTTGGAAACCTCAGAGGAAGTAGAGTTGAATGCTGACCCATTATTCTACCCCAACAAAGAGTTCATACCAGAAGAGACTGTATCCCAGATTTACAACCATCATCCTGGTCTTCTGGTCTAGTACCAGTCTGTAAGAGGGATGTTTACAGGGACGTTCTTAGGTATCGAGGGCACACAAACTCAAGTGGAACCTGTCGTAGGGCATGATTTTCATTTAGAAGAGGACTAGTAACCAATCCAGAGGAATGAGAAGATTCTGAATAACTCATAAACATCTTCTTTAATTTAAATCTGGTTGCTAAACTCAACATATCAAACTAATGATGTCAATGTAGTTGAGCACTAACAGTAATAGCTCAACAAAATTGTCACATTCCCTTTTGCCCACACTATATCTAAATTATCTATGATAAATCTCTTTGTGTGGGATTACAAAAGCTTATTAATAAAAGACAAAATACATGAATACTTAACTTAATGGTACAGATGATATTTCATTTGGCCATGAAACAAGTAGAGATTGTATCAGATAACGAGGCATCCTGTCAGCTCGCAGAAACAGCAGCCAAGGAGTCATTGGTTGATTTGAGTGAGAAGTTTGGATAAGGATGGAAAAAGGACTAACACATGGAGGCACCAGATGAACTCATTTCACCTTTCTACAAGTATGAACTTTCTTGGTGTGAGTGTGTTTGTGAGTATGCATGCATCCATGTGTGCACATGCTTACACCATGCCTGATGTGGTGCGACTTGCAGGAGTTGCTTCTCTGCTTCCACCATGGCTTCTGGCATCCAGGCTGGGTATGACAGGTTTGGTGACAAGCGCTTTTATCCATTGAGCCACCTTGTTGGCCCAAAGAGGAATTTTGTAAGTTAGACAGAAGAAATTGTACCCAAGGCATGACCGGCTGTCTAACAGGAAGAGAATATTTAGTTACTTGGTAGAGAGGCTGTAAAAGAGAATTCAAGTAGCATACGGCTGGACATTCTGACTTTAATCTTGGGATTTTGTGATTCTTTATTTGGAGTATTAACAGCTGTTGCTTCACCTGCCCTAGATTTATTAATAGTGGTTACAGGAAAAACAACGATCATTTTTTTCACATGCCAAATGAAAAGGACTAAAAACAAATGTGTGCTATTATTATTATACACAATCTTGCAACATAAAAATGAAAGTCGGACGATAGTCCGTTCCATTACAGCCCACTGACAGCTGTAGTGCAGGCAGAATGATGATGCAGAATTATTAGTTATATTGAACCCAGTCCCAAACTTCCCTGGGATCCCCAAGTCAATGTGCTGCCTTGAAAGTGTCACTCCTAAAGGAAACCTTCCAGGCTCAGAGAGATGGAAGTGGTTTTCAGATTTGTGTGAGCATCAGAGCCACGCTGGGAGGTTATTCAGCACCAGCTGCCTCCTCCACACCCACCAGAGACTGACTCACTTAGCTGGGATCTGCCCTGTGCACATCCCCATCTATAAGATCCTTCCACAGGTGACTCTAATGTGCTTCAAGTTTGAAGGCTGGTGATCTATCTCTGGCAAATAGTATTTGCGTTACATAATAAGTAATCTAATAAAATATCTATAGAAAACTGTGTAGGTGTTGAGATTTGTTTTTATATTACTTTTGGACATTTGTTTTATGTGTATAGGTGTTTTGGCTGTTTACACATCTGTGCACCACCTTTGTGCAGAGTGCCTACAGAGAACAGAAAATGGTGTTGTTTCCTCTGGAAATGTAATTACAGATGGTTGTGAGCCTCCATATGGGTTCTGGGAATGAATGTGGACTCTTAGGAAGAGCAGCCAGGGCTCTTAACCATTGAGATATCATTCAAGCTGCAAGCTTTATTTTTAACTGCAATGCTTCCTGTGTAGTTATCAGTCAGTAGCAAAGTTCTAGAAGTAGGAATGGTCTTCATTATGAAGGTAATAAGAAATTGATGTTCAGCTGTGACTCATCTTAAAACAATGTACTGGTTTCTAATACACACAGGCTTTGGGGTCAAATGGATTTGAAATTGTAGCTGTGTTAATTACTAACAATGGAATCTTGGCTAAGGGGCCTGGCTTTGCTCACTCTCACTTTCCTCTTTTGGAAAAGGCATTAGACTACTTTTTTTTTCCCCATGGGGTCATTGTGAGCATTAAACAAGATGGTGTAAACGAGGCAGCAGACAGAAAATAATCAGCAAATGGAAGTAAGTACCATTACTATTGTGGTGACTAGTCACTATGACAGCTTCAATGTGACACAAGAATTCACACAGGATTGATTTAATAGCTTTAATGTGGCCATATGTCTATTTCAGGGATGGGTGGAATTTTTCCAAGTTTTTCCATTATGCACACCACCATCAAATCTTTTTATCTACTTTAAAGTACTCTGTTCATTTGTTAATGTCATTCAGAAATGAATTCCTCTATAATCACACTGGGAGTTCATTTTGCAGAAAAAATAATTTCACGGTCATCCTCTATTATATAGTGAGGTCAAGTATAGCCAGCCAGGCTACATAAGAACCTGTCTCAATTTTTAAAAACGTCCTTTGATAGCTAGATATCTGTGTCATAATTTAGAAAACAGTAGTCATAAGAGAACTCAAGGTTTAGTAGACTGATTTTATATATCAGGACAAATTCCCCCCTAAAAACGAGAATGTTGGGGCTGGAGAGATTGTCCAGAAGTAAAAAACACATGACACACAGCCATAGGACCTAAGCTTGCATCCTAGTGTCTTCAAAATAAGCCGGGTGTGGTCTTATGAGGGCCAGCACTGTTGGTCAGAAACAAGAAGACCATGGGACTTGATGACTTCCAGAGAAGCCAAACAAACAAACAAAACCATAACAAACAACAAACCAAAAAACCTACCAAAAAAAAGCTGTAGCTTCAAGGAGATACTCTACCTTAAAGAAGTAAGGCAGAGAGTGATAGACACAGCCCACCTTTCATCTCTGTGCACACAGGCGACCCCACCCACCCATCCACACACAGGAGAGTGAGTGAGGAGAACAAGATTGACTTTCTAAAATACTGAGGAGCCTCAGAGATGGCTCAACAACAAAAGCAACACAAGCCTGACACCAAGCTGTAATCCATACTCCTGAAGAATGGGCAGTAGAGACAGGAGAATCAGCCAGAAGCTTCCAGCCCAACTAGCACAGTAACAGAAACAAGAGAGATCCCACCTCCAAAGTGGAAAGAGAGCCAACTCCCCACAAGTTGTCCTCTGGTCTCTGCCCATCCACTGTGGTGCATGTGCATCCCACATGTGAATAAACAATTTCATGGTGGTGAAGACATTTGTCTTAATATCAGACAGAAAAGGCGATAGCAGTAATGACTAACCAGTTTCACTCACTTCTTTACAGCTAGAACCCAACACATTAGTAGAAACTGTTTACAACAGACAAATTCAATATTTCTATCCCAGTTTCTTCAACTCTACTTCTCAAAGAACAACTCTATTTCACTCTTCATGACTTCTCATAGATAAAAGGGGAGAACTGAGGACAGAAGAAGTCCTGAAGAGCAAAGTCTCTGAACAGAGATGGACAGTACAGAGAGTAGAGTTGCCAAGATCCCCTCTCCTGTCCCTCTCTGGACTCTGCTCACTCCATTGGTGGGGATCCTAATGAGCTCCTGCAGGTGCCCTGGATGCTACTATAATCATCAACACACATTTAAGAAATGATGGACTATTAAAGGTATTGTGCTGGATACTGATAGTAATTAACTGTAAAATTATTTGTAAAAGGAATTTTTATTTGCTTGTTTCAATTGTTGTCTCTGAAGCTAACTGCCGCCTTATGCTAACCTAGGCCTAGTCCTGGAAGTTTCTAACCTCCCATACAATCTAATCTAGGCCTAGAATGTTTTCAGCCTCTGAGACTTACTGCTTAATAAGTTCACCCTTTCTTGTTTTTATTGAGGTTTGGTTTGGCTGGTTCAACTCAGCTGTTCTGGCTCAAACTCATCTGCCAGCTGACTTACTCATTCTGGCTTCTCTCTGAATTGTTCTGCATGGCCTCAAACTAACTCCAACAATTTGGTCTAATCTTCTGACTCCTCATTCTCTGACTCAACCTTCAACCTCTCTCTCTCACTGTAAAACTCTCCCAGTAAAAACTGCCTCCTCCTCCCCGCGCCCCCCCTCTCGTCCTTAGAGTTGGGCATTTCCTACTCTCTCAAATCTTTCTTTGATTTGATTTGTTACTTTTTCTGCCACTCAATTAAACATCACTTTCAAAATAGGTGCTTCTTTCTACAAACTTTGAAACTTCTGTCTACTTCTGTTTACTTTCATTGTTTGGGATTAAAGATATGTACCACCACCACTAAGCTTTTCTTTACTTGAAACTTGCTCTATAGCAGGCTGGCCTTGAACTCAGATCTTCTTGCTTCTTTCTCCTAGATTAAAGGCATGTTTGGATGTGATTTCTTTCTAGAACCTCCATGTTCTGAATTAACATTCCTCTAAACTGGTGCTTTAAGGCTTATTATCTAGTAAGTTTCTACATCCTTTACTTGGAAAATAGCTGGTTTATGAATAACTTATGCATAATAATTTCCTGTGTTAACTAATATATACAGAATAATTTTAGAGGAATTTAAATTCAGAACATGGTTGCTCTGGCAAGAGATCACATCCAAAGCCCTTCTAGGTCTGTGTGATCTGGCCGGGATACAAGCATGCCTTTAATCCAGGAGACAGAGGCAGACAGATCTGAATTCAAGGCCAGCCTGGTATAGAGCAAGTATCAGGTAAAGAAAAGTTTCGATCCAGGCATGGTGATGCATGCCTTTAATCTCAAGTGAAGATAAAGTTAGTTTGTCGAAAGAAGAACCCATGTTTGAAAGTGATATTTAATTGAGTGGCAGAAAAAGTGATGGATCAGAGAAAGATTTGAGAAAATGGGATTTTCCCAACTCTCATGAGAAGAGAGAGGAAAGGGAAGCTACTTAAGAGGCAGTTTTTCAGAGAAGAGGCAGGTTTACCAGGACAGTAATAGAGAGATGTGTTTCAGAGAGAGAACTCAGGTGAAGACAGAATGAGCCAGAAAATGAGAAGAAGCCAGAAGACTGGTGCAATTAGTTTGAGGCCAAGCAGAGCAATTCTGGACCAAGAAGCCATATTAAAGTCAGCTGGGAAGAGTTTGAGCCAGAACAGCTGAGTTGAAGCAGCCAGCCTAGAGCTCAGAAAGAACAAGTAATGGCAAGCTCTTAGAGCAGTAAGTCTCAGAGGCTGAAAACATTCTAGGCTTAGGTTAGATTATACAGAGGCTGGAGGCTTCCAGGACTGAACCAGGCCAGCAAAAGGAGGCAGTAAGCCTCCCAGACAACAACTGATACAGGAGAATAAAAGTTACTTTACACACTAGAGCTGGGAAGATATCAACCCTGTAAGCTATCTTGTCTGCTTCCTATCCAAAATCCCAAATACTTGCCTATGTTCCATATGGGCTGCTTCTACTCCATCAGGCATCATTCCTCACATCATATGACTACAGGAGACGGTTCAACATACATAACAATGCCTATAGTAGGGCAGTAACCAGATCTCTGGGCACTGAAATCAGCATCTGAAAATACACAAGACCCTCCTCTAACAACTAGCCATCTAACATTTATTCTGCAACAAAATATGAAGTCTTACAATTAATGGCCTGTTGGAAGGACCCTGCTGTTTGAGGTTGCAGTCTTCCTAGCGTTAGGGTCCTGAATGCACTGAAGAAAAGATCCCAGACTCAAACAGTATGCAAGCAGCAAAAAGTGTTTATTTCTGCAGAAGTGCAGCATGCATGGATCGCCACTTAGACAAAATGGCGACCTTGAGGTGAGCTCACAGGCTCTTTTTCAAGACATTCATGGGAATTCCAAGGGAGGAGTTGGCGACTTTTAACATGATTAGAGCATTCAAACTGAAAAAGATCAGACTGAAAAGGTGAAGGCAACTTTAGTCAGTGGTCATGAGTTAGTCATAAGACAAGAGATTACTAGACGGGTAGTAAACTAACCTTAAGCAACCTTGTCTTCCTCTGGCCAGGTGGCTAGGCCGTCCTTGATTGGCTGTCTGTTTTCTGTGGTATTCCCAGTAGCTGCTGAGCTTATTTCTAAGGAATGGAGGCACAGGCATGCTCCAAGCTAATAAACTGAAGCCTGTCATGGAGTTGGCTAGACTTATTTAACCAGGCCTCCTCACCAGTCCTGATAGCCATTCTGAGCTTGGCATTAGGAACCCCTCTTCCCAGTAGGGCCTCTGGCTCTCTGCCTGACTCCAGCTGGAGAATGCCTTTAGACGTGCTCCTAACCACATTTGATATATGGCCTTTGACACAGCTCCCTGCTAGCTCTCCCCTCCCTGCACCTATAGAATAATTAGGTTCTCTGTACCTGTTCATATGATGGGAGTGTGCTCCAAATGCAAAGCAAGAATCCTTAAAGTTCCTAGTTTCACCCAATTATTTACACCTATCCTGGAAGCCTCCCACCCACTCCCCAAGGGCTATATATCCTTTGTTCTCCCTGATTAAAGTTCAACTAGCTCCCTGAAGTAGTTCCCTGAAGTGTGTGACCTCTACCATGCTATGGCCTTCCAAGCTCGTTTCTCATCTTCTGCTCCTCCTGCCTTGGTGGGCTTCTGGCCAATAGCCCCCTAAGGAGGAGCAGAACCTCCTCCCTCAATGACGGGTTGTATGGAAGTGAATCCTGGTGGTAGTAAAGGACTTGCAGATTCCTCATTGATGGAACCGCAGAGTCTTGTTAAAGGAGATATTCTCTTGATAGAAAAATGAGTGCTAGTTGGTAGCAGCAGCTAAGAAGTATGGATGTCTGATAAAATCAGACACCTGGTTCTTATCTGAATATTTTGGTTTAGTATAATTATGCAATAGTTCTTTGTTCTGTTATCCAGTTGTTCAACAATTTTGTGTTGATTTTTTTTTTCAGTTCTAGGGATTAAATACATGCCTCTTACATATTGATCAAGTGTTCCATCTCTACATTTTACACATTGACTCCTTTTGATTGGTCTTATTTCTACTTCAAAATAGGGTTTCACACTGTTTAGCTTAGGCTGTCGTTGAACTTGCAATCAAACTGCCTTAGCAGTATGATTAGCTCAGATCACAAGTGTGTGCTACCACATCCAGCTTGAACATTTTTAGCTCAGGTTACACAGACCTAAGAGCTAGAGATAACCAAGTGGTTATTTGTCTTAGTTTCTATTGCTGTGAAGACACCATAGCCAGGGCAACTCAGGGAGAAGAGCTTGTTTGGGGCTTACAGTTTCAGACGATGAGTTCATAACCATAATGGTGGAAAGCATGGCACTCTGTAGGCAGGCAAGGGACTGGAACAGTAGCTGAGAGCTTACATCTTGATCTACGGCAGAAGGCAGAGAAAGCTACCTGGGAATGGTGCGGGCTTTGAAACCCCAAAGCCCACCCCTACTGACACACTTCATCTTTTACAAACAGTTTGGGGCCCCAGTATTCAAATATACGAGCCTGTGGAGGCTAGTCTTACTCAAATCATGACACTACTCACAATTTAAGTTAAATATAGCTGCTTACACCATGCCATGGTCCAGGGAGTACACAGGAGAAGCATTCCACACAAAAATCGTAAGAGAATAAACTAAGATATGAAGCTCAAAGAGAGAGTATTTGGGGGAGGAAATGGGAGGATGGTTGAAAGTGAAACAGCAGAGGAGGGAGAAGTGTTCTCAACACAGTGAGTTTGAAGGCTGGGAATAAAGTTGCACAGTGGCTCAGATGGACTGCCTGAAGAGTGTGCTGATGCTCCATGTGTGTATTCACACATGTGATGTTGAGAGGAAGCCTGAGGTGACATGACCATCACCATCATTGCAAGGATCCTTTAAGCTGATCACAAAGTATGAGTGAGAAGATAATAATTCTTTTAAATTCCTGCCTCAAAGACAGCTTATGAATAGGTTCATAAAATTTCATCATCAACATAGCTATTGTCTCAATTATTAAAGCACCAAGAAATTCCAGTTAGCTCACTAGCAGCAGTGAGCAGAGGCCATTAACTCTGAGTGGATCCTGGGCCAAAATGAAATGTTAGACTGGTTTCTATCATAGGTGAGGATGCCACCTTTTTATCTAAGGTCTAACTACAAAGTATGAGGCACACGGTAGTTTTGTTAACATCAACCATAAAACAATTTCAAAGAGACAACAGTGATCAAAGATTTAGTAACTTTATAAATTATTTGTTTGAATGAATTTTGTATTTAATATGTGCTATCTGAAATTGATAGTGCCATGCAGAAACCATTTTTTTCACCAACTCTTCATACTGAAGTAATCATCCCTAACCTTAGAAACCACAGATAATGCCTGTAATCTCAGCATTTGGGGAGGCAGAGGCAGGTGAATGTCTGAGTTTGAGGTCAGCCTGGTTTACAAAGTGAATTCAGGACAGCTAAGGATACACAGAGAAACCCTGTCTTGAAAAAACAAACAAACAAACAAAAAAGAAACCAGAGATACACAGCCACATATCCCAATCACCTGCTTTTAAGGCACTGATTTTCATTTATCTTTAAAATGTGTGTACCTATTCCTAGAGTCTACAACATGCACACAGCAAAGATATCTAACAGGATTTTTTCCCTCAATGATATTTTAAAATTATTTTTCATGCTGGGTGTGGTGGAAGGCAGAGGCGGGTGGATCTTTGTGAATTCTAGACCAGCCTGGTCAATAAAGTGAATCCAGGACAGCCAAGGCTACACGGAGTCCTGTTTTGAAAAATAAAAAATATATTTTTTTTCATAATTTAAAAAAATAATTATTTATGTGAGGGGGAAAGAGCGTATGCACAAATATGTGCTCATGAAGTCTAGAAGAGGGCATTGGGTGTCCTCTAGACCACTCCACTTAGTCCTTTGAGGTAGGGTCTCTTCCTGAAACTGAGGCTTATGCTTTCATGACTAGGCAATCTCCAACAGTCCTCCTGCCTCTGCCTTCCCTGGCACTGGGCTTGCAGGTCTGCTCAGGATGGCCAGCTTATGTGGGTGCTGAGATCTGAACTCTGATCCTCATGATTGTACAAAATGGGTTCTTAACCACTGAGCAACTTCTCTGGCTTGAAGCTATAGTTTTAAGTCTCTGCTTTTACACTCACAGAATCTGTTAGCAACAAGACAATTTATAAAATAGGTTCATAAATTTTTTATCAATTCAGAATTAATAATTTGTTACCCTTCTGTGTTGAAATAGAGAAAAGGTGAACTAGTAATCAATTTCAATCAAATAACGAAAAGGATTTTCTCAAGTTGGTGTCAGGGATGCAGTTTGTTCAATGTACACAAATCAGTAAGTGTAATTGGGCACAGAAACAGACTTAAAGACAGAAGCCACATGACCATCAAATGTATACAGAAGTTCAATATTACTACATAATCAAAGCTCCAAGTAGGGAAAAATTAGGAACAGGAGGAACACACCTCACATAATAAAGCTATATACAACAAACCTATAGCAAACACAAGTCTAATGAGGGAAGAAATGACAGCATTTATTCTAAAATATGGAGTGAGACAAAGGTGCCCACTTTTTAAAAAATTCAATTTAGTACTCAAAGTCTTAGCTAGAACAACAAGAAAAATTAAAAGGTTATAAATAGAAAAGAATATCAATTTATCCCTACTTTCAGAAAACATAATGTTAAAGACTCCAAAGACTCCACTAAAAAACCAAGAATTAAGAAACACTTTCATAGCCAGGTGTGGTGACACATGCCTCTTATCCCAGCACATGGGAGGCAGAGGCAGGCGGATTGCTGTGAGTTTGAGTCCAGCCTGGTCTACAAAGTGAGTCCAGGACAGCCAAGGCTACACAGAGAAACTGTGTCTCAGGGAAAAAAAAAAAAAAAAAGGAGAAGAAAGAAAGAAAAGAAAAAAGAAAAACAAACACTTTCAGAAGGCAGGAGAGATGGCTCAGTGATTACGAGCAATGCACAGAAAATAAAAATAAATTATTTTAAAAAGAAACACTTTCAGTAAAGTAGGCAGGATACAAAATCAACAGCTTTGTTGTATTCCAATAACAAGTTTGCTGAAAATTAAATCAGGAGAAAAATCCTATTCATAACTACTCCAAACATTTTTTAAAATGGCTGGTCTGGGGAGATGACTCAGTCAGCAACGCAGCTGATGCCCAAGCATGGTGAACTGAGTTTAGACGCCACAAACCCACATAAAGCTGCATGTGGTGACACATGCCCATGATTCCAGTGCTGACGGTAGAGAGAGGTGGATCCCTGAAGCTGACAGCTCAGCCTGTGTAGCTCAGTTAGTAAGCTCTAGGTTTGGTAGGAGAATAACGTATGAAAAGCAATAGAGAACACGCAACATACATCTCTATTCTCTACACTCTTGTGGACATGGGAAATGAATGAGGGTGTTTGGAGACAAATGCTTGACAATGCCATGAGGAAACTTATTATTTTCTATTCTGATATTAAAAGAATTAAAAGATGAGGCCTGAAATATCCAAAGAGGTGGTCAGACCATGAATCTTGAAATGAAATTGATTTACCTTCAGAGACCAGGCTCCTGAACCACTTTTGGGGATGACTCAGAAAATGAAAACTTGTTCACTCTTCCTGAAAGCCCCACACTCGGCAAGTGGCCTCCTGTGCAACTCTGACTCTCATGTGCCCAACAGCAGGCCTCCTAGGAAAATTAGCTTCATGTTCATTTTAAAGATATTATTAAGAAAGGATGTAAGCCTCCAGATTTAAGTAATTACAATTTGGAAAAAGGCTAGAATTATCTAACTTTACACTAATTTTTGTGTGATTCTTACTATGAAATGCCACACTTATAAGCAAAGGAATAGCTTTCTGTATTACTTTTCTTACAAATTTTCTGTTTGAGCAGGGCAACAGTGGCTTGTGCCTTTGATCTCAGCACTGGGGAGGCAGAGGCAGACGATCTCTGAGTGCAAGTCTAGCTTGATCTACAGAGCTAGTTCCAGGACAGCCAGGGATACACACACAGAGAAACTGTCCTGGAAATGAAACAGCAACAACAATGACAAATTAAAAACAAAACACTAAATTTTCTTTTTTATACTTAAATTGAACAATTACCTTACACACTATCAAAGAATCTATAAAATATATATCTAACTCAAACTTTAAAAATTTTAATTATATAATTTACATATTAATACACACAAAATATATATTATATATGCTTTATATATATAATGCAATCACACACACCTGATGCCAAACTCAAGTCATCTGTGCAGTCCCATGGGTGTTTTCTGAAATGTCTTGCTATATATTGTTTGGCTTGAACTTACTATGCAAACACTGGCCTTGAATGCACAGCTTTGGTCCTACCTCATCTCTGAAGTTCTGGGATGACAAGTGTGTGTGCCACCATGGCTGGTTAAACTTTAGACAAAGAGACTATTTCTGCTATTAAGACACGAGGGAAAATCCTCAACGTCTTGCTAAATTTGTCCAAATAAAATTTAAATAGTACTTTAAATTTTCCTACTTTATAATTGTAAAGAACAGTACTATGGACATAAATTTGTTTGCAGCTGTTGTAGCAGGGAAAAATGGCTGACAGTACGCATATAGCAGGCATGAACGTACAAGATGTATTTAGATTGCTATCAGAACACCTGGGACTTCACAGAGGCTGATCAAAATATTCATGTAAGATTTAATGTTTTATACAAAAGAAACACACATTAGACCCATATCCTTAAAGACATTTATTCTGAACAGAATATTCTTTGAAAATTTTTACATACATAAGGAGTAATAGAAATGCCTATTTCACTAAATGTGTGTCCAAAGGTTATCTCTTTGCTCATCTGCTGTTACTATTTTGGATGAAAGCTACAACTGAATGGTGAAGATCAAGGCAGTGGTGTCAGATTGGCTGCCTGCTTTTCTACTTCCTGGCTGTGGAGCTGTGGGCAAATCAATTACCTTTTCTCTTCTGTCATTTCTTCCCACAAATAACTGTAGCACCAACTGCCTGGGCAAGGAGGAAGAGTTAAAAGCATTGAGTTTTTGCAGTCTCCATGAGTCCTTTTTCTTTTTTCTTTTTTTTTTTTCTCCTGGGGCCTCAATTTCTTTTCTTTCTTTCTGGCATTAGTATCTTTTTTTTTTTTTTTAAGTGATTTAAAAAAATTTGTTCATTTTATATCTCAATTGTAGCCCCTTCCTTCCTTGACTCCCAATCCCCTGTCCCTCCCTCATACCCTTTCTCTCTCTCTCCCCTAGTCCTCAGAAAGGGGAGCTCTTCTCCCCATCATCTGACCTCAGCCGATCAAGTCTGATCTGGACTGCCTGCATCCTTTTCCGCTGTGGCCTGGCAAGGTCAGCCCACCAGGAGAAGTGAACCACAAGTGGGCACCATAGTCCATGTCAGAAGTAGTCCCTACTCCCCATATTATGGGACCCACAAGGAGACTGTGTTGTCTATCTACTACATCTGAGCAGAGGGTCTAGGTCCTCACCATGCATGGTCTTTGGTTGGTGCATCAGTCTCTGCAGCCCTCTCCTTTTCTGCCTGGACTTGTTGGCTCCATTGGTCTCCTTATGGAGCTCAGGACCCCTCTAGGTATCTGTATTTCCCAAGTCTTCCATATCTTCCATAAGACTCCCTGTGCTCTACCTAGAAGTTTGGCTGAGTCTCAGCATCTACTTCAATTCCCTGCTGGGTGGAGTCTTTCAGAGGGCCTGTATGGTAGGCTCACTTCCTGTTCCTTCTCTTCAACTGCTTCACCTCAATTTCATCTATGGACTTCCATTTTTAAAGAAAGAGTAGTGTTTGTGTTTTTCAGTAGTATCTTTGATATGCAGCAAAAGGCGCATTATCAAGAAACCAAAGAATTAGGAAATGCTTATTAATATAAGTGTAATTATTAACAACTGTTGGGAGAAAATATAGGGAAATAAGTATAATAAAAGTTTGACTTAGGCAAGGTGCTAAAATGTTGCAAGAGCTCATGTACAAACAGGAATTGCTCTCAAAGTGCTGAATAGATGACACACTGCAAGTGACTCAGCAAAATCTGTTAGAAGGCAATGGATTTACTGAAAGCTAGTTCAAATAAAGGGGTGTGCTATTCCCCTGAATGCAGAAAATCAAAGCAAATAACCTACTAACATAGTATATGAATGGCAATCTTCAATCTCTTGAATATATAAAAGGTCAGATCAGGCCAAGGTGAAAGTGTTAAGCCTATTATGGATTAAGGATTTACTGCTGCTTCAGTGTGACATGAGATGCTGACCAAATGTGTCAAGACACAGTAGGCAGTTTTATCAAGAGTTCTGATGACTTAGTATCATAGATTGGAACTGGTAATTATTTTGAGATACTGAAATCAAGTTTGATTCATATCTCATAATCTATATAAGTGAAACCTACATCTCCTGAAAAATCTTTCTGTGCCTCAACTTGACATATTTAAACCTCAGGTCTCCAGATCCTAGCTCTGTGTCTTCTCCAGTTAATATTTGTGACTCTGTTTGTACTAAGGAACACTTCATTCTACGTTCTTAAAGGGAAAAACTCTAGCTATTGATGTAGATCAATGTTAGAAATGTGAATCAGTATTTGAAACCTTGTATTAAATCACTAGCACCCAAAATCAACCAACCAACCGACCTCTCAATTGCCTGACTACATTAAACAACTCTGAAACCAAAGTTCTGTAATTTCCTCTGAGATCGGTCAGGAAATGTACTCTTCTCAGCTAACCACACCCTTATAAAGAGAGTTTTTGGCATATGGCTTGTGTTAGAAATGTAATTTGCAGTCACTGCATATCCACTGTATGGTGCCAATTTCATTAAGTAATAATAGTTTTAGTTAAAAAACACACAGAAGATGCAGACAGATACATTTATAGACTGGTTTTATGTAATTTATACTTTTTTCTGTAAAAGATGATGTAAAAACACAAAGGAGAGGTTGGATGTAGAGATGGCTATGGTTAAAAGCATGTACATTAACACCTGTAACTCTAATTCCAGGATCTGATGCCCTCCCCTTCCCTCCATAGGCATGTGTATTCATGTACACATTTCACACAGACGTACACACATCCACATAATAAAAAATAGATTTTAAAAGAAAATACAAAGCAGCTCACTTGCCATATATGTGAATGTTCCCCTTAAAGAGCTAGAGACAGTAATTAGGAAGAATGTTTGTTGCCACAATTTAGGAAAGTAGGGGAAAACAATACTTAGAATTTACCAAGTAATCACTTACTTAGTAGGATTCAAGGTGTATAGTCCAGCAGGCTTATGATAATGTATATTAAACAGGACAATGACTTTATATATAATGTGGAAGAAAATTAAAAAATGAAGAACCATAGAGGGGGAAAACTTTAAAAATTGTTAGCAGTTTCTCTCCTGAAATGGCTAAACAAGTCTATTTCAGTGTAACTAATAGTAGTGTGGTGCCAAAGAACATCAGCATTGGTAAGTTTTGAAATCTTTAGTTCAAACATGATGACCTGAGAATGAGATAATAAGAATGTGGATGAAGTTCTCATCAGGAAACCTTCCCAGGAACTCCACTTCTACAAATATTCAGGGAACAAGGAAAGAACATTAAATAAAAGTTGCACAGAACACACTGGAAACCGTTATCACCCAAGAACATCACCATGGGCAATGTAATGACATGTAAATATAGATATATACAGTTCATTTATGTATTTTCTGTGGCACTGGGATTCTAACTCAGAGCTTTGCACATGCTTGGCCAAGTGCCCTGATGCTGACCTACAACCCAATCCGTTCATGTAACTGTATAAAAATGAACAGGATGACCATGATATACCAAACTCACTAGTAAATTATCACAAGAGGATTGAGGTACCTACTGATACAAGGGCAAACAAGTTCTTTCTTCTAGTTTGAAGAATAAGCCAAGCTGGGTATAGTGGCCCATGATTATATGCCCAGCAGTGGGAAGCTATGGCAGGAAGCTTGAAAATTTGAGCCTGGCCTATATAGTGAGATCCTGTCTACAAAACCCCAAACAAACAAAACAAAACAAGAAAACCCAACCCGGCCTGTGGTTTTAATGCAGTGCACTACTTTTACATTTGAGTATAAGATTGCTTAGTTTTGGACCTTCGCAAGAATGCAGGGTCAAACATAAGACTTCTAGTATGGTTTTAGAAGTATAGTACATTTACAACTTTCTGAGGTGGATGATAATTTATCATTGGTGCTACATGTCAACACACAGTAAGGAATTGGGCAATGGCACATCCTTGTACCAGTTAGCTCAAACTGGGGTGCAAAATCACCTTAATTCTCCAATAACAATTTGGGGAAACTTGAAGTATGCCTTTATAGAACTGAATCAGAATGACTTAAAAGAAGTTTGTTTTCGTTCAACTGCAAGAAAGAAAAATTCCAGAGTGTATTTGGATTTTGAGACTCTACTCTTATACTGAACTTAGTCACTGTGATGAAGCAAATACACTGCTGTTGTTAGCGCTTCCAACAACTGCATTTGGATATTCCTAAGCCCTCAGATCACTGCTAATGAACCATACTGTATTGGTCTGAGGAAGTTTCTTCTTGCTACGCAGTTAGCTGGGGCTTTGATTCTCAGAAGATGGAAAAGATTGCTTGAGAGATAGTATCTACTAGAAACTCAAGTATATGTGGTAGGACAAATGGGAGTGCCAGCTGCCGCAGAAGCTCACAGAAACTATATATTTTATAAATACCCCTTAATTAAAGAATTTGATTTCAAAGATAAAGCACAATTTGTCGTGTCACACACTAGACAACAGCTGCATCACATTTCATGTCAAACACAAAATCTGTAAACATCCATATCAACCTATATTTAAAAAAAAAAAGAGTTTTACCTATGTGTGAGTTCCTAGCTCTACCTCCTCATTGTTGAGATTAGAGGCAAGCACCACCACAGGAGTTTTTAATGTGAGTGCTGGTGATCTGAACTTAGGTCCTCAACTTAGTTTGTTCACTTTTTAAAAGTGAATTTTATCTTTAAAAAGCTTCTTCTTATATAAGTGACAAAACCAAAAATATAAAATATTTTAAGAACTATTAATGTACTAATAAATGTCTGCCAATGTTCTGCTATCTGTTGGCTTAGTAAGTGTTAAGTCAGAAACCCTTACTGTAGAGGCCAGAGAGTTGGCTCAGTGTGTAAAGGCATCTGCTGTCTGACACTGTAAGCAAGCCTGTCAACCTGAGTTTGATTTCAGGAGGCCATTGTGAAGGTGAAAGGAGAAAACCAACTCCATAGTCGTTCTCTGACTGCCATGTACGCACCACGACATTTATGCCCATACACATCACATATACAAAATGAATTTTAAAAAGTAAAATAAAATAAAAAAGATGAATCCATTGAGTCTTCTTGTTGATGTGCGCTGAAGCAGGGTCTCTGAAGCCCAGGCTGGCCTTAAACTTGAGCTTCTCAAAGACTAGGATTAGAGAGATGTGTGCCAACACTGTGCTTAAAAAACTTGAACCTGAGTTGGGTAAGATGGCACACACTTGTAATTCCAGCACTTGGGGAGGCAGAGGCAAGTGGATCTCTGTGAGTTCGAGCCCAGCCTGGTCTACAAAGTGAGTCTAAGACAGCCAAGGCTACAGAGAGAAACACTGTCTCAAAAAACAAAACAACAATAACAACAACAACAAAAAACCCCTTGAATCTGTACTCAGTTAAGATAACCAATGACTTTATGAATAATATGCAGAATTATATTGCTAATTTTAAAAAACATTTAAATGCATCTTCTTTTAAAAGCAAGCTAATATAAAAGGGGATTTCAGAGTTGACAAAGGCTAAGAAATTCTATCTATATAATAGGGTAAAAACCTTTATATGCTAAAAACACTGATGTTTAGCAAGTCAACAGAACATCTGTTTACTAGAAAACCCTACTCCTTTCTTTATTCCCCATGAAGATAAAAATCACCTTTTTGGGGCTGGAGAGATGCCTCAGCGGTTAAGAGCACTGCCGGCTCTTCCAAAGGTCCTGAGTTCAAGTCCCAGCAACCACATGGTGGCTCACAACCATCTATAATGAAATCTGGTGCTGCCTTCTGGTCTGCAGGTGTATATATGCAGGCAAAACATTGTATACATAATAAATAAATAAATATTTTTTAAAAATCATTTTTTTGGCTGACTGTAGCAAGTATGTATGTACAGGAAAGTATTGGGACTTCTGTTGATGGTGGTATTATCAAAGGGTCTCAGTATTTAAACTTTGTGGCCTGGAATTTGCTATACATACAAGGATAGGCTTAAAATTCTCATTCCCCTGCCTCGGCT
Organism: Acomys russatus; assembly: GCF_903995435.1. Taxonomy (NCBI): domain Eukaryota; kingdom Metazoa; phylum Chordata; class Mammalia; order Rodentia; family Muridae; genus Acomys; species Acomys russatus. Next base: position 48,885,271 of record NC_067140.1, on the reverse strand, counting down.
TCCTGTATATAGGGATTTCAGGCATGAGCCACCATGCCTTGTCTACACACACACACACACACACACACACACTCACACACCATACAAATATAAATATAAATACATATTACCTTACTTAGTTCTTGCTAACTTTTATCTATTTCTAGCCCAAAGCAATTTTCCTCAAAGACAAAATACAATTATACTTGTAAAGTGAGCACACAGACTCCGTGGACTGAGGGTATGTTACTGTTCACTGATAGAGTCATCTGCCTACCATGCAAAAGGCCCTGGATTCTTAACATAGTAAAAACGGCAATCTTACCAAAGGCACTCTACAGATTCAACACAATCCCCATCAGAAACTCCAACACAGTTCTTTACAGGCCTTGAAAGAACAATACTTAACTTTGTATGGAAAAACAAACTACCCGGGATAGCTAAAACAATCCTGTACAATAAACAAGCTTCTAGAGGTATCACAATCGCTGATTTCAAGCTGTACTACAGAGTTGTGATAATAAAAAACATTTTTATTGGCATAAAAATAGCAGTTGATCATGAAAGTGAATGGAAGACCCAGATGTAAACCCACATAACTATGAGCACTTGACTTTTAATAAAGAAATCAGAAATATACAATGGGGAAAAGGCATCTTCAACAAATGGGACTGGTCTAACTGGAGGTCTACAGGTAAAAGAATGCAAATAGAACCATATTTATCACCATGCACAAAACTCAAGTCCAAGTCCAACTCAATATAAAACCAGATACATTAAATCTAAATAGAGGAGAAAGTGGGGAACAGCTTTGAACTCACTGACACAGAAGACAACTTGAACACTAACAGCATAAGCACTAAGATCAACAACTTAATATATGCGACCTAATGAAATTGAAAAGCTTCTGTAAGGTAAAGGACACTGTCAATAGGACAAAATGGCAACCTACAGAATAGGAAAAGATCTTCACCAACTCCCCATCTTACAGGGAACGAATATCCAAAATATGTAAAGAACTTAAGAAACTAGCCATCAAGAAACCAAATAATCTAATTAAAAAAAAAATGGTGTACAGATCTAAACAGAATTTTCAACAGAGGAATTTCAAATGCTGAAGAAACGCAGAAATGTTTAACATCTTTAACCATCATGGAAATGGGAATCAAAATCACTCTGAGATTCCATCTTATACCTGACAGAATGGCTAAGATCAATAACACAAATGACAGCACATATTAGTGAGGATCAGAGGACACTCCTCCATTGCTAGTGGGAGTGCAAACTTGTATTGCCACTTTGGAAATCAATATGGTCATTTCTCAGAAAACTGGGAATCGATCTACCATAAAACCCAGCTATACCACTCCTGAGCATATACCCAAAAGATGCTCCACCATACAAGGACGTTTGCTCAATTATGTTCATAGCAGATTTATTTGTAATAGCCAGAAAATGGAAACAACCTTGATATTCCTCAACTGAAGAATAGATAAAGAAAATGTGGTACTTTTACACAAAGGAGTATTACTCAGCTGCTAAATTTGCAGGCAAATTGATGGAACAAGAAAAGATTATCCCGAGTGAGGTAACCCAGATCCAAAGACAAACATGAGTACCTATTAAGTAAATATTAGCTATAAAGTAAAGGATAGCCATGCTACAATCCACAGACCCAGAGAGGCTACGTAACAAGGAGGGCTCAATGGGAGAATGCATGGATTTCTCAGGGAAAGAGAAATAGATTTTGCAGGTGGACTGGGGGTGGGTGGGGATGGAAACAGGAAGGATCAGGTGAGGAGGATGAACCGAGAGAGTACTGGGAGAGACACTGAAATTGGGGGAAAGCTGCATTTTGGGGGTTAGGTAGAAACCTAGTAAAATGAAAAAACTCCCAGGAATCTATGGGGTGACCCTAGCAATGACTCCTAGTAAGGCTTCTAGTGGAGGGGTTGGGACACCAATCAGCCACAAAACCTCCAATCTACAACTTGTCCTGCCCACAAGATATGCTGGAATAAAGGTGGTGCAGGACTTGTGGCAGTGGCCAACCAACTTGAGGCCCATGCCACAAGAGGGAGCCCATGCTTGACATTGCCTGAAGGGACAGGAACCAGAGTCTGGGCACCCAGAGAACTATGATAAAACCAAACAGGCCCAAGGTGTGGGGCATGACATGATTTTAATCAGAGAAGCTTCATCCAGTAACTGTTGGAAGCAGATGCAGAGATCCACAGCCCATTATACAGAGCTTGGGGAGGCCTTCAGAAGAGGGGGAAGGAGGATTTTGGGAGCAAGAGGAGCCAAGGATACCACAAGCAAACAGACCAAGAACAAGCAAGGATAATAGGTGTTCAGAGAAGTCTGAACTGGGTCTAATCTAGGGCCTCTGCATGTATGTTGTGGTTGTGTAGCTTTGTTGGACTGCTCTTAACACTGAGGAGTGTCTCTGACTCTTTTGCCTGATCTTAGGACTCTTTTCCTCCTCTTGGGTTGTCTCATCCAGCCTTAATATGCCTAATCTTACTGTAACTTGATATGTCATGTTTTGTTGATATCCCTGGGAAGCTTACCCTTTTCTGAAGATCAATGGAGGAGTGGATCTGGGGGAGAGGGGAGGTGGGGGGAAGGGGTTAGGAGGAGAAGAGGGAGGAAAAACTGTGGCTGGGATATAATATATAAAATAAAATTTAAAAATACGGACACACACATGAACATACACATGTACAAACAGAAAAGAAAACAGGACCAAGTGGTTCCCCATGAAGTAGATTAATACATTTAAATTGGGGGGACTGTTTTCAGAAATTAATATGTATCTTTTGTGACTTGAAAGATGAGTTTATTTAAAATCACTGTCATGACTCTCGATTACTTTTAGATAAAAGAAGAAAACACCCAGCGAACATTTTTCAATTCTGAGAATTTACATGTTTCACACATTATTGAAAATACTCATTGCATTTTATAAACAGTCCTCACTTTTATGGATTTTATGTGGAATGCAGAGACAATATAGCAGAGAAAAACAGATGTAACAACCGTTAGAGTCATATGCTTCGTTTTGGTAGTTTAATTTTGTTGCAGCACATTCATAACCCAACTGCCTAAAATAAAAGGAGAAAATGGGATTATTTTTATTTTAGAACTATCTATTTTGTGCTATGCTATCAAAAATAACTCTGGAGTATATTAATTATTTCTTTATACAATCTAGGTCCAAATATCCCATAGCTTTGCTTAATTCCTTAAGATATAAAAAATAGAAATTATTTGCCAGGCTTTGTGCTAAGCATTAGGGATTAAGAAAATATAGTCTTCCGGCCTTACGGGTCTACCAATCTGAGAAGACAGTCAACCATAGAACACTGGTAAGTTGTGATAAGAAAACAACAGGGGTAAGGAGTATCTCCCTGCACTAGCCACAGAGGCTACAAAGACTTCACACAGAACTGCGAAGGCCAAGAAAGTGATTAAACAAATGAATCTGGGGCAGAGTGCAGGAGAACAAAGCGTTTTTCAGAAGCACAGTATACCCAAAAATCGAACCAAGTGCGTTCTGTCTTGTAGGGAGATGCCCCACATGGTAGAAGATGACCCTATTCCTACAAGCTTTCCTCTGACCTCCACCACCATCACCCACCCCACCCCTGCAAAAATGTTACAAAAAAAAGTTTAAGACTATCCACAGTGACTTAGCAAGCTTATAGCCACTGTGGGGTACTGAAATAACATTATCTCAAAAACAAATTACAAACAATTCAGTCCCAGGTATTTTGTTGTAAGAGATAACAAGACACCACACTTTTAAAAGATTGTGTGTGGAGGCCAGAGGACAGTCTCCAGTGTCATTCTCAGGAAGGTCTGGTTTTTGGTTTTTTGAGGCACAGATCCCAAATAGGCAACGCTGGCTGGGCAGCCAGTGAGGCCCAGGAGTCTACCCGTCTCCTTCTTGTACCTAAGATCACAAGTGCTTACCAAGTGTGGTATTTACGGGGTTCTGGTATTATTATATTTTTTTAGATTTAAAAAAAACTTTATTAATTTATTCAGATTACAACTCAATTGTTATTCCACCACTTGTATCCTCCCATTCCTCCCTCCCTCCCACTTTCACCCTATTCCCCTCCCCTAGGTCTATGACCGAGGGGGACCGCCTCCCCCACTATATGGTCATAGGCTATCAAGTCTCATCTTGGTAGCCTGCTTATTCTTTCTTAGAGTGCCACCAGGTCTAAGGGGAGGTGGTCAAATATGGAGCACGAGAGTTCATGTCAAAGTCAGTCCCCGCTCTCCACATAATTGTGGAGAATGTCTTGTCCATTGGGAAGATCAGAATAGGGGTTCGATGTTTACTATTGTATTGTCCTTGGTTAGTGCAATAGTTTGAGCAGGTCCCCCTGGGCCCCGATCCACCCATCATGATGTTCTTCTTGTAGGTTTCTAGTACCCTCTGGGTCCTTCTATTTCCTCATCTCCTATATTTCTCTTACCTAGAGTCTCAGTAGGATGTCCTCACATCTATCCCAATCTCCTGGTAAGTGAAGACTTTCCTGGGACATGCCTTTAGGGCTGGTGCCCAATTATAAGTGAGTATATACCATGTGAGTCTTTCTGCTTCTGGGTTAACTACTCATTATGATCATCTCTAGTACCATCCATTTGCCCACAATTTCGGGATTTCCTTGTCTTTAATAGTTGAGTAGTATTCCATAGTGTAAATGTACCACAGTTTCTTTATCCATTCTTCAACTGAGGGGCATTTAGGCTGTTTCCAGGTTCTGGCTATTATGAATAAGGCTGCTATGAACATGGTCGAGCAGGTGTTCTGGTATTAAACTCAGATTTTCATGTTTGCGGAAGAAGCACTCTACTGACTGATATCTCTGCAGCCTCTCTTAAGAGGCCTTAAAGAGTGACACAGTAGTACAATTTATGCCTTACAAATTATCCTAGTGCACCATGTATAGAGAATGAGTTTTAGAGATACAGACCAATGTCAGGGACAAAGAGGTTGCTGGAATAATGTAGTAATCCCTCTAGTTTAATGGAAGGAGAAATAAGGTAACAAACTGAGAAAAAGTTCAGGGTTGCATAACAGTAATTGATAAATGATTTAGAAATAGTTCAATAGTAAGAAATTTGCACGTTGGCAATAACTTATATTATGGATATTCAGTAAGAATGCAAATCCAAGACCTATTGAGACTGTTAATCTATATAGTAATACTGTGGATGAAGAGAAACAAATACAAAATAAGGCCAACTCTAGAATAGTTTTATCTAGGATGTTTTACGATGTTCCTATGAATGCTTTCAATGTGCAAGAGAATATACAACTGTAAATCTTGGGGTGATATGTAAGACAAGATGCATAATGATAAACAATGTTTTCTAAAACTTAAAAAAAAAAAAGCATGTCTATTTGATCAACCAAAATAAAGTTTCTCCTCTACTCCTCAAACGAGAACAATTAATGCAGATGCCAAAGGAATTGACAGGACCAAATGATGTTTTTAAAGATGTTTTTCAAATGGTAAAAAGTAAAGAAGTGAGGAGGGGAGGGAAGGGGAGAGAAGAAATTTGTACTTGAGCAGGTGTATTTGGGGGTTGAATCTTTATCTAGACTTTGGAAGCTGTCATCTGAAAATGGTATAAAGAATAAAAATTCTGCAATATCAAAGCAACAGTTTTATAACAAATTTTGAAAAAAATACCAGCAGTTGTGGTGTTGCCTTTACTAAAACTACTGGTAAACAACAGCTGTATCTTCTGTTTTGTGACTAATTGCAGTCTTCAAGGGAGAACATGGTTGATTTAATGTTCAGTATGTATTTGTACTTACATTTTACTAACGTTTGGTTTTTAAACAATATTGTTAGCTCAATGGCTTGACCCAGAGAAAATTATAAAAACAGAATTTTAATATACTATTAAAAATGCTAAATGTAGTATTGGAAAATGTACCCAATATGCCAGATACACAATATGCAACGTTCATTTCTATTGCTATAGTGTTGTTATTTAATACAGATATATTATAAATTAGAAGAATGTCATGTGTAAAGATGAAATTTTCTTGTTCTTTTTTTTTGACCAGGCTGGTCTGAACTGGCTATGTAAATCAGGCTGTCCTTGAACCTACAGAAATCACCTGCCTGACTCCCAAAGGATAGGATTATAGGCATGTACTACCTATATACTATACCTATATACTGTATGTTCCTGTCACAAAATGAAAGGTGGGAAGAGTAGAATACTGGGAAGATTTTATTTTACAATTTAAAAATTAAAAAAGAATGGATATATCAGTAAACACCTATCAACACACAACACTATTTCCATCTGAAAGAATCTAGAAAATATATCTATAATCGAAGTCATGTAGTTAAGTTCCCTCCAGATGACTCAAATGTGTTTAGAGTCATTAGCATCTAATTCTTAGTAGACCTTAGAGTTTAGTTCTAGTATTAGTACTCCCTAGATGCTTGCATCCAAATTCCCACATTTCAGGATTTATACACAAAACTGATGCTTTTTTAAATTGCTGCCAAAAGCTATCTTTGAAAACTATTTGCTAATACTTGCTTTCTAAGTTAAAGCCTCCTTCTGATCATGACCACATACTGCAAAAATCCATTTACTTTATCTGTAGTGGGTGCAAATTATTTGATAATGATTCTCTATCACCTCTATAATCTAGTTGTCCCTACCTTTGCAAAGTTACCAAAGTACAGAAAACTTAAGAAGGTAGAAAAGCTGAAAAGGCAGAGACTTTGGGAAATTCCTGTTTGGTATTCTATTTAGCAGCACAATAACAAAAAAGCACATGAATACGGTAACCGACCAACTTGAACTAGGGTACCACAGTGAGTAGCCCTAATGTGTTCTTTGGCTCTTTGGTAGATATAGCCCTATCCTAATTAAAATGTAGTATGAAAGGACTTTAATAGTAATAAAAATATTCAAAAATACTTCTTTCATCCACCTGTTGTCCAAGGATCTTACAGTCACAAATCAGCAACTTAGGTGCAAAGGAACTGCAGTGTGTGCTATGGAATAGCACTTAAATATGAGGCTGCTTTTTCCATTGCTTGGAGCATACAAAATGGAGCATGCCATTTTACTCAATGTCAACAAACATACATGTAGGCATACAAATTCCATTAAAACAATAGTATTGTTTCTTACTATACTTAATTTTTATTGATACTTCATTTACTTGAAGTTTGATTTTTTAAGACACTGTCAATAATCTGATCCATATTACTTGATACTGTGCAAAATTTACAAGGTATGTTAGATCTTATTTTAAATACTTTCTCTTCAAACCTGGAAATCTATACTGTCATAGAAATCAACTACACTATATCTCTTTGAGAAGTAAACTATACACACCACATTCTTTATGATCACAAGTTGAATTTATTAGGTGGATACCAATAAGGAAGATGCAATCAGAAGCCAAAGAATTACTTTGTGCATGTGACAAGGTAATGAAGTTAAAAGGATTAGACTCAAATCCTTAGACTCAATAGCATCACACTCCAACCAAACCACGTTAGCCTGTCCAAATGGTTCAATAAGAAAATGAAAACTAGCACTCGGAGGCAGAGGCAGGTGGATCGCTATGAGTTCGAGGCCAGCCTGGTCTACAGAGTCAGTCCAGGACAGCCAAGGCTACACAGGGAAATTCTGTCTCAAAAAAACAAAACAAAAAACAAAACAACAACAAAAAAAGACGTTGAAAACTAAAGGACTAAGATGAAAGAAAGACTGTATTTCCCATCTTAAGGTTTCAGAGATGATGGAGACGTATGAAATTCCCACATTCTGAAAAAGGACTTCTTAGATACCTGTCAATCACAAAATTGTGTCACCTGGAATGGCTCTAATCTGAAGATATAATAATTACTACAACCAACACCCATTTCGTGGAGTATATAGCTATCTGGAATAATAGCTATACAAAACAGTGAAGTAACACTTTAGACATTTTCATAGCAAGAAGAGATGCTGGGGAGGCTCCTCAGTAGTCACTGTTTAAATGTCAAAGATGTACACTGGGATATGAAGAGAAAGTCCATTTATCTGTTCTGGAAGCTAGCAAGCCTTATCAAAGGAAGGTGATGGGTGGGTCAGCAGGAGTGGTACTCAACTGCAATTCCATCTAAGACAGGTACAATCCAAACTCTTAAGACATTCCAGAACTGAGCACACTGATACTTCAAATGGTTATATTGAAAAACGAAAACCGAAAGCCACTGGCACCTAGTTTGCTGGGACCTCACACTAACCATCAGAGGAGGTAGCGATGCGATGTGCTGGGCGTGAAGTGCAACATCAGCATCAACTGTAAACAATTCTGAAGTACTGTATGCAACTTTTCAGAACACATTTAGTGACAAAAAATTAGGTTTCATATAAAATTAGAATTAAAAAAGCAAAAATAGAAATATTTAGTAAATTTACTCAAATGAAGTTTAAATGTTACAGAAATGAAAAATATTAGAACTTATATACAATAAAAAGTGAATATAAATTAGCCAACTCCATGAACATTTCCAGTTAAACATTCATACAAATACATATTCACCTTTTTTCTTTATATAAGAATGACACATATAAACATAATATGAAGATTCTGGGAAAAAATCAGAGATACTAAAAATTTATCAAGTTTAAAAAATGATGTAGAATATATTTCAACAACAACATTCTACATGAATGTAAACCCCTGATTTAATTCCATGATTTTATCATGCCAGAAGCATGGTTGCTTTACATTTTTAAAAAATGAGATATTTGTATTATAACACATTGGCTTATCAATAATTAAGGCATTTGTACATAATATCAGTGTGGACAAAAAAATTTAATATTACTTACTATGATGTTTTAAACTTTCAAAGTCTTTTCAACAGAAGAAAATAGCTGCACACATTTAAGTGTTTCTTCATAAAAGTAAAAATTAATGATTGGTCTTTACAGTTCCTGGTAATAAGTACTGTCTTGTTTTTGCATATTATAAATGATATTCTTATGTAGGACTGAGTTAGGACCCAGCAGTTCATAACAATGTTACCGAACAGCCATATAAAATCTGCATGCAACAAAGGCGAACAGTCTTCATAGTGCATTTTCACCTCATTGAAGTTGAAGCTGCTCCTTCTGGATATTTCCACTTCAATGTGAAGTAGATTGTTAGGATTTCATTAGTGGTTTTATTATGTGGCTTTTTAAAAGACAAAAATAGGTTTTGTTTCTTCCACAGTTCATAATTCTCAGGAGAGACCTGCTTTTGGAAATCATATAATCCAGCGCTGTCTGAATAACCAAACACTCTTTAGAAGATGAAATCTCTCAATGCAGCTGTAATAAATAAGCATCTACATCCTTAAAGGATAAAACAAACATTCCATTAGTTAATAAAGCAAATACAAACACACACAACATGCTTTATTTTTTAAGTCATGTAGCTTCTTAAAAATTTATTTATCTTTATTTTATGTACATTGGTGTTTTGCCTGCACGTGTGAGGAAGTTGGATTCCCTGGAATAGGAGTTACAGGCAGTTGTGAGCTGCCATGTGGGTGCTGGGAATTGAACCTGGGACCTCTAAGAACAACAGTCTTAGGTACTGAGCCATCTTTCCACCCTTCACACAACCTGCTTTCTTTTCTGCTTTTGTTTCTTAATTTGTCCTAGTTCCCTTTGAAATCTTTAAAAGACATGTTATTCATAATTTTTTATCTTCATTTGTTTATCACAAGGTCTAGCACATAGAACAAGTTCAATAACGTTGAGCAAATACTAAATGAATGCTTTTGTTCCTGTGCTCAAACAATTCTGCTTTGTAGTTAACGTTTGCAGAAATTCTGTTAAGTGCTATATAAGCCAAAGCCTAAAGCATCATTTGACAATATCATCTCTTTTATTTTCAAATTTGATTTATTTTTATTTTATGTGTATGGATGTTTGCCTGCTTGTACGTATGTGCACCACATGTAGGCATAGTGCCAAAAGAAGCCAGAAGAGGACACTGAATCCCTTGGAATTGAAGTTACAGAAAGCTTTAACCCGCAATGTGTGTACTAGAAAAGAGAACCTAGGTCCTCTGTAAGAACAATACTTGCCCTTAACCACTAAGCTACCTCTCCAGATCAACTCTTCAACCTATTATAATCTGCTCTGATTTTTAACCTGGAAAAAAAAAAGATATAGAGGAGCAGTCAAGGATATAGCCACTTACTCATGCCCCAGCAGATAGCTCGTAAAACAAAAAACAAGGCAAAAATATATACAAGTGAACTAAGAGGTGGTGACACATGCCTTTAATTCCAGAACTTGGAAGGCAGAAACAGGCAGATCTCTGTGAGTGTGAGGCCAGCCTGGTCTATAAAGAGAGTTCCAAGACAGCCAAGGATACACAGAGAAATCCGTCTCAAAAAACAAGCAAACCAAAAAAGATATAAAAGTGGAATGGGAACTTGGGAGAGGAAGGGTGACTGGAGGTGGCGAAAGGATGAGATCAGCATGACCAGACTGTACTATACATATGTATGGAACTGTCAAAGAAAACATTTATTTTTAAAATGACACATTATGGGCTGATATCATAATAAAGATTTTTATTATAGACTTTACATTGAAACTTTAATTATTTGATAATTTTCACTATCATCATAGTATCTTAAGGCTATGTTTATAAGAAAGCTTTTCCTTTGTAATAAAAAGAAAATTTAAGTTAGCTAGGCTTGGTAGCATATTCCTCTGATCTCAGCGCTTAGGAGGCTGAGGCAAGAAGATGGTGATTTCAACAGCAGGATGGGCTTCGCAGTGAGTTAAGACTAGCCCTAACTACACAGACCTTGTCTTAGTAACCAAAGATTAAAAAAAAAAAAAAAAAAGTAAGGACACAATGCTTTTCAGCTTTACTAAGATCTTCACAGTAATGTGTTATGTATATTTTAAAAAAACAAACAACTTCAGAAAAATAGAATTCTGTTTATAAGACTATAATCATTAAACATTCTGAAGGGTGTTAAAGAAGATAAATTTGAACAAAGTATGATGACATACAAAACATTAATTGAGTCAATAATCAGAGTAAAAGTAGTGAATCAAAAAAGAATTCCTGCTAGACAAGATGATATACACCTGTAATCCCAGCACTAGGAAAACAGGGGCAGGCAGATTTCTGTGAGTTTGAGGCCAGCCAGGACTACATACTAAAACAGCCTCAGGGGGAAATAAAAAGGACGGGGGTGGGGGTGGTGGGGGTGGAGAGGAATGGATGGGGGGACAGGGGAGATGGGGAGGGAGAAAGGGGGATGGAGGGGTGTGCGGGTAAATCTCCTGGGTACAATCACCTATATAGTGACACATTTAATGCTTGATCTCATTTGTTTCTTTTTATATAGGTATCCAAGGAAAATTTCATGAGCCCCCTCCTTAATCCATACAATGTTTTTACTTCCTGGTAACTAACTACTCATAACAGCAAATGCCCAGCAGTGGAGTGAAAATATTTCCTACTACTAATTCTTTCTGCAATTACACTATCAATGTCTTCTAGAAGTTTAAACAGTAAAATCCAAACTAGCAATGTACCTTTTTCCTGTAACAGACAAGCGTATCAATAAAAATCAGTATTAAATTCATGTATAACTCTTAAATTACAAATATAGATTACCTTAGCTATATTACCAGTATATCCTGGAACCAAAGTAAGATGATTTTCCTGTTCCCATAATCTATTCAACTGTTGTTTTAAAATCTTAATATTTCTAAAAGGAAAAAGAAAAGAATGAAAAATGAAAAAAGAAAATAGATACAGATGTGCTTTTAATGTATATCAGCAGAAAACTATATGCTACAGTTAAGCAACTTCTTAAAATAATATGTGTCAGGCACAGAAATTAATGGATATTTAGTTGAAGTAGACAAGAAAACATACAGGCGTTTGTAGCATGTGGACAACTTTTTTGGGTATGAAGGAGAAATTCTGTTAGTCTACAAGGCTTATGGAACTTAACAGATACAAGTATTGTTCTCTGTTCCTCCCTCTTTTTTAAATACCGAGTTTTGGTAAGCAGCCTAGGCTAGCCTGAAACTTGAGTTCTTTCTACCTTGGCCTTCCCAGTGCTGGGATTACAGGCATTTTCTGCCATGCCTTCCCAGTGCTGAGATTACAGGCGTATTCTGCCATGCCTTTCCAGTGCTGGGATTACAGGCGGGTTCTGCCATGCCTTCCCAGTGCTGGGATTACAGGTGTGTTCTGCCATGCCTTCTCAGTGCTGGGATTATAGGCGTGTTCTGCCATGCCTGGCTTGAGTCCAGTTCATTTGGGGGAATTCTCACATATTTTCACGCTAAGGCAACACTCAAATCATAATGATTGTAATAGTTTTTGGAGACCAGGCAGGATATTTTCATTCCTTATTGCACCAAGGGCAACTCCTTTCCTCTCCCTTATTGGCACAGTGCATGTGAAGGTTAAAGCACTGCTGTGTTGACTTCCTTCGTGAGGGAGGGGTTGCGATAGGTGTGCTATCTTACACTCTGCACTCAGGAAGTTGGGGCTGGAAGACTGTGAATTTAAAGATGGCCTTGGCTACACAGTGAGACTGTCTCAGAATAAAACAAACAAAATAAAAGGTAGGGTTTTGGCAGAATGGATGCAGAGAGTTATAGGGCTCTGTGAGGTTTTTCATAAATATAGAGTGCCTCAGTTTAATATTTCTCTGAAAATGAAGAGAATAAAATTATAGAATGAGGATGACAGAATAAACTCACTACTTTGTTTATCTAAGATATTTTTCCATAGAAATTTCAGCAGAAATTACCTTTGAAGCTACACTTACCCATCACTTATAATTTCTGATTTAGATGAGAGTTCTGACCACCACCTTTTTATTACTGCTTGAAGCCAGTTTAAGCCAACAATCACATATCTGAAATGAAATATTGTGACAAAATTTAAGTGCTTTCATATAATAAGCCTTTAAAACCAATAATATTCAAGTCAGGTGCACATGCCTTTAATCCTAGCACTCTGGAGGCAGAAGCAGGCAGATCTCTGTGAGTTTGAGGCCAGCCTGGTTTACAGCATGATTCCAGGACAGCCAGGGTTACACACAGAGAAACTCTATCTCAACAAAACAAAATAAGAAAAATATATTTTACTACTACTTTTATGATCTACTTCACAAAGTCACAGAAATTACACAACCGTTTATAGATGCTTTTCTAATTGCTCTTTAGTGCTTATACTCCTTTCCTAACCATACTATAAACTCCTTAGAAATAGAAAATAAGGCTGGAGAGATGGGTCATGTGTAAACACACCTGACACCAAACGTGACAACCAGAGTTAATCACTGGAATTCACATGGTGGAAGAAGAGAACCAACTCTTACAAGTTGTTCTCTGACCCCCCACACTGCCACAAGAAACAAAATGTTAAGATTTTTTAATTAAAAAAGTTATCATATATACGTATGTACGTGTGTGTGTGTGTGTGCATGCGTATGAGCCCAGTCTCCTACCATATACTTATAAAACACAAATTTGAGAATGTTGAAAGAGAAAAAGGAAATTGAGATTTAGATTAGACTTACTCTTCAAATTTGCTCTGAAGTAAAGACTTTACTAGAGGAAGTAAGTCTACACAGCAGCCAAGTGAGATACATTGCTTTTCTTCCTGTAAGCTAAAAGAAATTCTAAGTTATAAAATTATGAAATGCTTATAATCTGTTTTTAAGGCTTATTATTTTTTTCTGAAAAAATATTGTTTTTACCTATTGGTTAGAACAGGAAGGCAATCTACCACAACTCCAAGGTCTTCTATCCTGCAAGTACAAAACAGACACCACTGCTTAGAAAATTAGAGCCGAGGTTGACTTACATTCACGTTACAATCTCCATGTTCCTTTGGAAGCATTCAATATTTAATAAGTAAATACAGTATTTATTGTGAGTCAAGTACTCAGAATATGAAATTCCCTTTATATTGGACAGAGCTTGCTGTCTGATGTCTGGGTGGGTGTAGGAGGCAGCAGTGGATCAAAGAGAGACAAGCAAGTAACATAGATAGAGCAGGGTGCTGATGAATAATGCTGTGGAGGAAAAGGGAACAGTAAGAGGAATGGGAAAGATGAACTACAGTAAAGTAGTATTTGAGAGACTTTTAAATACAATGAGAAGGGTGATGCTTTTTTTCCCCCCAAATGGTAGGATTCCCACATTTAGTTTTACAGATAAGAAGAGTCATAACCAGAAAAACTAACATCTTTGTTCCATCTGATAAACGTTTTCTGTATACTCATCACACTTAAATTAGTGATCAATGTAATGTACACTATACTGTCTCTATGAATGCTAAACACAATGTTTAAATTTTAACCAATAAAAATTTTTTAAGTCACTTATCATATCTCATTAAAAATTACTCATGAGAAACAGAGACCAAAAAGTCACACTCACCTCACTAAATAAGCAACAAGTTCACTTATACTTCTCTTTCTCCAGAAAGTCAAAGCTACATTCAGTCTCAAATTCCTGCTGAATAGAACCTGGGCCATTGTCTCGTGGTCCTGAGAAACCTGAAAGGCAATCAACTAACTTGTTAAAAATCACACTAAAACATGATACCACCTCTTTTTTTTTTTTTTTTTTTTTTTAAAGATTTGTTTATTTATTATATATGCAATGTTCTGCCTGCATATGTGCCTGCCCGCCAGAAGCGGGCACCATATCTCATTATAGATGGTTGTGAAACACCATGTGGTTGCTGGAAATTGAACTCAGGACCTTCAGAAGAGCAGCCAAGTGCCCTTAACCTCTGAGCCATCTCTCCAGCCCAATACCGCTTCTTTTTTAAAATGAAAACAGTCTGGTAGACACAGCTTTAAATTATGCAAAGGTAACTCCTTATACTGGCCCTCAAAAAGTAATACTCTAATTGGCAGTTAAATACAGTGAATAAATGATGCGAACAAATTTAGGACCTTTTCTCTCCTCCCTTCTTGTTATCATTTTTTTAAAAATCCCAGCAATTTATACAATAAGTTACTTCTAGCTGACCTATTAACCCAAGACAGGGTTTCTCTGTGTAGCATTGGCTGTCTTGGACTTGCTATGTAGTCTGGGCTGGCCTTGAACTCACAGCAATTCGCCTGCCTCTGCCTCCCTGAGAACCTATGCACACTTTTAATACTAAAATACATATTGACTTCATTTAACAAAAAATAATAGCATGTTTTTAGTCTTTACATATCACTATTTAGATTATTTCTGATTTTTCAATTAAAACTGTTTCTGTGAATGTCATGGTGTGTACAGATACATGCATTTGTACAATTACTTTCCTTAGGGTTAATTTTATAGTCAAAAGAGGTATATTAAGCAGGTTTGCTGAGTAAGGTCCCCACTGGGCAGTTCTCAGGATCCAGCAAAGCTCACTAGATAACAGGCTACAGTGATGTACTTTTAAGGCAAACTGTCTCTTCCCCCTTCCTTAAGTTTCTCCTTGCCGACTTGTTTTGGCTATTTACAGCAGCCAATCAGGCATTTCATTCTATTTTAGGTGTTGCTAATTTAGAGACATAGGGGGTTAGTTTGTACAACTGTCTTAGGGAGTTAATCATCATTAAAATATTTATGTATTCAATGGGTGGCTATCTGCTAACAGAATAGCATTGGGTGCGGGGGTGGGGCGGGGGGGTGGTTGAGGAGATTTGACAGGAAATCAAAAAGAAACCCAAGCAACCCAGTAGTAGAACAGGAATAAAGTGAAGCTAAAATTGACTTACCTCAGAGAAGAAACCACTGTATTTTGATGATGGGCTTTCTGTCTGTGAGGAACCAGAATCACTGGCATTAATGACAAACGTTCGATTATCATGGTGTAAGTTTTCAGGCAGATGGCCTGCGCAAGCCAGTTCATTTTCTTTATTTGCCATGTCACAGCCCCCACTTTTAGGGGACTGCTTAGTTCTGTAACAGAGACTTGGGAAGGGATGGCGAACTAACTTTCTGTGGTTGAGCACCTTGCGCAGTTTATCTGGGCTTTTCACGGCTTGTCCAACTGTTCTGTAAAAAGAATTTATTAAGTGAAAAAAAGAAAAAACACAAAGAGAAGATTTTAAATGGAGATTTAATTGGTTACATTTTTAAATTGTAAGCCACTAAAATTAGAAGAAAGTAATTTTTAAAAGTCATCTCTGAATTTGAACAGATAGAACTGATGTATTAGTGCAGAGCCCAGCACAGAGGAACTGCTTGATAACAAGTTAACTTATTAATTATAATAAAAACAATATTTATTTGTCTTATGTCTTCATTTTTAACCACCTTCAATATTTTTCTACAAACTTTAAAGAAGCTCTTACCTACTTATGTAAGCAGCCAACTGTTTTGGAGATTTCTTAACCTGAAAATCAAAATTAAACAATGGTATCATGTTTAGTTATTTAATAGAGATATATAAACTTTATGACTGATGTCAACAACGCAGTTTAAAGTTCAATAGGTTTTTTTTGGAGGGGGGAGGTCATGTTTTCTTTGTTCTAATACCAAGGTTTCAGCCACAAGGGACAATATTGTATTTTAGTATGTTTGGCAAAGCAACATTATCTACCTCCTTTTTTCTTAAAAAAACAATATTTGACATATATTGAACTTAAAGAGTACTTAATAAGTCAATTCAAGTTTAATGTGGTTTAAAGCAAATTATTTCACTGCTAATAAACCTTTCAGTGAACAAAATGCATCTCTGAGTTCCTTGTCAACTAAAAGATTTATATTATAACTTATAAAAATAGCATACTTGCTGACATTTTCTTATATAGGAATATAATAATAGGTATGCTCCATTAATTCTACTTAACCTAAGAGACAAAACTGTCTTCCTTACCTCCTTCATGTTCTTACTGGTGAAATTAGAGATCCTCTTTCTAGGAAGATCACTGGGATGATCCTCAAAACAATTACAGAAGTTCCGTTTTTTAACATGGTGGGTATCAGATGCCATAATCTCTTAAGTGCCTAAACAAAGTAAAAATAAATAGAAAATTTAAAAAGTAAAAGAACCTGATATTTTATACAATCTATATATGCATACATTAACAGCTCTGTGCTGTGCAAATGTGCGTAACACTGTGTGTGTCTCTGTGTGTATGTGTGTATAACAAATCTTTAAGGCTGACTTGAAACTCAATGTTCCAACTTTGCCACCGCTTCCTAAATTCTAGGAATACAAATGTAAACCTCGTTTTAGATATTTCTGAAACCTGAAACACAAAAGAAGCACAACATATGGTTCCCCAGGAAATTAAGGCTCTTCACCTTCTATGGGCTAAAGCTTAGTCAGGAGGCTGGTTTTGTTGTAGAGTGAAAAGCAAGACAAACCACAGAAGCTACACTATAAAACGGTCTCCATCTTAAAAAATGGATTAATTACTTCTGTCCTTCTGAAACTTCATTAAAATGAGAAGGAAAGAGTTTTTAAAAGCATATTACCATTATGGAGAAAAAGAAGAGATAAGAGCAACAATTTAGAAACCGCCAAGGCAAAGTGGTAACTGACTTGGTAGGTCTTTTCAATATGACATACACATTAAATTCTGCATTTCAATATAACGCAGATAATAAAATTCTAAATCAGCAAAGAACCATGTAAAGCAGAATCCCCACAAGATTTAGAAGCTGACACTATCAAGGTCATCAGGAAGTCAGGATAAAGGTAACCCAAAAAAACATGCACACTGACTGAATATCCATTCAAGGCACAGTTAGATCCATGAAACCCCTTTTCAAATCCCAGCAAAAGACCAAAGTGGTCTTTATTGTTTGCTTGCTTTGTTTCTGAGGAAAGGTCTTGCTTTATAGTCCAGGCTGGCTTCATATTCCAGATCCTCCTTTGTACCTGGGCCTCTTGATTGTTGGAATTACAAGTATGTGCCCGGACTACAATTTTATTCTATGAAAAATGTAAACTCAAGTTCGTAGAATAATATCAGGTACAAATGAGGTTGAAAGAACATATTCTAAAAAACAGGAGTCAAATAAAAGTTTACATGCTAAATCTAAAACCTCTTTATCTCCTTTCTTCCACTTGACTTATGAAGATTTGCAATCAAGCTCAATACTCCAAGGGGAACACAAAAGATGATTCCTTGGGAACTCAGACCAGCCCCACAGTAAATCAGACATACATACATACATACATACATACATACATACATACATACATACATACGAATCTATGGGCATACAAATATACACACACCCCTTAAAAATCACAAACAAGCCGGGTGGTGGCGGCGCACGCCTTTGATCCCAGCACTTGGGAGGCAGATGCAGGCGGATCTCTGTGAGTTTGAGGCCAGCCTGGTCTACAAAGTGAGTTCAGGACAGCCAAGGCTACACAGAGAAACCCTGTCTTGAAAAACCAAAAAAGAACCAAAAAAACAGAGGTTCCTCTATGTTGTTTATGGTGGTGCTTAACTGTGAAAGCTAACAAAACTTACACACACACTAGGTGTTTGTTAACTTAGGAGTAGTGGCTTGTGTCTGTAATCCCACACTTGGAAGCAGAAACAAGAGGATCTCCTTAGGTTTAATGCCAATCATGTATATAAAGTGAAACCCAGTCTCAAAAACCAAGCACAAAAATGTTAGAAATGAAAATCAGGATATATTAAGACTCAAAACAAAACAAGCAAGCAAGCAAGCAAACAAACCACAAAAAACCCCTCAAATTAATGAGAATGTAGAGGTGGCTCAGCAGCTCACAGCACTAGCTAGTTCTCGTAGATGACCTGGGTTCAATTCCCAGCACCCACAAGATAGATCACATGTTCTGCGATTCTAGTTACAGGGAATGATACCCTCTTCTGTCTTCGGCAGGCACTGCATGCATGTGGAACAGACATACGTGCAGGCAAAACACACAAAAACGTAAGACAAAGAAAGAAAACAAAACCTCAACAGAAGTTGAAAGAGAAATTTGAGGGTATCTTCCAGAGCACAAGGGCAAATGATAAAAAGAATCAGAAGATAGGTTTATAGGAACCAACATTCAAACAAAAGAAGTATAAGAAAGACTATATCAGAAATCAGTGAGAAATTTTAAGAAAACTACACAAAATTGAAGGACAAACACTTCTAGATGAAAAGGGCTCCGTCTGAGTCATGAATGAATGAATGAAAACAGACTCAGAAGGTCCATCGTCTTCAAATTTCAGAGAGTTAAGAAAAATTAGAGAAGCTAGCATGATTCAGTGATTTAAGAAAATGGATTTTAAAAAGTAGCCAGGCATGATGGCATACATTTTTAATTCTATCTCTGTAAATGGAGGCCAGCTTAGTAATTTACATAGTTCCAGGCCAGCCAGAGACCCCATCTCAAAACAAAACATCCTCTACCCCCAAAATTCAGGAAACTTAAAACGTCCTATTTAGTCAAATGTGAGGGTAGCGAAATCACCCAACATTCAAAACAGTCCTTTCCAGTAGCAAGAATGAAACACACACACACACACACACACACACACACACACACACACACACACACACACACACACGATAAATGGATTCTAACATGAGAGATGGGAAGGGATTCTCCAATCTACTCTGAATGGTTAGAAAGCTTAGAAGAAAATTATTCACAAAAATGAAGAGAGTTTAAAATAAAAACTGGGCTGGGCATGTTGACACACATCTTTAATCCCAGCACTCAGGAGGTAAAAGCAGGTGGATCTGACTTTGAGCCAGCCTGGTCTACAAAGCTACAAAGTCCAGGACTACACAGAGAAACTCTGCTTCAAAAAGCCATAAATAAATGAAATAAATAAAATACTGGATACCCAGAGAGAGAAAAAGAGGGATGGAGGTTGATTGGTCAGCCTCCAACTCACAGCCATTTGCCTGTCCCTGCTTCCCTGAGTGCTGGGATTACAGGTGTGCGCCATCACACCTGGCTATGTTCTTGAGTTTTTTAAAAATTATTTTTGGTTCAAAATATATACAAAGGGAGTATTTGTAATAACTGTAAATGGCAAAGGCAAAGGGAATTAAGAGACGTAAGGTTTCTACATAACTTTACTCAAATTGGCAGCAGCAGTAAACAAACTATTGTGTGTTTGATACTGACAGCACCAATAAAAGGCTATACTAAAAAACTATAAATTAAAAGAGTAACAATATTCAAGTAACTCATAGAAAATCAAAATAAAGAGGCCAGGCGTGGCGGTGCACGCCTTTAATCCCAGCACTCAAGAGGCAGAGGCAGAGGCAGGCGATCACTGTGAGTTCGAGGCCAGCCTGGTCTACAAAGCGAGTCCAGGACAGCCAGGGATACACAGAGAAACCCTGTCTCAAAAAACAAAAAGAAAAAAAAAATTCAAAATAAAGAAAATAACCCCCAAAACCCTCAAAAACCAAAAAAGGTAGCCCTAAGCCTAACACACAGCAGTTACCTTTTCCTTATTTATTCCTTATTTTAACTGTATTATTTGTTGGTATGCCATATGTGTCTGTGGAGGTCAGAGGACAACTCTGTCTGGTTCTCTCCTTCTACCATTACATGGGTTCTAAGGACTAAACTCAGTTGTGAGGCTTGTGCTGAGCAGTCTGGGTAGCTCTTATGTTATTTAAATGGTCTACATGCACTAGCTAAAACCCATAAATGGGCATAGCAGATTAAGAAACATGACCTCACTATATGCTGTCCATTTTATGCTGCTTAATTTTTGTTTTTCACTATACAGGCCTGGTTGGCCTCAAACTCAGAGCTCCACCTGGCTCTGCCTCCCAAGCACTGAGAATAAAGGTGTGCACCAGTTATGTGATGCTGAGGATCACACGTGTTAATCAAACACTTTCCCAACTGAGCTACATCCCAATCACACATGTAGCATTTTTTAAATGAAAAATATTAATCATTAGAAAAACAAAATCAAAACCACATAAAATACTATTTCACTTTAACTGGATGGCTATGCAATGAAGAAAAATATAAGTTCTGAGAAAAGACATAGAGAACCTAGGATCTTCAGGCATCATGTAAAGTAACATGACATGGTCTCCATCCCTTTGTCTGTACTGGGGATGAACATCTAGGGTGAAATGTATGCAAGGCATATGCTCTCCCAATGAGCTAATGCTCTAGTCTCTGGCAGTTTCTTAAAGTTAAATACAAATTTACCATAAGACTCAGCAATTCAAGCCCAGTGTGGTGGCTCACGCCTTTAATCCCAGCAGAGGCAGACGAATTACTTTGAGTTGGAGGCCAGCCTGCTCTACAAAGCCAGTCCAGGACAGCCAAGCCTACACAGAGAAACCCTGTCACGAAACACCAA
This sequence comes from Acomys russatus, assembly GCF_903995435.1. Classification (NCBI taxonomy): domain Eukaryota; kingdom Metazoa; phylum Chordata; class Mammalia; order Rodentia; family Muridae; genus Acomys; species Acomys russatus. The sequence goes on along the minus strand of NC_067140.1, from coordinate 48,863,927 downwards.
AAAGATCCAGCAACTCTACTCCTACATATTTACTGAAGGGGAAGAAAAACATATTTACACAAATATTTCTATGCCAATATTGAACATAGCCAAAAAACATAAACATTAGAATGTTTATCACCTGCTTAACAAACAAAATGTTTGTTCATATCTATATAGAACACTACTTAGCCTCAAAAAAGAATTAAGTACTCATAAGTCTATGTATGCATGAGCAGTACAGTAAGTAAAAGAGGACAGGACACATCTTGTGACAGAATCTCTTTATATGAAATGTTCATAAAAATAAAATGTATAGACAGCTTGGTTGCTTCAAGCTGGAGTAGGAATGGAAGTAACTGCACAATGGCACAAAGCTTCTCAGTGACAGAAATGCTCTAAAGATCTATTGGGACTGGAGAATGTTTCACTCTGTACTTTCAGTCAGTGAATTGTATATTTAAAACAGGTGAGTTTCATGGTGTACATTTTATATCACAATAAAGCTTTATAAAGGGAATTATCAAAATTGTAAGGCAAAGACTTGTTGTAATGGCCTTGTAAGCTACATATTCTCTTTTTACCCATGTCTCATGCATTTAATAGCACCTTTCTTGAGCCATAATATAGAATTGTCCTTCTCCCCAAAAGACATGTTATGAATGCTTCAAAAGCAGAGACACACAGAGAAAAATCTGAAATGGTATGAAGGGTTGAAGACTCATACAAAAAAAAAAAAAAATCTCCTAACAACCAAAGAACAAAATATGGCCCTAAAAGAATAAAAGCAGACTAAGGGATTGAGAAGGGACCAATATTCTAGCATTACTTCAACTTCTAAACTGATGTACATACATTTTCTTACAAGAACACAATGCTTACAATCAGTAGCTTGCTTGAGAAATACAATAGCAAAATGGAGCTCATGGGATGATTTTCTTTACATAGTAGTTATCTTCTACCTCAAAGATAAAAAGGGATCTATTCATATACTCTACTAGAATGGCTGCCAAATCAAAAGATAAAACAGCTCAAAGTGTTCATACACTCCCTGCCTTCTCACAACAAAGGAAACTCATTATATAGGAATGAAACATGTCTGGACAGGTCAAGACAAATTAGTTTTCTCTTTATATTAATATACTACATTGACTATTCACATTGTATTTAACTTTGCAATTCAATTAGACACTTTCTCTATGAAAACAAAGCAAGCTGTTGAGAAAGACACTCTTCTTACCACAAGAATCCCTTCCATACGTGATTATCTCCTAAGAAACATGAGAATGAAAATAGTTTTTGGCCATTACCTTTTTCCTTCTTCCTTCCCTCCTCCTTCCCAAATGAATTTTAATTGAAGATTTAAAAAACAAAATAATATAATAATAATAATAATAATAATAATAATACATAAATAAGAAATAAATTCAGTAGTACAATGTCTTAACCACTTGGTCACCTTGTTAAATAATCCCAATACTCAGGAGGCAGAGGCAGGAAGAGTCAATCTTTTGTACACAGAGAGACCCTCTCAAAAAAACAAACAAAACCAAATCACTTCCAAAGAATGTCTTGAAAAGTGGATGTTCTAAAAATTGGCATTTTAAAAAACAGGGTGTTGGAGGGCACATTTCAATGGTACTATGCTTGCCAGGCATGTACAGGACCCTGGGTTTGAATCTCTAGACCTACAAAACTCAATAATTAAAACAAACAAACAAACAAGAAACCTATTAAAAGTGTATGGAAAACGATGTACTGTGTAATCCCAGTGTCACAGTTAATCTTGGTTGTCAAAGTGACTACATTTGCAATCAACTACAACCCACTCAGATGGACATGTTTTTTTGAGGTGGAAAAGACTCACCCTAAATCTGGGCCATACTTTCAGGTGGCAGCCTAAAGAAAATGACATAGAAGAAAGAAGTTTTTGCTTTTTGCCTGCTGCCCTCACTCTCACTGGCCAAGTTCCTTTATCCTGTTCCTGAGACATTCCTTCACTGGCATTAGAACCTACTTCTTGGGGATTCCAAAAGACACGAAAGACTGGCAGTCTCCAGGACTCCAGCACCAGACCAGGACTGTTGGGAAATCCAGCCTTGTGGACTCAACAGTGACCAAACCCTTTGCCTTTCCTTCTGGAGACAGGCACAGCTGGATTACTCAGACCACTGCCTGTAAGCCACTCTAATAAATCCTGTATATCTTTATTCTATCAGTGCTATTCTTTTAGAGAACACCTGGTTTGTTTGCTTGTTTGTTTGTTTGTTTATTGGTTTTTCAAGACAGAGTTTCTCTGCATAGCCTCCCTAAGTGCTGGGATCAAAGCTTTGTACCACCATGCCCGGCTCCTAGTTTTTGTTTCTTTTATTTTTTAAAGACTGTATTAATCCTCATCCCCAAATAAAACAAGAACAGACAAAGGCAAATAAGATCACATCAAATTAAAAAGCTTTTGCACAAAAGAAGCATTCATCAGAGAGACAACCTAAAGAGTAGGAGAAAATACATGCAAATTGTACAATCTGACAAGGAGCTAAATAACCAGAATAAAACAGGAACTCAAAAACTGCAATGGCAGAAAAGTAAAAGAAAGAAAAGAAAAATCAAGCAGCTTGATTGAAAAATGGGCAATGGACCTTACTACAGTTTGGGGCTAGAATGTCCCTGAACGTCTCCTGTGTAGAAGGAGATAGGGCCTGGTGCAGAGTCTGCAGGAAGTAGGTCACTGGCAGCATACTTCTTATCTCTTAGCCCGGTCCCTCCCATCTTCTTTCTTCTTGGTTACCCTGAAATAAGCAGCTTTGCTCTACAAGGCTCTCCACATCACAACTTCCTGTCTTCACAGGACCACAGCAATGAAGTCAAGTAATCACGAATTACAACCTCTGAGACTGAGTGAAAATAAACCTTTGCTCTATCAGGTAGTTTTCTCAAGTATCCTGCCACATCAGTGGTAAGCTAACATAACAGACATTTTTCAGAGACAGACAAACAAATAGCCAAAAGAGTATTAAAAAATGTTAGATAACATCATTAATAATCAAGGAAATGCAAATCAAATCACATTAGATTATTACCATATTCTGTTAGGAACGCCAACTCTCAGAAAGTAAACAAAACAAGTGCTGGCAAGGATATACAGAAAAGGGAATCCCTTGGGCTGGTGAGATAGCTACATATATAAACTTGATGACCTTGGTGATCTATTACCAGAACCCATGTAAAGACAGGAGAGAACCACTCCCTCTGAGTTGTCCTCTGACCTATACATACACACTATGGCACACATGCACTCTACCCCACCTACACAGACACAGACAGACAGACAGACAGACACACACACACACACACACACAAAGTACAAAGTTTACAAAAGAAAAGGAATCCCTATACCCTAATGATGTGAATGTTTATTAGTATAGCCACTATAGAAGACAGTACAGAAATTCTTAAAACAAACAAACAAACTAGCAAATGATCCTGCAATTCCATTAGTGGATATTTATCCAAAAGAAATAATTCAGTACTTCCCTGTTTACTGTAACACTATTCACAATAGCCAGGAAATGGAAATAATCTGTTGACTAGTGAATGAACAGATAAAGAAAATGTGGTAAATATAAAATACAGAACACTACAGAGGATGAAACCTTACAATTTATGACCCTGTATGGAAATAAAGATTTTGTAAGTGAAATAAACCAGTAACAAAAAGAGAAGTAACTCATTATCTCCTATGTGGAATCTAATAAAGCTGACCTTACAGAAGTTGAGAGCAGAGGATGACCTGGGTGGGTTGATCAAGTTATAGGGAGATGTTAGTAAGAAGTTCTGGGATGTCAAAGTACAGCAGTGACTATAGGTAACAATTATATACTGTGTATCTCAAAAGTCAAGCTGGGACCATACCCAGTGGCACATGCCTGTAATTCCAGCACTCAGGGAAGCAGAGGCAGGTGGATCTCTGAGTTCGAGACCAGTCTGGTGTACAGAGTGAGTCCAGGACAGCCAAGGATACAACCGAGGAACCCTGTCTCAAAACAAAACGACAAAACAAAACAAAAAGTCGAGCAGGAGAGATTCTGAATATTTTCACCCTAAGGAAATGGTTAAGTGTTTAAGATAGATCAGCACAATCTGATCCAACAACACAAAAAGTATAGATGCATCAAAATATCCCATGTACCCTATGGATTTTTATGTTACAAGTCTGCTTAAAAGTACACCTTTAAAACCGAAAAAGAAACTACCAAACTTATGTTGTGGATTGGGACACAGCTCTGTGGTAGAGTGCTTGCTTAGCATGCTTAGGGCCCTCAGTTCAATCCCAAGCACTGTAAAACAACAAAACAAAGCTTTAACTTTGCTGGAGGGACTATGGATCAGCTCACTCACTTACAGGTTTTTCTATTCTCTAAAAATATGAATTATTCTCATTGAATGAGATAGTCTTTTTAACTTTTTCAAAATTAGGAAAACCTAATCTAATTTTCTTACTTCTGCTCAGCTGCTTCAATTTATTCTTTGATTTCTTGCTTTGAACTGATTCCTCCCTGTCTGCTTTCAAACATGCTCCAGTTTCTTCTATCAACACCTATACTCTTTCTGTTTTCCTTTCTTGCCAAATTTCAACAATGAGTGCTTTTTAGTTTTCAATTGGTCTTTAACCCTTTACAATTTTACCTTATTCTGTTGTTTCATGTAAAAAAAAAAAAAAAAAAAAGTCTGTCAATGTGACTGTCTATCACTTGAAACTATTTGGGAGCCAGGCATTATGACAGTCCGTAATTGCAACATTCTAGAGGCTAAAGCAAGAGACTGAGCCGTGAGTTCAAGGCCAGTCTGGACTACATAGTGAGACTTTGGCTCAAAAGGCAAAACAAAACAAACAATTTAACAACAACAAAGAATAAAAGGAAAAAGAAAAACAAATACCTTTCACCACCCCAATAAATAAAACAAAAGCACCTAGCAGGTACCTTGTAGCACTTGCTACTCATGGAGCACAGCCAGGGCACTGTGAAGGGCTGCTCCTTCTGTATCACCTGTCAGCTGTTAGTTCATCGTTTCATGATCCTTCTCCATTTCTTTTCTTTTTTTTTTTTTTTTTTTTTGGTTTGTTTTATTTGTTTGTTTGTTTGTTTTTTTTTTTTTTGAAACAGTTTCTCTGTGTAGCCTTGGCTGTCCTGGACTCACTTTGTAGACCAGACTGGTCTCAAACTCAGATATCAACCTGCCTCTGCCTCCCGAGTGCTGGGATTACAGGAATGCACCACCACGCCCTGATCTCCTTCTCAATTTAGGACACAACTATGCTGCCTTTCCTTGTTCGTTTCCCTTCTCTGAGTTACCTTTCCTTTAACAGCTCTTTTCTCTCTACATGAACATTGAGAGTACATGTCTTCACAGCTTCAGTTACTTTTCTAGACCACTTGGCTTCCACACATCTAACACTACTAGTTTCTAATCAACATGTCTAAACAAAATTTCTTCAGCTGGGCATGGTGGCGCATGCCTGTGATCCCAGCACTGGGGGGCAGAGGTGGCGGGTGGATCACTGTGAGTTTGAAGCCTGCTTGATCCACAGAAACGAGTCCAGGACAGCCAAGGCTACATAGAGAAATCCTGTCTTGAAAAACAAAAACCAAATAGCTCTTCAATTGCCAGCCCAATAATGGCACTTCCTAACTATCATACTTGAATTACTAAGACCCAAAATTCTCTCAGACTGGAAAGCCAGGTTTATTTTTATTTCTCTTTCCTTCCTTCCACCAAGCCACTGTCTTCTTGAATCTTCCATCAAGACATTTCCTGGCTCCATTCTGACCTTCCCTTTTCTACTGTCAGAAAAAGCCTAAAATACTGTAAGAATAATTAGTTGCTACCCCCAAGCCCCCACCTGCCCTGCTACAGGTCTTTTCCTTGTCCCTATAAACCATCTTACACAATAACAACTGCCTATAGTGTTCATGGAAAAAAAAAAAAAAAACACTAGTACAGCATTTCCCAAGTTATGTTTAAGTTAAATCTTAAGGATGCCTTACTCTGTTAAATAAGTACGGCTATATTGCATGTTAAAACTATTTATTGGAAATCTAGTATACCTAAAAAGGTTCTAAGACATTCAATTATGTTATTTAATTCTGTGATACCCAGTATTAGCTACCATAGGTTTTGGGATGGGTTCATGTATGTATACTAAACTATCTAAGCATTAAACTCCCTCTTTATCAGGTACCATACTGTTGAGGTATTAAGTTTTTTTTGAAGGGTGAGAAGCCAGGAACAGTGGTTCGTACCTAATTCTAGGATTTAAGACGCAGTGGCAGGAAAATCAGAAGCTCAAGGACACCATCTACTCGACAGCAAGTTTAAGACTAGTCTGGGCTACATGAGATACCCTCTCATAAAAGAGAGAAAAATGAATTGTCCCAGCTTTTTAATGGGCGAGGAGACTGAGAAGGAAGTATTCTACTTCAGTGATGTTAAATATTAGTAATTGTATAAATAATCTTATAAGAAATCTGCTGGATGCCAGGCATTGATCTTCTCCCTATGCACTTACACATACATCTGCACTTTTTTATACAGATGAGAAATGAATTTGCCCTAAAATCAACAGCAAAAATGAAAGTAGTAAGGGCTGGATTTTAGGTATTCTCTTTCTATACTGTAAATAATCTTAACCAATACATTATACCATCTCCCATTTGACAGTAATGAATACATATATAGACAATGCATATACTCAGGGATAAATAGACCTTCTAGTTTATGATTTTGGTAGACTTTCTATTCTGAATCCATTTTCTCAATATTATTATGAATATCAGAGATTACATATACTATAGCTATTAACACTCACAGCATTTACATAAAACATAAATACATATGATATAGTGCTTTGGAAATGAAACTGAAGAAAAACAAAAAGTTTATGAAGTATCAACACATCTTGTTGTGCCAAGTTTAAATTGACTAAATAATTTACCATCCAAACCAAGACACTGCTGAAAGTGAAAAGTGGTATTATAAAAAAAAATGTTAGGACAACAGGCATAAACTAAGTCTTTTCCATACAAACATAATGTATGTGTATCTGACCTTAGTTCTAATGTTTACTGTTCTACATCTATTTTTTAAAATAATTTCTTTCTATGAAAATTATCAACAACTTAGCCAGGTGGTGGTGGCACATACCTTAAATCTTAGCACTCAGAAGGCAGAGGCAGGTGGACCTCTGTGAGTTCGAGGTCAGGCTGGTCTACAGAGTGAGCCAGGGCTACACAGAGAAACCCTGTGTCGAAAAAAACAAAAAAATAAATAAATCAACTACTTAACTATAATACTGAATAAACTATATAACTTGAATAAACTTCAACTATATTATGCTACATGAAGGAAACTAAAATTTAAAAGGCTATTTTCATGATACCCTAAAATAGCAAAAATATAAATGTAGACGAAGTATAAATAATACCCAGAGACTGCACGCAGAGAAAAGCTTACTCCAAAGCCATAAATACTTTAATATAGTAATGATTGTGTCACTATATGGAAGTGGCAACTCATAGAAATCATATCACAGTAACTCTCTTTAAGGAAATTGGGGAATAAGACTGTTGTGTAGCTTAGCAGTAGAAAATGTGCAAGGATCTGGACTCAATCCCCAGCACAAGGGGGAAAATAGGGGGAGAATTAACAGCTTTTCACTAGCATTTTTAGACATTAGGACTTGCTTGAAGAAGAAAGAACTATGGGCTCATACCCATGCTCCTCCCTTTAGGAAACCAGTCTATTCTTGAGTCCTGAAAGGTTCAGAAACATCCCTAAAACACCTAGAATATATATGTTCTGAATGGAAATTACCAAAGCCAGACCAACTGGTTCTAGTACTCAACTGTGTGGGTTGGATCTGACTCTGCAGACCAAGGTGAAGATGCCCTCAGTGACTTTGTATGCGATGGCATGTGGGAGTGTAAACAGCTGACTCAGCAGAGGCCTCTGGCTCTTTTCATCTTTCTCAACTCTCTGGGAACCTTACTGCTCACTGTGTAATAGTACGTGCCACAGCTTACTGAATAAATGCTAAAAACTCTCTTCAATCTTACAGTCCAGTGTAGTTTAAAGAGCAGGCTCAAAAGAACCAAGCAGAATTTCCCAGCTCCCACCTTTAACAATCCATGTAACTCTGGAAGCAGCTGTGTTAGTTTTCATTAATAAAAGTAAAAATGTTTATTCATGTAATTTGCCTTGACTTACCCTGAAAGAATTAAAAACCCACAAATAACAAAATGGGACCTTTAAAAAAAAAAAAAAAGACCTTTGTTGTTTGTATATATTTTTTCGTTTTTGAAGACAGGGTTTCTCTGTGCACCTTGGCTGTCCTAGACTTGCTTTGTAAACTAGGCTGGCCTCGAACTCACAGTGATCCACCTGCCTCTGCCTCTCAAGTGCTGGGATTAAAGGCTTGCACCACCATGCCTGATAGGACCTTTGTTTTAACAGAGGAGAAAACTGGTTAAAAAAAAAAAAGTGGGAGTAAACAATCACCAAGCCACAGAAGCTTAATCTTTTTTTTTTTTTTTTTTAACATTTTTATTTAACTTTAATTTATGTGCGTTGGTGTGAGAGTATGAGATCTTAGAATTACAGACAGTTGTGAGCTACTATGTGGGTACTGGGAACTGAACCCTGGTCCTTTGGAACAGCAGACAGTGCTCTTAACCACTGAGCCACCTCTCCAGCCCCCAGAAGCTTAGTCTAAGGCAAACAAAATTTCTTTGAGACAGAGTCTCACTATGTTGCCCAGGTTGACCTGGACTTGCTGTATAGGTATGGTGCCATATGGACCCTGAGAACTGAATTCAGCCCATCGGGCTTAGAAGCAGGTGTCTTTACCCACTGAGGCAACTTTTCAGCCCAAAGTTACTTTAAAATCATTATTGTTGGGTTAGAGAGATGGCTTAGCGATTAAGAGCACTGTCTGCCCTTCCAAAGGTCTTGAGTTCAATTCCCAGCAACCACATGGTGGCTCATAACCATCTACAATGAGATCTGACGCCCTTTTCTGGTGTGCAGGCATACATGTAGGCAGAACACTGTATGTGTAATAAAATTTTTAAAAATCATGGGGCTGGGGATTTAGCTCAGTGGTAGAGTGCTTGCCTAGTAAGCGCAAGGCCCCGGGTTCAGTCCTCAGCTCTGGGGGAAAAAAAATCATTATTGTTGTTATTATTGGTAGTAGTGCACGTGTGTGCATGGCCACATGGATGTCAGAGTTGAAGTTTGTGTAGTTCCACATTTATGGAAACCCAGATCATCAGGCTTATGCATCCAAGTGTTTTTACCCACTGAACGATCTCAAAGCAGCTCCCAACCCCCTCACATTCTTGATCTTCCTGGTCCAGGCTTCCAGGTTCTGGGACCACAGGCACACACTACCATTTGCGGCTCACAGAGAGAATATTTTGAGGGTCAAAGCTGATTTCAAAGTAGCAGGCAGTTTGGCAGACTATTATTGAATACTACACAAATAAGAAAAGGAAAGGTGGGGGGGAGGCAATGACATAAGACCAGACACAGGGGACAGGACACAGACAAACCCTGACGACACTGAAGCTATTTTATAAAGGAAAAGGATAGAGACGTCTAACTACTGTTACACATCCTTGAATACAGAAAGCATAACATTAACTAGCATTTTCCAAGCTTTTGTAATGTTCTGTCTCTGGTAATGTTGCCTTTTTGTTGAAACAAAATGTTTCTTCTCTAGGAAATCTTCCCTTTCCTCCTTGCTGCTTTATCATGGCCTCTCTTATCAAAACTGAGATTGAATACTCTTTTCGGAAGCATTTCTTGATTCTGGTCTTGGTTCAAGGCTCCCAACAGCACCTCTTGGAACACTGAGTTTAATATTGCATAGTTTAGGATTTTAGCAAATAACGAATACATAAGGGCTTAAATGTAAGATATGACTGAGCAGTCACTGATTTTAGTCTGTCTCCTCCTGCCAATTAAACTTCAAACATTTTAAAAACTTTTTTTTTTTTTTTTTTTTTGGTTTTTCGAGACAGAGTTTCTCTGTGTAGCCTTGGCCATCCGGGACTCACTTTGTAGACCAGGCTGGCCTCGAACACACAGCGATCCGTCCGCCTCTGCCTCCCGAGTACTGGGATTAAAGGCGTGCACCACCACGCCCAGCTTTTAAAAACATTTTAAATTTGTCTTAAATTACATGTGTATATGTGCACATGAATGCTACTGTGTGTGTAGAGGACGATTTGTCAGAGTTTGCCCTCTCTCTCTGCTGTGTAAGTCACAAGGGTTGAATGCAGGCTGTAAGACTTGGCATTTTATCTACTGAGCCACCCCTAGACAGGGACTGCACACATTAACATATACTACCTAAAATACAATTTCACAACTACTACTTAGTGTAAAAATATACTACATGTAGGTATGTGCGAATGTGCACACACACACACACACGCCACTCAGTGAGCAAACATGCATCATCAGGAAACATTGGTATTTTGAGGTTTATTTTAAATGATAAAAATGGCATCTTGGTGCCTGTAGAGACTTGTTGGGAACAGGACTTCTAAAAGGCAAGTATGTCTGGAAGACTGTGGATGAAGGCCATTTTTTGCTAGCTCTAAGGAAGTTCTCTAGCATCAAAGAGAACACAGAGTTCTTCTTAAAGTGTTGAAAGTATTTATGCCTGAGATGAAACCGGGTTCTCCTTAGACAAGAGATACAGTTATGTATACAGAGTGAAAAACAACACAGTGACTCCTGGCCAAACCAAACCAGAGTGATCTGGGAAAAGGTAACTTGGGCCTATGGAAACAAGCATGGTTCATGGCAAATTCCAAAACAACTTTCCCGCAAAGGCCGCAGGACACAAAAGCTATGTGATGCTGTAGCTTTCCCAGATTTAAACTAATGAAAAGTAAATAAATAAAAGTGGAAAAGAAAACAGCTCATATATTCCACTGTTAATTCACTACTTACTATGTGTCAAATATGAGTAAGTAACACGTCTTATTTCTGAGAAGAAGGACAAGCCAATAGAAATTAATTATACTATCAAAAAAGCCATGGGTGGGGGTCGGGGGGGCTGGAGCAATGGCTCAGCTGTTAAGGGCACTCTTAACTACTGTTCCAGAGGACCGAGGTTCAAATCCTAGCACCCACATGGCAGCTCATAACTGTCTGTAACTCAAAGATCTGACATTTTCATATAAACATGCATGCAAGCAAAACACCAATGCATATAAAATAAAGGTAAATTTAAAAAAAAAACAGTCATGGTCAGTACCAGTTACTAGAAGCCAGAAGCAGTCTATCTCATGGAGCACTGAAGCATTTGGAATATCCCAACTAGACCTGAATTGTGATGACAAATGGGAAATTTAAAAAATGAAGGAAATGGGGGCTGGAGAGATGGTTCCGTGGGTAAGTACAGGCACTGCTTTTCCAGAGTTTCCAGAACTGACAACAGGTGGCTCATCGCTATCCTTAACTCCAACTCCAGGGGCACCTGACACTCCTGCGCTCTGTACTCATGTACACGTACCCACACAGACACACACATATAATTTAAAATGATAAAAATAAAAAAATAAAATTTTATATAAGAAAGATCTCTCCACAGTAAGTCTGTGCACTCAAAAATCACAATGTAGGGCTGACTTATTTCTGTATTTGCAATTCTTCTAAAAAAAGAAATAGCTGATTAATTTGAACATAAACGGAAAGACAAAACAGAGAAAATGACAGTCATCTTTACTGGAAACAGATCAAGTTGACAACATCCACACCAGTGATCAACAACAGCATCATAGAAGAAGCTGTAGAGATGCTTCCTAGTGATACAACAGGAAATACTACACAACACTACTACCAATAATATTTTTCCAAAGCAATCTAACATGAACATAATTACTACCTACCAGTGATCAGTTCAAAAGAAATAGTAGCAATACAGGAGGAATTTGTTTATTACCACCAGGTACTATTACTTTTCTCAGTGCTATGACAAAATATCTGAAAACAAAACAAAACAAAACAAAACAAAACAAAAACAAAGTGAGGAAGGTTAACTTAGGCTCACAGTTCAAAAATATAGTCCACCATGTTGTGCAAATCATGGTGACAACAGCTTGAGGGAGCTGGTCACACTGCATCTAAAGGCAGAAGGAAGGAAGGAAAAATTGTGCTGCTCAGCTCCCTTTCTCCTAATGGTTCATTCACTACCAGACCCCATCTGGAAGAACGGTGCCACCCAGCATTAGTAGGAGTCTGTCTACCTCAGTTAACATAACCTAGATACGCCTTGAAGAGGCATGCCAGAGGCCTGTCTCAAGGTGGTAATTAATATTAACCATTATAAGGGCCAACTACAACAACCTGAAAATGAAAATATCTGGGGACAGGAATTAGTTTCCTCAATAGTACTTTGCAAAGGGAAAAAAAGTTCTACTGCTTTAACTTTCTAATCAATACCTAATTTAATAATGAACTGTTTAAGCTATTTGCTTTCAAATAGTCTATACATTTGTCCTGGTTAAGCTTTCTGTTGCAGTGAAAAGCACCACGAACAAAAGCAACTTGGGAAGCCAAACTAGGAGCTTCAAGCAGAAACCACAGAGAAATATTGCTGCCTCCCAGGCTCACATTCAACTACCTTTCTTTCTTTCTTTCTTTCTTTTTTAAAGTAGATTAGTATTATAACATTTATTAAAATAATGCTATGGGTTAATAGAAACAGCAAAGAACCAAAGAATTAAAATGCAAGCTATGTAAAATCCCAACTAAAACACAAAAGTGTCTAATGTATTATTCATCAGCTAACTAAAAGCCCAAAAAAGACAAGACACCCAATATAATAGAGTACTGCAAAACAATTGGCAATTTTCAGTAATCAAAATTATGGATTTTGCATTTTGTATCCTTTTCTCAATCAATAAAAAAATTCTTAGCCAGGTGTGATGGCGCATGCCTTTAATACCAGTACTCAGGAGGTAGAGGCAGGCAGATCTCTTTGAGTTCGAGGCCAGCCTGGTCTACAAAGTGAGTCCAGGACAGCCAAGGCTACAGAGAAACCCTGTCTCAGAAAACTTAAAAAAAAAAAAAAAAAAAAAGGGATAATCATTGCGATGTAACAAGAATAAATTAATAAAAAATTTTAAAAAATAAAAAAATAAAATAAAATACAAAAGGGGGGGGGGGCTGGAGGAGAGATGGCTCAGAGGTTAAGGGCACTCTCTGCTCTTCTAAAGGTCCTGAGCTCAATTCCCAGCAACCACACGGTGGCTCACAACCATCTTCAATGAGATCTGGTGCCCTCTTCTGGCCTGCAGAACACTGCATAAATAATAAAATAAAATAAAAAAAAATCTTTTGGATGTTATATAACACTATAAAACAAGATAGAAAAATATATTATAAACTTGTAACAATGGCTGTAAGTACATTATCTTACATGTTTCTCATAGGCAATAGGTTGGTTATGGTACATACATAGCATGAAACTACTAAGATAGTAAAGAATAGACAAAAAATACATGTCAGCTGTATGGTAACATACAAGTGACACTCCCATCTACCCATGCTAAAAAATTACATAATACTGTCAGGAAAAAAGTCTTAAAAACTACATACTTTAGTGTATATGTACCACAGTTTCTTTATCCATTCTTCTACTGAGGGACACTTAAGCTGTTTCCATGATCTGGCTATTATGAATAAGGCTGCTATGAACATGGTTGAGCAAATTTTCTTGTTGTGTGCTGGAGCATCTTCTGGGTATATTCCAAGGAGTGGAATAGCTGGGTCTTGAGGAAGCCCTATTCCCAGTTTTCTGAGATAGCACCAGATAGATTTCCAAAGTGGCTGTACTAGTTTGCATTCCCACCAGCAATGAAGAAGTGTTCCTCTCTCCCCACATCCTCGCCAGCTATTAAAAACAAGGAATTCTCGAAATTTGTGGACAAATGGATTGAGCTAGAAATGATCATAATGAGTGAGTTAACCCAGAAGCAGAAAGAATCAAATGGTATATACTCACTTATATCTGCATACTAGCCCAAGGGGCATGTCCCACGAAAGCCTTCACTTAACAGGAAACTGGGACAGAGGGGAGGACATCCTATTGGGACTCTAGATGAGAGAAGCATGGGAGAATGGCAAAGTAGAAGGATCCAGAGGGTACTAGAAACCTACAAGTAGAACATTATGATAGGCAGATTTGGGCCCAGGGGTCCCGCTCAAACTAAGGCACCAGCCAAGGACAATACAGGCGGTAAACTTTAAACCCCTACCCAGATCTAGCCAATGGTCAGAACACTCTCCACAGTTGAGTGGAGAGTGGGATATGACTTTCTCACGTACTCTGGTGCCTCACATTTGACCATGTCCCCTGGAGGGGGAGACCTGATGGCACTCAGAGGAAGGACAGCAGGTTACTGAGAAGAGACTTGATACCCTATGAGCACATACAGGGGGAGGTAATCCCCCTTAGGAACAGTCATAGGGGTGGGGAATAAGGGGAAAAGGGGAGGGAAGGAAGAATGGGAGGACACAAGGGATGGGATAACCATTGAGATATAACAAGAATAAATTAATAATAAAAAATTAAAAAATAAAATTAAAATGCTGGAAAAAAAACAAACTTCAAAAAATAAAAATAAAAATAAAATGAAAAAGTTCTTTCTACAAAAAAAAAAAAAAAAAAAAAAACACTACATACTTTAATAAGAAAAAAATTCAACAGAGTGATAATACCGAGAACCAAGGCATTTGGACATTCCAAAAGTCATGCTTTTTTCAGTTGACTCAAAACACTGCCAACTAGGTTTTCGAAAGTTTGTTCACAGTTAGCATTACTCATAAACATCCCACACTTATTGTTTTACACATTTACTTTCTTCCCCGTAAGAGACTTTTGATGGACATCTCAATGTCCAGGTATAACACAGCTGAGATGAGACTGGATCAAATACTGGTACTGTCTGTTTGTTTGAACTATCACCTCAAGTGTTCCAAGTGTTGCAAATTTATCCAACCAACCAAAATAAAAGTCAAAATGGCACAGCATATATTGTAAATAAACCAAAATCACCACAAGTGTAACAGACCGACAAAGCAGTGGTACATTAAACCAAAGCCAGCTGAGTACAAAACAATGACTGTCTATTATTGCATAGTAAATACACTGAGAATGGTTCCAAGTGAGACAGAACAATGGAGAGGTCACCATGAAGGTGACCAATGAGCATTCCCTGCTGACCTGTGAAGGCATGAGATACGGAAGAGGGCAGGAGTTGATAAGCCACGAGTCCACTATCACTTGAGATTTGCCACATCTGGCACTGAGTGGATAATGACTTAAGTGTTGAGATGTTAATAACTCAAGGGTTTAGATACAGGCTTTGTGTACAAACTGCTTCAACTATAAACTGTTTGAACTTCATTAGAGAAACTGAAGATGAAAAGGAATGTAGCGAGCCAGGTGTGGTGGCACACGCTTTTAAGCCCAGCACTCAGGAGGCAGTCGCTGTGAGTTCGAGGCCAGCCTGGTCTACAAAGCGAGTCCAGGACAGTCAAGGCTACACAGAGAAACCTTGTCTCAAAAAAACCAAAAAGAAAGAAAGAAAGAAAGAAAGGAAGGAAGGAAGGAAGGGAGGGAATACAGCTGAGCGTTTATATGCAATGTGATGTTAGCTGTCTGCATTACTTTAAAGTTAAAAGGGGGCAAAAAGGTCTATTTAGGAGCAGTTACTAAAGCCAGCAGAAGTGGACTACACCACATAATCTGATTAAAATTTGGCTACTTAACACTTTTTCCACAATAAAAAATGTCAAAGACTCATTTTTGTGAAGAAGTTTGTTAGGCATTACTATTATTTCCAATTAATAAGAAAAAAATTATATCTCTCTTCTCCAAATAAAATAGAGCTCTAATTTAATTTTGTCTGTAAACAGATGTTCAAATCTGACATAATTTTTTTAGCCTCAGAATCCTCTGTGATAACCCTGAAGACAGTAATAACCAAACGTACTCAATGATGATGTGTAAAAGAATAACATTTAAAATTTACTAGTCAGACATTAGAAGAGCTATTACATGTTTTCACAGTATCAGATTTGGCAAACTGGCATCAAGATAAGTAACACAAATCATATAATTTAGACCATCAACTCATTTGTCTCCCCTCATATCAACCACCTTTCTTTTAGAGTCCAGGGCCAGCTGCCATAGACCAGCACTGCCCAAAGATCAATTGATACAGACAATTCTTCAACTGATGAAGAACTGGGTTCCCTCTTCCCAGATGACTAGTTTTGTGCTAACTAAAATTAGCCAAAGAAACATTCCAATAAATACTCATTTGCTCAGCCTGGGAACTGAACCTAGGGCCTTGCACACACCAGGCAATTAAGTGCTCCACTACTGAGCTGCGGTCCCAGCCCCAACTCCTTCCTTTCCTTTCTCTTTCCTTCCTGTCTTCCTTCCTTCTTTCCTTTTTAAACTTATCTTTCGAGCCAGCCCCAAATCTGCATTTAAACATTTACTAAATTTGTAACAAAATAAACTTGGCAAATATGCAGAGATTGACAGGGATACTACAAAGACTTTTCTAAACAGGCTCTTGTTAGTAAAAATGGAAACTACTATCTGCATCTTTAATAAGATGTGTGCTAGAGAGCGCACGCTAGGCAACTGTTCTACCACTGAACCATATCTTATAAAACATGGTTCTGTTTTATCATTCTTTTAACCTTCGAAATTTGACATATGAATATAAAACTTTAGTTTAATCCAAGATTAAGTGAGGGGACTTACTGCTTTTAAAATTTATCTGTATTATCAGTATTATCTGTAGGCCTGGCTGGCGACCAATTAAGACACAGACTTTTGTTATATTTTAAGATAACCTGGGGCAGGACAGGTATCAATCCTCTAAACTACCTCCATAGTGGGGCAGGCATGGGAACCCTGCCTCAATCCCATGCCGTCTGCTTCCAATAACTTCTATCAAGTTACTTTCCATCCATAATCCCAAATACTTCTCAACGTTCCTCATCTGGGCCGGATTCTCCATCCACGAGGGCCATATGCTTCTCCTCCAGCTAACCCATGGCGGCCTTCCTCTCTTCATTTCAGGTCTCCTTTCTCCTCTCTTGGCAATCCTTTTTTTTTTTTTTTTAGAATTTTTTTTCTCTCTCTCAGCCCCACCTATCTCTTCTGCCCTGCCCAGGTGGGATGGCTTTTTATTAAGTAAAAGGTGGGTCACAGACAGAAAGCAGTAATTAACATCAAAATACATCAGCCCATCCCCCAACAGGGACTGGCTAAAAGTGCTTTCTGCCAAAACTGACAACTTAGGTGAAAAGAGAACCATCTCCTGCAAGTGTCACATGTGGACACACACACACTAAATGCAAAAAATTCAGTGTGAAGTTATGATGTTCTTGTGTTATTAAGCTAAAAAGAAAAGGCAATATGGTGTAACAGGGAAATACAAATACAGGGCAGATCGGGCACATGTAATCTCATTAAAGGGAGGGCTTAGGCAGCAAGAACTTGTCTCAAAAAACAAAAACAAACAAACAAACAAAAACTCCAAAGTCAGAGTTACTGAGTTTGAATTCTATTACAGTCACTTATTAGGAGTGTGATATTACTTAACTTGCTATTTTTAATAGTAGTACTGTAAGGACTTTGTTATGTTGTTTCTCATAATTAAAAAAAAAAAGGAGGAATGAATACAAACCGCACACACCTTTAATCCCAGCACTCAGGAGGCAGAGGCAGGCGGAGCTGTGTAAGTTTGAGGCCAGTCTGGTCTACAAAGTTCTAGGATAGCCAGAGCTACATAGTGAGACCCTGCCTCACACACACACACACACACACACACACACACACACACAAACAAAAAACAAAGAACAAAAAACAACAACTACAAAACCCAAAGCAGTGATTATAAAAAGAAAACCCTGAAGGCATTTTAAGAACTTCTGGTGTGTTCTATATAGTGTCCGTGCCCCCCCTCTCTCGTAGCTCATAGTTCTTTCTCTCACTGCTGGTCAGAAAATAATAAAGATCTTTGGAAATGTTGACTGAGGAGGACCCAACTACGATAAACACTAAAGTATGCCATGTAAAGTTAGTTTTTCTTTCCAATAAATGATAAGTTGGTTTATCACCCTTTTGGGTTTTGTTTGTTTTGGGGGGCAGGTTTCTCCTCCCCCCCTTTTTTCTAAAGATAGTCTTATACCATACCCTAGCTGTAGGTCACTATCTAGACTAAGCTAGCCTTGAACTCACACATTTCTCCTTTACTTTAGCAAGTGCTGGGTGTATTGAAGTCAAGTCATCACACTCCACTTTAAATTTAAAAAAAAAAAAAAAAAAAGCTAATTTGTGTGATTTACCATCATTGTCATACCTCTATCACTACAGCCAGCCACAGATCAGGAAATTAGGACTCTATACACACACATCCCTGAGCAAGGACAACACAGAACAAAGCCCCTACACAAAAGTGCAGCACGAATCAAGGAGAAACAAAGTTTGTTGTTGAAGCCCAGGAACTGATTGCTAATGCAAAATAATTTAGTCCTTCCATACTGTTAACCTATACAAGTAATGCCATCAGTACAGAATGATTTAGTTAGTCCCATTAAACTGATGCTCCCAAAAAGACATATTTTCTCTCTATTACTTAAGTTTCCAACAGGTCTGTCAAAAAGATGAGAAATTATTTATATGTAGCTGCAGTAAACAGCCCTTAAAGGCTGAGAAATAGTCTGCCAACCTCTCTTCATGTCAGACACACTGTCTAGGTGAGAACCACTCCTTTTCCATATCAGCCATTAGGTAATTATCAGGCCTAGTGTAGAGATCACATAAAAGAGATCACATATTCTCTTATGTGTAGCCTTGGCTGTCCTGGAACTTGCTACAAAGACCAGGTTGGTCTCAAACTCACAGAAATCTGCCCACCTCTGTCTCCTGAGGGCTGCAGTTAAAGGAGAAATATTCTTGAATACTATTAATTACTCGAGAACTAGGCTGTCTGAAACAAAAAGGTCAGGGATGTTACTTCTCAGCTAGTATGCCATTAATTCTCCGTGGATAAAACACCAAGTTTTGATCAATATGTAAGACTTGTTTTTACTACAATAGTGTACTATGTTGATGAAGACAGTTAAGTGGTACAGGTAATAGGATCGGTGCAGGTTTTTCCAGTGCTGAACAAAATTATATTTGGGAATTAAGAGGAGCAGACAGGGTAGTACTTTCATAACAGTTCAGAAAGAAAGACATGAGAGTGGATGCTTTACTAGCACTGCCTAACATTTGTATATTGCAGGGCTGTATTCTGGTTGGTCTATATTCTGGATTTTTTCCAGGTATTTAGAACGTATGTACTATTCTTGAAGGCTTGCTTTTCCTCAGCAGTCACCCATTGCTTCATTTCTTCATTCAACAGCAAATATCAAATGCACGTGCTGAGTTAATTACCACTGTAGGCCTGAGGGAAATGTCTGAAGGTATCAAACACAAAGATCCTTGCTCTCAGGATGCTTATGTTTCAGCTGCATTTTAAAGTTCCATTCTATCATGGGCGTAAGCTTTTACAAATGACTTCAGAAGAAATCCTTATAGTCAACTCACACTAACATGTAAAAAACTGTTTCTTTCCCTCCTCTCCAAAAGTCTCCCCTTGAAAAGTTCAGATATTTTACAGATTCACTGCTTCTCAGAATTGGAAAGACCTTAGATAATTTCAGTTTACAGATGACATTAAGCTATTTGTTCAAGAACACTTAATTACTAATAGAGAGTCAGGTTTAGAGCTATGACTCCAAGTAAGAATGCCTACTAATGGATCTGCAAATATAGTCTTAAGCCTAGTGAGAAAGGAATCATATGCAGGTCACAGGCATCTGGGAAACTAGCTCAAGGCAAAAGAATTTCAGGTGTTGAAAAACACATAAAGAGGGCTGGAGAGATGGCTCAGTGGTTAAGAGCACTGGCTGCTCTTCCAGAGGTCCTCAGTTCAATTCCCAGCAACTACGTGGTGGCTCATAACCATCTGTAATAAGATCCAGTACTCTCTTCTGGTGTACAAGCATACATGTAGGCAGAACACTGTATATAATAAATAAATAAATCTTTAACACACACAGACACATGGGGGGGGGGAGACAGAGACAGAGAGACAGAGACAGAGGAAAGGAGTCACATACGACCTTTCAGAACAGTCTTTACTACATCTCAACACTCAAAATGACTCAAAAACAAGGATAATAAATTTGACAAAAACATTTCCAAAAAGACACTTAAGATGAAGCAGGAATCAAGTGCTGTAAGTACAGCATTTGAACATGATAAGGAAAAGTCAAATTAGAGCCTATCCAACCACCAAACAGTATATTCTTAGTTTAAGGCATGCCTTTAAACATCTGCTTTTCTGAAGATATGGCCATAGCTCTTTTGGTAAAGTGCTTGCTATGCAAGCATGATACCCAATACCAACTGGAACAGTGCTAGAGGTGGCTCTATGGAGCTTGACAGTAACTGGAAAGCCCCAGGTCTCAGTGAGAGAATCTATCTAAAAAAATAAGGGTGAGACGGGCGTGGTGGCGCACGCCTTTAATCCCAGCACTCGGGAGGCAGAGGAAGGCGGATCGCTGTGAGTTCGAGGCCAGCCTGGTCTACAAAGTGAGTCCAGGATGGCCAAGGCTACACAGAGAAACCCTGTCTCGAAAAACCAAAAAAAAAAAAAAAAAAAAAAGGGTGGACAGATGATTCTTAGGAACATCCAAGACTGCCCTCTGCCCTCCATGTATACCTTTGGGATGCTGAGGCACAAAGATTGTCATGGTTCCGAGCCAGTCTATGCTGCAAAAATTAAGCCTTGTTAAAAAAACAAACATAAACTAAAGAAAACAAAACAGCTGGGTAAGGTTGCACAAGCCTGTAATCTCAGCACTCTGAGAGGCAGAGTCAGGCTGATCTCTGTGATTTTGAGGCCAGCCTGGTTTACAAAGCGAGTCCAGGACAGCCAAGGCTACACAGAGAAACCCAGTCTGGAAAAAACCAAAACAAATAAACAAACAAACAAAAAACCCAAACCAAACCAAAACAGAAGCAACAAAGAAAGCTAGTAATTTTTAAATGGTTTTATAGATTGGGAAAGCCAAAATTCAGAGGCCATATCTAGTGAGGGCTTTCTTCCTTTAATTAACATAGTGGAAGGCAACACAAGGGGGAGGGGCACATGAATGAGAAATGAACAAAAAAAGCACAGAACACAGTGGGAACTCATCAGAATCACTACCGTAGCAACGACATTAACCTATTGATGGGCATGGAGCATATGACTTAAATACCTCCCACTAGGCTCTTACACTGTCAACGTTACAGTTTAAACAGAAAAATGTATGTATGGAAGCCTTGCGCCCAGCTGACTGTGCTGTTTTGGAAAGAACTAAGAACTTTAGGAGATGGGTTGCAGCTGGGGGAAGTATCATCTGGCATTACACCATGTCCTTAGGCCCCTCCTGATTTTGTCTCTGTGTATATTGTCTGTCTCTGTCTTCCCCGACTCACTGCCACAATATTTTGCTTTGCCTCAGGTCCAAGCTATGAGTTGGAACCTCTAAAATCCAGAAAAACAAACAAACAAACATTTATCTTCTTAAATTCCCAGGTTATTTGTCATGGCTACCTAAAAACTAACAGTTACAACGACAAATTAGTTTTGAAGGGGTCATTTAAACAACAGCAATCAAGCAAAATGGCTGATAAAACACCAATACTGACTGGTGTATTTTATGACATTCGATATGGGCCATATATTTTTAAAGACAATTTCCTATTCCCCTGGGGGAAAGTGGGGATAGGAGTTATAGTCAGTTTATAAAACTGTGTAAACCACACATTAAAAAACAAAACCTCAAAATTAGTCCTTTAAACTCTCTGCTTCATGATCAACAGATTTAAAGCCTTATCTAGTAACAGAAAAAATGGAATCTTTTTAAAGACAAGGTGAAGCAGAAAGCTTGCCATCTGAACTGTAAGCTTAGTATTAAAAAAAAAAAGTAAAAACACAGAGAAACAATTGATTTTAGGATGTGGGGAAAGATTAAGTTGCCTGGTAGTAAGGGTCTTCATTAACCTCATTAGGAGCCAGGTGTAGCTTCTAACACATTTAACCCCACCACTTGGGAATCATAATCAGGTGGATTACTGCATTCCAGGTCAGCCTTGGTTACACAGTGAGTTACAGACCAACCATCCTCATTGTGTTGTCTATGTGAATACAGTTCACATTCCTGAAAGAAAATTACAAGCATACAATGTATTTCAGTGTTCCCACTGTTCTTTTATTAGCTTCTCAAACATCAAACCTTTGAAATGCTAAAGATTTTAATTCTGATTATTCATCTGTTTGTTTATTTTTGGGCAGGGTCTTACTATGTAGTCCTAGCTGGCCTTGAACTCTTTATGTAGACCAGTCTAGTCTTAAATTCAGAGCTCCACTTGCCTTTGCCTCCTCAGAGCTGGGGTTAAAGTCAGTCAGTCTTATCTATATAGTGCCCAGACAACGTTTTTTCAGTGCGGAGTGTCTATCCTAGGGTCCTGTTCATGCAGATAAACATTCTGTCACATCTCCAGCTATTTTACATACACACACACACACACACACACACACACTTCAATCACTGCGTTCCAGTATTTCTTCCTTTGAAATGGCTTTTCTGATGCATTGCAAAATCCCCAATTTCAAAGCAAGAGATGTGTACATGCAGTCACACATACAAATACTATAAGAGGCTTCTTTGTTTTGTTTTGTTTTTTTAACTTTTAATTTCTTTTAGGTTTATTTTATGTGCTTGGGTGTCTTGCCTACAGTATATATGTGTTACATGTGTTCCTGATGCCCACAGAGATCAGAAGATGGCACTGGATTACCTAACTGGAGTTATGGATGTCGTGAGCCACCACAGTGGTGCTGTGAAGAGAACTCACGTCCTCTGCAAGAGCAAGTGCTGTTCACTGATCAACTGTCTCGCCAGTGCTCCAAAAAGTATTAAACAATGGACAGATGTACTGAGTTAAAGCAATGAAACCCAAACGGAGAAAACTGTATCTCAGTTTTTAAAATGTAGTTATGGTTTTGTTTGTTTGTTTGTTTTTCCGAGACAGGGTTTCTCTGTGTAGCCGTGGCTGGCCTAGACCCACTTGTAGACCAGGCTGGCCTCGAACTCACAACAATCTGCCTGCCTGTGCCTCCCTAGTGCTAGGATTAAAGGTTGTGCCACCATGCCCGGCCCATATTTATGTATTTTTAATGTACTTATTTTATGAATTTATATGTGTAGGGTGTTCTGAATGTACACCATATGCATGTTGTGCAGGCGCCCTCAGATGCCAGAATACAGGCATCAGATAGCCTGGAACTATAGTTACAGTATGTTGTAAGCCATCTGATGTGTGTGCTGGAAACTGAACTCGAGTCCACAGCAAGCAAGTGCTCTTAACTGCTGAGCTGTCTTGTCTCTCTAAATTATAATCCCAGTTTTATAAAAAGGAAGGTAGTTATCAGCCCTTAAAGGGTCCAAAGAAGCCATACATCAAAACATTAACAGTTGTTCTGTTGGGGACAAGTGTTTATAAGGTGACATATTTGGACTTTATTTTATATTACTTATTATTATTGTGTGTGCGTGTGTGTGAATGCACGCACATGCTAGAGTGCCAAAAGAGGTCAAAGGGTAACTTTATGGAGTTGCTTTTCTCCTCCTACCTTGGTGAGGAAGGGTCTCTCTTATTTTTACCACTATGCAATAAGACTGCAGGCTGGGTGTCCCTCAAGCTTCTGGGGGATTCTCTGTCTCCCATCATAGTGCTTGACTGGGATTATAGACTTGTGACACTCCACCTACCATTTAGGATATTTTTTGTTTGTTTTCTTAACATGGGTTCCAGGATCAAGCTCAGGGCATCAGACTTGCAAGGCAAGCACTTCTGCCCACTGAACCGTCCTGTTGGGCCTTATGATTTTTTGCTTATGTATTGCACTTCTACATTTCCTGTTTCAAATGAACACTTGTTATTTTTTAGTTTAGATAAAATAATATTTAAGTAATTTAACCTCAATTTTGGCATTCTCAATGCTACTGTCTATCTCCTACACCTCTCTTCTCCAGGACTGGAACAGCCTTCTGGAGAGCTCTAAACCAGCTTCTCATGTTATTATTGATTCTAGTTGTGTTCCTGAAATTCATCACTCATACTTACCTACCGCATATGCAAGCAGAAGCCAGCTGCCACATAAACAAACAACTTAAAACAGGGCTTCTCAACCTCAGCCGCACTGACTTTCGGAGTGGGTGGGTCTGTCTGATAGTAGGATTTTTGTAAGTATTCCAGCCTGCGGTCAGTAGACTGACAGGATCAGCCCTTCCGTACCAGTGTGGCAACCCAGCCAGGGGCTGTTCCAGAGGATCCAACACCCTCACACAGATAAATATAAACACCAATGTAACATAAACTAAAAATAGATTATTTTTAAAAAGTTTGACAACCCCAAATACCCTATGGAGGGAAAAAAATGAACACAGGTGAGACTCACTGACACAAAATTTTACAAATTCCCAAATCTTTGTGCACTCGAGAGCTCTGTGTATGTGTGTGTATCTGACATGTCTCATTTCCAGCATTCCCCAGTCTTGCTTCATATGTTAACCAACATGAACTTTTCAAAAGACCAGGCTTACCGTTCCCAATAAAAGCATTTTTTTTTCTGAATTCCTCAGTAACATTCCCTACCTCCTGGTCTACTAAATGTCTTACCCAGCCCTTCAATGGTTAGTTCTACAGCAGCTTAACTCAGTCCCAACCATATACATCCACTGCACCAATCAAGAAGAGCAGTGTTTTGTAACTAATCTCACACCAAACACCAATCCCTAAGATCGGCTGCCTGAAACATTTCTTGCATAGAGCTGACTGGATCCAGCATGGTGGACATTGAGACATGCAAAACCTCAGTATCTGCTGGGCGGTAGCATTTTAGGCAGAGGCCAGATCTCTGTGAGTTCCAGTACAACCAGAGCTAAAACAAAGAAACCCTGTGGGGGAGGGGGGAGGGGCGGGAGAAACAGGAGGAGAACAAAACAAACAAACAAACAAACAAATCTCAATAACCTATGAATTAAATTTAAAGGTTTTGGTATAAATAAGTGTGAACTGCTGACTACTCAAAAAGTGGTTTGCTTTTGAGCAGCATTTCTTTCTTTCTTTCTTTTTGTGTGTGTGTGTGTGTGTGTGTGTGTGTGTGTGTTACTAAGTACATTTATTCCAAACACAAAGTTTTAAAGAAAAATGCTCCCAGCTGTTCTCTACAGTCTCTGAAAAACGAACCCATAAACTTTATGAGTTCTATTTACCTTAGAAACAACTTTTGTTGTTGTTGTTGCTGTTGTTGATGTTTTGGCTCAAGCACAAAACTTGTTTGGTCAACATGAGCGGAGAATGTGGTTGGAGAGTGGATTCATTCACGTGTACACAAAGGTGTACTCAAGCTGAAGTACATGGACCGGCAACACTGTGCACATTAGTAAGTGTGAGACAGAGGAGGCAGGGGGTACCCTGCATGGGGTCCAACTGTAGTAGTTGTGAAACCTTCACTTCCCTGTGCTTGTTTCCCTGTCAAAACGATGATAATACCACCTATTCCAAAGCAACGCTCTTAAAATAACTCTTAGCACGCAGAAAAACAAAATAAATAGTATCACTCATTATGGCTGATTACAAGGCCAGATACTAGCCAAGCCAGGCCCTCCACGCATAAACTTCCGATTTGATGAAGCTGATTTAAAAGAAAGAAGAAAAATCCGGAATGATTTTACACAAGTTTCAGGTATTAGGCGGACTAGTGTCCCAGAATTCTTTTAAGTAAGAAATTGGCAGTACTTATACAACTCATGCCTCTTCCAATGACCTTTTTCTCCAAATCTACGAAGAAACTGATATAGATATGTTTTCAAGGAACTTTTGAGCCACTATAAAAACAAATCAACTCTTTGTTATCGCCAGACTTAAGCCCAGTTAAGCGCCTAGGTACAATTACAGAATAACTTTTCAGAAAGCACAAGGTCTTAAAAGTTACAGCCAACAATTCTTACGCAGCTATGTCAAGTTTCTGTCCTGAGAAAACAAAAGCCAATCTGTCTGGGAATCAAAAATGCTCAGAAAATAAGGAAATGCATCAACCGGGCCTAGACAGGTCTCAGGAAAACCTGTCCTCGCACAGAAATCCTCTCACGCGCCCGTCCTTCCTCCCT
Source organism: Acomys russatus (assembly GCF_903995435.1). Taxonomy (NCBI): domain Eukaryota; kingdom Metazoa; phylum Chordata; class Mammalia; order Rodentia; family Muridae; genus Acomys; species Acomys russatus. Next base: position 48,837,572 of record NC_067140.1, on the reverse strand, counting down.
CGTGGGGTGTAGATGTCGACTCCACCCGGAGATAGATAAATGACAGCAGGTTTGGTGCAAACCTCTCCTCCACGGGGGACCCCAAGAGGCCTGCGGCTCTAACGTCCCTGCCCCGGCCGCCCGGGGGCTCCGCGGGAGACGGACGGCCCCACCCGCCCGCCCGCACGCGCCCCGCCCCGACCCCGCCGCCCAGCCCCGGAGAGGCCGCCGCCGCGGGGCCTGCAGGTGGGCCCGGCGAGCCGCTCCGGAAGCCGGCGCCCGAGCAGCAGCGGAGGTCCCCACCGGCTCCGGCCGTCACTCACCGGCGCCTCATGGTACCGCAGCGCCCGAGCCCAGCCACTGTGCTAAGGAACCGCGCCCGGCAGCTCGGAGCGTCTCTCGGATCCAGAGCCGGGCCCCACTCACAGCCATTCAAACACCGCCGCGCGCGGCCCGCCGGGATAGCTATCCCTGTGGGCGTCCCGCTGGCCCCGCCCAGCGCAGGCTCCGCCCCCTCGGATGCTTGCGGGAGGGGGAACAGGATGCGTGGCAGCGGCGCCCCCAAGTGGCCACTGGTGCGCACGGACGCTTTGCTATGGTGGGGCAGAGAATGCTTCTAGAATAGAGGCCCTGCAAGCTAGGAACAATCTACTAAGGGACCACACCTGGGGCAGACCATCTGATGTTAAAACGTGATTCAGGGGAGGGTGAACATTCCTTCCCACTTAAACAACCAGGATTAGTGGTTAAAAGTATGGACTCTGGCCGGGCGGTGGTGGCGCACGCCTTTAACCCCAGCACTCGGGAGGCGGAGGCAGGTGGATCTCTGTGAGTTCGAGGACAGCCAAGGCTACACAGAGATAACCCTGTCTCGAAAAACCAAAAAGAAGTGTGGACTCTGGATCTGAGCAACCTTGGAGAAATCACATAAACTGTGTGTGTGCTTTGGATGTCTTCATCTGTAAAATGGAAATGAATACTATGTATTTGCCTCTTAGTGTTGCTGAGGATAGCAAGTGGGTTAATAAACACAAAATGATTTGAAAGCATCTGGCTCATGGTAAGCACTAGACAATTCCCGACTGTCTTGTTTTGTTCCATGTTATGTGTCAGACTTCGAGAATCTCGTTTAACAATTTGTATAAACTTCATTATTTATTTGATGGAAGTCTTCCTCACAACTACACCTCGTGGCTCACTTTTTCTAGATGTTCCTTGAAGAACGCTTACGGCTTAAGGAAACAGGACTTCCTGTGTACCTTGGAGACATGTCTCCAGGTGCTGGATACAACAGGAAGTGGCTCTCAATGGCTTGGAAAGTCAGAAAGAGTGGTATTCCCAATATGCCACACTGAGTGAAGCCATAAATGCCCACAGCGTTTAGAATATACCTCCACTAACTGGAGCTAAGAGGCTGTTGGGTGATTTAATCCAATAATAATAATAATAATAATAATAATAATAATAATAATAATAGTAATAAGAAGAAGAAGGAGAAGGAGAAGAAGAAGAAACAATGAAAAGTTCAGGCAGCCAGCTATGGCAATGGGAAAATATTTTTAGAGTGCTCTGTGTGAGCCATGTCTTTGAGAGTTTCTCAGATGATGCCAAGTACAAGCAGGCACACGCCTCCACGTGTGGCCACGCCTGTTAGTTCCAGCTGGGTGAGTGAGTGAAAGGAACTAGGGTAAGGAAGAGGACTTCTGAGCATGACATCTACTAAGTAGGTGGTGTTGTTTTAAAATAGGAAAGCAACACACATGAAGTCACTTTCTCTCAAGGCATTTCTTCATCATCACAAACATGAATTTCTTGGTGGCCCACTATGCAATAAAGATCATTGCTGGCCCCTCAGAGGAGAAGAACAAAGAGAGTAAGAGATGTTCTTCTGTGCCTCAAGAAAGGCCAGATGGTGGGTACCAAATGGCAGAGACCCAGGACTCCGAGCCTGCTTTGTTAGCAGAAAAAAAAAAAATCACCACAAAATAAGGCATCCAAGTGCCTAGAGACCAGAAAAGAACTCCAATGTTCTCCTGTGTGGGACTTGTTAAAATATACACTCTCAAATAGGTTCTTTTCCAGACCTGAATTTTAAGATTTATACCTATAATAAGCTGCCCAGTTTCCCAGCTCTCATATTTTAGCATAAAGGTTAAAGAGAGATGTCTTGGTATTACAAAGTTTGAGATACATACAAGTCGTACCACTTTGATATTGAAAGCACTAATACTTTCCCTATCAATAAAGTTAAATTGGTTTCTTAATACTCAATAGAGTTTGGTTGGTTGGTTTTTTATGAAAGAAGTGTGGTATGGGCCTGGGGAAATAGTTTAGTTGGTATATATTGCTTTCCTTGCAAGGACAAGGACCTGAGTGAAAGCCTCAGAATCCATATCATAAAAGCTAGGTGTGATGGCATGTGTTTTCAGTCACCAGTAATGAGGAGGTGAAGACAGGTGGATGACTACATGGACCTCTCTAGCCAGCTGGTAGACTACTCAAAAGGGGGAGGAGGGCTTCGGAGGATAGTAGCACTGGCCTTTAAAGCCAGCACTGGGGGTGGAGGGGAGCCTGGACGGGGGGCAGACAGATCTCTGAGTTCCAGGACAGCCAGAGCAACGCAGAAAAACACTGTCACAAAAATAAATAAATAAATAAATAAATAAGGCAGCAATATGGCTCAGTGGGTAAAGGCACTTGCTGGCCTGAGTTTGAGGTCCAGAATTAACAGAACCCACGGGAGAGAACCAACTCCTGCAAGTTGTCTTCTGATTGGCACATATACCCATACACAAATCACACACACACACACAAACACACACATACACACACCATGTTTTTTTTTTTTTTTAAAAAAAGACAGTGACAGTTAAGGTGCATGTGTTGGTAGGATATTTGCTAAAGACGTAGGAAGAGGGCGGATCAGTAGTTTGAGGCTCGCCAGAGCTACCCGTTTTTCTTCTCCCCTTGGTCACTACCCAAACACAAACCCAGAAAAGCACAGAGCCTTCAAACGGCATTGCTAACACACTGCCCCCACCCCCACCCCCCCCCCCCCAATCTTGAAAAAAGACCAGGTGTGATGGCACAAAACTCTAATCCCAGGACTTGGGAGGCAGAGACAGATGTCTGTAGGTTTAAAGCTATCATGGTTTACATAATGAGTTCCAAAACAGCCAATGTAATAATGTGTAATAAGAACCTATTCCAAAACAAAGAAATAAACAAAATGTAGATGCTAGTGCCTGTGGAATGACACCTGAAGTTGTCCTCTGCCCTCCACATGGCACACGCATGCAGGCACAGCCACTCAGAGACTGCAATCACATGAGCATAAGACTAGCTCATGCATATTTTTCATATCTCAACACAAATACTTATGCACAAAAAAAGGTGGCCGATTCCAGGCCTTTCCAGAGGGCAGTCTGCAAGGGACTCTGTCCCTCATCTTTTCTTTGTGGATGAACAAGACAGCTGACTTAGTCTTCCTGCCTCATTTCCTGCAAAGTGTAGGGCCACTTGGTGATGTGTAGAAACGCCAATATCCATAGACATCCACAGATTAAAGAACTCGATGCAGAGACATATGTACACCTCTTAGTGGAATTAGGAGTGGGGTGGTGAAGGAGGCTTTGAGATGGGCTTAACAAGCTGGACAGGATTCGGATGGGTTTGCTGTTGCAGACAAAGAACAGGAAATATGCAGCACCTTTAAGGCTCACACATACTTTGCATCATTGGAAAACAAGGAGCTTGATCAGCATGATGACAGACATGGAAGACATTCAGGACAGATTAAATTAAAAAAAAAAGAGTAAGTTAATAGAGTTTAGTGTGTTCCTACTGATGTAATGAGTAAGTTAAACACTCAATCCATAACTGTGTGTGTCTGTGTGTGTTTGCTTGTTTGTTTATTTGTATATGTAGATCAGTTCTCTTTTTCCAGAGATTTGAAGAGAGTGAAGACAGCTTTGAAGAGAGGCAGGCACAAAGACTGAAAACTTATGTAGGTGCCCAGGATGCAGGACAGTGACAGTGACTTCATTGCTCTGTCCACTGCTCTGTCACCAGGGTGCAGAGGCCAGGAAAGGGCAAGGAGGGCTGATGGCAAGAACCTCAGTTATGGAGACTTGGTTCAGAGGTTTAGGGAACTATAGCATTCACTCGGACTGACGCTAGGAGAGCAGTGTCTGAAGTGACCTGCCCACAGCAACAGATCAGCTGTCTCATAAGCAACATCCACTGCTCTGTTAGAAGCACCTCTGGAAAATTCCAGCCAGTTGACTTTGGCGAAGTCAATCCCCATCTTCCTGTGCAGGCTGTGGAAGGAAGTAGCAGCAGCGTGAGATAAGGCAGCTTCTGTTTTACTGGACTCACAATTGTTTCAAATACCACAATGCCTACAGCCTGCTTTGTGCTAGTAATAACAATTGTGTTTGTTTCCAGTAGATGGAAGAGGGAAGTGATAGAGGATTTGGGATTCTGTTGTGAAGATAACTTGTTTCTGATGCATATGCAGCTCTCGTACATCTTTACAGCAGGAAGCAGTACATTTTAGAGGTGATGTTTGAACGTATCAATAGTTCAAATCCTAAGTGCCTGATTCTTTTACGGAACTGTACCGACTCAAGGATGTTCACAGCAACATTTCTTCTTATAACAGTGAAAGATGAGAACAATCTCAATATCTTGTCAGCTGGAGAGTGACCAAACGAACGTGCACCCAGGCCACATATACTTTGCATCATTGGAAAACAATGAGCTTGATCTGCATGACGACAGACATGAAAGACATTCAAGACAGATTAAATAAAAAAAGAGTAAGTTAATGGAGTTTAGTGTGTTCCTGTTGATGTAGTAAGTTAAATACTCAATCCATAACTCTGTGTGTGTGTGTGTGTGTGTGTGTGTGTGTGTGTGCACGCGCGCGCGCGCACACACGCACGCGCCCGCGTTTGTTTGTTTGTTTTTGTATATAGATCACTTCTCTTTTTCCGCCATGTGGATCCCAGAGATCAAACTCAGGTTCTCAGGCTTGGTGGCAAGTGACTTTCTCCACTGAGTCATCTCTCCAGCTCTTCGTGTATATGTTTTAAGGAATGACTTTAGTACTAAAAGTTACTGACTTCTGCTTCCCCTTTGTGTTAGTTGCTGGGCTGACACAGTAAGTATGAGTGGCTTAGATGTTCTCACTGTTCTGAAAGTTCAAGATCAATGTGTGAGCTAGTTCAGTTGGGGGGGTGTCTCTTCATGGTGGCAGAGGGCTGCTTTCTCACATGATGGGGAGAGGGGAGAGAGCTGTTTGCAGTCTCGTCTCTCTTCTTACAGGGTTGCTAATACTATCGTGAGGGCTCCACCTTTATGACGTCATCCGAGCTGAATGCTTCTTCTCCAAACCCTATCTCCAAAAATCTCACACTAGGGAGTATGATCTCAGCAGAAGAGATCTGTGAGAGACACAGATATTTAGTCCATCGTAGTCCTTCAAAAAAATCTAAGTTTGAACTGATTACTGTTGCAAAAATTAACCAAAGGAAACATTTTCTAAAGGTCTTGGATTGGTCATTGAAACTTAGAGACAGTTTCACCCACTTACCAGAGGCTTAATTTGCTCTCTTGAATGAATGGATGGATCCAGAGTTACCAGACTCAGAGAGACCTGTTAGGCCACGGGTGTTATGTCATTATGACTCATGCTATGGTTGTCATTCTTATCCTCTGATGGATTCTGTGGGAATGGCAACCCTGCCAGCTTCCTAAGCGAGTGCTGGAGGGGAGCTTACTATAATGGGGACTTGTTACAACGGGAATTGCACAACAACACTCTCGAGATGAAGAAAAGGCAATTGCTGAGAAGAATGGTATGACTAAATCAACGTCATTTTCAGAACACCACAGCAGTAGTTCGTGTTACTCTGGCAGGAACATCGTGTGACACTGCAGTCATGAACCAGAGAAGGGAAAAATTAAAAATTAGAATCCATATAGAGAGAGTATATGGCTACCCAAGAGTAATTAGTAAGGTATGGTCCTCCTGCACCGCTACCCCACCAGTATGATTTGAAAACACAGACAAATCAGAGGATGAAATATTCCTTTTAAGACCCCGTTGCTGACACAGAAAAAAAAAAAATGCAGCATAAAAGATGGTCTTTGAGCCAGGCGTGGTGGCTCATGCCTTTAATCCCAGCACTCAAGAGGCAGAGGCGGGAGGATGGAGGCCAGCCTGGTCTACAAATTGAGTCCAGGAAAAACCAAAAAAGAAAAAGGAAAGAAAAAGACTTTGAGATGGTAGCAGAGCCAATATAACAAGAATTTGCATTGCAAAGCAACCCACTTTATTGGCACAGCAAAGGGGTTCAGGGGCTATTTATTAGCGCGCAGTAGGCTAACTCACCGTACAAGAAAGGGTAGGCAAACAGGAGTACCAGAGAAAATCACAACAATTCTGTAAGAGATCTCCCTCTTGAGTTACCCATTCTTGCAAATCTGCCTGAATAAAATTTCCTCATTCAGGTTTTAATCCAAATGTAACTGGTTGGAGAAGAATGGCATGGAATAGTTCTTCTGACTCCCAGGAGGGGGCAAAGGATGAACTACAGAAATAAACACAAAAGAGGCATAGGCATTATAGCTCAGGCAAAGAGTGACCTCCTAGTATGTACAAGGCCCTGGGTTTGATCCCCAACCCTGCAAGATGAATCAAACACAAATGTACAAGTGTTACGTATTGTAAAAGCCAAACAAAATAACCCAGGAACTACCAAACTGCGGTTGTCTTGTTTTCTATAATTAAAACGCTTGCTCAAAAATACAAAGTAAGGAAAATTTAATGTTTATCTTATAGTTTTGATATTCTAAACTTTCCGATGAGTTTTCCAATTCACTTCTGGTCCAGTCAGAGGCACACTAAGAGGCTCTCAAAACTGATCATTCCTACTTGGATTCATTTGAACCCAAGCTTTGTTATTTTGGGGCAATGATGCACTTCTGTTCAGTGCTTTGTAGGTCGTCCTGTAGAGCAATATCAAAAGAACCACAAGAAATACTGATGCCCAGGACCCGCCTGGAGTGAGTAAGCCAGAAGCTTTGGAAGCAGTGCACATGCACTAGTGATTTCCTTTTTAAGGTTTCAAAGGTACTTGGTTGTTTTCTTCAATGTGTCATACTTTTATAAATACATGATTCTTTTACTCAGCATCACCTATTAGTTGGTTTTGAAACAAGTCATTCATTAGACCAGCTAGCATGATTACTGATCTTGTCCTTAAGATGACTCTGCCAGTAGTGGGTAGTTTTCACTCTATTCCAATTTGTATATGTCCATACAGCAATATAAGAAATGCTTCCGGTTACTGAAACATCATTGTTATATTTGTCTTCCTTGCCACGGCTTTTCGAATGTTTTGAACTTGAAAAATGCTGAGTGCTTTTTGCTAAGGGAAATCTTGTGGGGCTGAAGACGGAACTGGGGTGACTGCAGCTGCTGCTTTGGTGTAAACTCCCCTTAGCCACTCTTGCAAAGAGCCTCGAGAAACTAAATTAGGTGCTAGTATTCTTAAGCACTCCCCAGATGATTTGCATGTGTCACTAGAGCAGACAGCCACCATGCTTCTAGGTTTAGTTGTATAACTAATGCCAAAAGAACTTCCAGCACAATTCAAAGACCTAGAAAAAGTGTGGGGGACAAACAAACAAACTGATGAGATTATTTCTTTGAGCATCTATCAGTTGAGTCTTTTTCCTTTTCTTTTTTTTTTTCTAGAAATGTAGATAGATGGAAAGTATAGTAGTCGAAAATGATTTTTGTTTTTGAAAGTGTCTTCCTGTGCAGTCCAGGCTGTCATGGAACTCAACATCCTCTGGCCTCCACTTCCAGAGCACCAGGTTTGCAGGCAGGCTCCACTACAACCAGCACAAAATATTATTTATTGATAGAAAGTATAACATTCTAGAACAAGAGGGCACCCTTAGAAACCATCTCATCTAAGTTTATTTTACAGATAAAAAAAAATTAAAAATCAAGAGGGTCCTTAATTGAGTACTCAGGTAGCTCATGTCCATTCTGGTTAGAATCCATATTTCCTAGGCTTATGAGAAACGCATGCTAGGCCAAGGGAGATGGCTCAGAGGTTAAAGAGCCCATACTGGTCTCATAGAGTTGTGTTCAATTCCCAGTTCCCATGTTTCACAGCTAACATCTACTAGTAACTTCATTTCCAGGGGATCTGATACCCTCTGTCCTCCTCAGACATCTGGCCATATATGCATATATATTCACACAGAGACACATACATAGACAAGCACCTACATAATTAAAAAATTCCTAAAAAAAAAAAAAAAGCAAAACCTCACACATCAGTTTCCCTTTCCTTAATAAGCACACTCAAAACCCTTTTTCACACACACACACACACACACACACACACACACACACACACACCCCTCTACATTAATGATATTCTATCAGAGTATTATTATTTTTGGGTTTTCAAGACAGGACTTGTGTAGCCTTGACAGTTCTGGACTCACTTTATAGACCAGGCTGACCTCAAACTCAGAGATCTGCCTGCCTCTGCCTCCCAAGTGTGGGGACTAAAGCTGTGCACCACCACCACCGGGCAATCATCCATCTTTTTAAAAGAATAAGGAGAACTAGCCACAGTGGTGCAAGCCTATAATCCCAGCACTTGGAAGGCAGAGGCAAGAAGATCAAGAGTTCAAGGCTATCAGTTAGCTATAGAGTGACTTTCAGGCTGGTCTGAGCTATGTGAGACCCTGTTTTGCCTGGCAGTGGTGGCGGACCATTGTGAGTTCAAGGCCAGCGGGGCCAACAAAGCGAGTCCAGGATAGTCAAGGCTACACAGAGAAACCTTGTCTCAAAAAACCAAACCAAACAACCAAACAACCAAAACCAAAAGTACAAACAAAAACACTGACAAGGAAAAAAGCTAGTGAAGCTTATGGAGATGCCTTTCATGTTTCTCCTGAAGCCTTCTGACATGCAGAGAGCAGCTGTCCCTACTATAATCTATTGGATGCTAAAAGGAGTTGTAAGAAAGAAGAGAGAAACCAAAACCCAAACCAACCAACCAACCAACCAACCAACCAACAAAAGGCCCTGCATCGTGCCAAGTTTTAAATCTTGGGGGAAGAGGCAGGCTAATCTCTTGAATTTGAGGTCAGCCAGGGGGTATAAAGTGTGACTGTATTAAAAACAAAACAAAACAACAACAACAACAACAAAAAAACCCAAATAAACAACCCCGCCAAATGTAGATAAGGAAAGAAAACTAAATGCAGTACTTTAGTAACCATTTTGTTCTGACAGTTAAATCTCTTTAACCATCAGAATGTGCCTCCGGGGGTTGGGCGTAGGCCCTTATTGCACAGCTTGTCCTTTGGCACTGTCTTCAGAATCACATCACTTCTGGAAACTCTGGAGAAGGAATTAATATGCAGGATTGGGAAGGCATCATTTGCTGGGAAGGCCAGGAGCACTTTGGCTGGGGCTGCTGGTTATGCTCTCTGGCCCAGAACTGTTCCCTCAGCTGGTCTTTCTTTCTTTCTTTCTTTCTTTCTTTCTTTCTTTCTTATTTGCCACATACCTTTATTCCTTATCTCATTTTCTTTTGGTTTCTCACACAATGATGTAAGTAAAAACAAACTCTGGGAAAGACTTAGAAAGTAGAAACAAAATACAACTTACACATGATCTCAACACCAACCCCTCCCTGAATATTTGGCATATTTACTGTATGTTTTTTATAATTGCCTACATGTATATTGGACTACAATATAAACACTTTTCATATGTTAACCACTTATACACTGAGATGAAATTGATAAAGCACACAAGCAGAATTTGCAGGAAAAGACACAGAGAGAACCTTACACACAGGTAGACGTGTATGCAGGAAAAGACAGAGAGAACCTTACACACACAGGTGGACATGTGTGCAGGAAAAGACACAGAGAGAACCTTACACACACAGACGGACGTGTACGCTATTCAACTGCTCTGAAACAGCTGGGTTCTCTTTCCTTTGCGTCTTTACCTAGGCTGGAGCCAGAGACAACCAGGAAAGAGTCATTCCTGGAGCTCCAGGTGCTGACAACTTTCTTCTTTACTCAGGATCTCTCTCCTCTTCCTCATTTCATATCCTCCTCCCCCTCCCCTCAGATGCTCTGACTTTTCCAGCCTGGTCTACAAAGAGAGTTCCAGGACAGCCAAGGCTATTATACAGAGAAACCCTGTCTCAGGGGGGAAAAAGAAGAAGAAGAAAGAAAGGAAAGAAGGAAGGAAGGAAGGAAGCTCTACCAAGGGCAGTGACAGCCACCTATAATCCCAGCATTTGGGAGAATGAGGCAGGGCGGGGGATGCTCTGAGTTGAGGCCAGTCTGCACTATAATCCCAGCATTTGGGAGAATGAGGCAGGGCGGGGGATGCTCTGAGTTGAGGCCAGTCTGCACTGCAAGATAGAGGAGCTTTTTGCACAGCAACTGCTCCACAGGTGGCCATTTGACGATGCCGTCAACAAGGATGCATTTCAGTGCTCAATTCTTTGGAGTCTGTGAAGATGGTGGTCTCTGGGCACTGGATCATAAGAAACACATGCATTCTGGAAGCTGCTTTGTGGTTTGACATGCCAGTGAACCCACACTCTGCCTTGTAACAATTTGTGTGTGTGTGTAGTTTTGCCAGACATGATTTTTCTGTGTAGACTTGCCTGCCCTGGAACTCACTCTGTAGACCAGGCTGGCCTCAAACTCAGAGAGCCACCTGTTTCTGTCTCCCGAGTGCTGGGATTAAAGGCGTGTGCCACCACCGCCCAGCTTTGTAACCATTTTTTTTAATGGTTTATTACACTATACTAACAGTATTGAAAATATTCTATATGTGAGCATTAATAAGCAATTATTTCCCAGATCTGATCTTGGAACCCTTCTTCATCTCATTCCAATGGTTTTATCTTTTCTGAGGCACAATTTAGGGAATTACACAGTGAAAATTCCTGGGGTAAAGGAATAAATTTCCTGGCTTACTCCTTAAGGACAAAGTAACTGTGGTTTACAGCTTAAACTTTCATATAACAAGAAGGGGAATACTTGAAATAAAAAAGTGATTTCATCAACCAACTTAACATTTTAAAAAACGTTCATTCAAAATTGGCAAATGGCTACCCTGAAAATTAGGCAACATCACCTGAAAACTAGTATTTAATACATTAATCTTTGTGATGAATATTCTACTTTGTATTTTGTTTCACATTAGTATAATTATAGCCTATTTCTATTGTGGCATATTTAATTACAATTTAGCTTACTCACTAAATATTCAGTGGTGTGGTACTTTTTTTTTTTTTTAATCAATAGTTTTGCTTTTTATGGCTTAGGTTATCTGTAAGTACTCACCCTGGTCTCAACTGTGTTTCCCAGACATTAAATGAAAAATCCTAGATATGTTTTTAGTTGCATTGTTCTGAGCAGCATGATAGAATCTCATGACTTCCGCCACTCTCCTACCCTGCATGTGACTTATAACTTTCTCTTCTCTGCACACAGAACTGCAAAAAATGGAAAATAAAGTGGAGATGCAATCTTCAATGTGTGCAGATCACCGTTATCTCTAAGGGTCAACATTCTTAGTTGGCCAAGGAGGCATTTTCAGCCTTATCCTCAACCACACTGTTACTATACTCCCTTCCTCAAAATTCCAGCCGTAACAAATAACTTGGGAATAATATAAATAGAAGTAAATAAAGGAAATAGCTTACTGTTTTTGAACTGGTAATTACAAAGTGTACATTTAAGATAATTATTTGGTAATGTACACACTCTTTGATCTAGCAATTCCACTCCTAGTGCGATAACATAAGGAAACAAACGCAGTAAATGATTTTCACACCAACACTGAATTGTACAAGGGGTGAGAAGGTAGAAACACTTTCTCATGGCCACATCACCATATAGACAAGCCATTGAATATAAATTCCATTTTTCCAGAAATGATAAAAAATTAGGTCTAGGTTACAGGTCCTATTTAATCTCACAATATATCAAAGTAGGCGATTATTCAATTTTTTGCATGAGGCAAGTGACGCAATGAATTTAACCTAGTTGAGGTGGCATAGTAAGTAGTGAAAAGACTTAAATGAGACCAGTTAAATCCTGAGCCCACAGCCGGGAGCGGTGGCGCACGCCTATAATTCCAGCACTTGGGAGGCAGAGGGAAGCGGATTTATGTGAGTTCGAGGTCAGTCTGGTCTACAAAGAGAGTACAGGACAGCCAAGGCTACACAGAGAAACCCTGTCTCGAAAACAAACAAACAAAGTCCTGAGCCCCGTTTCTTTCTATTCCCCGTGTCTAGCTCGTTGGGTTAGTTTGCGAACTAAATGGGGGGAAATCCCCACACTTAAACAACAACAAAAACCAAATAAGTAGCTCCTGCAACACATGGACACGTAATTAAGTACTCAGACGCTGAATAACTCGCTCAAGGTCACCCAATTCCAGGTTACCCCGAGATTAAAACAGGACTTCACTTTCGTGCTCTTCTTGGCTTCAATTCCTGCCATTACGTACTCCCGCTCGGTAACTCGTACCTAAGAGACCAGAGCACAAGTAAGGGATCTATTCACAGAAGTTTAAGAAAGCTGGTCTTCTTTTCTAAACCCAAAAGCTCGTTCTTCCTTATTCCCGACAACCAGTTTCCGGGGAAACGTGTGACGTAAATACTGTGCGCCGGAAGTGTGCTGTGGCGAAAGCGAGGAAGTCAGAGTGCTTGCAGTCACCGCTAGTTATTTTAGCTAGCGACTGCTGTCATGACGACCCAGGGGGGCCTGGTAGCCAACCGAGGCCGGCGATTCAAATGGGCCATTGAGCTTAGTGGGCCGGGAGGAGGCAGCAGGTGAGTCTCTAGATTGAAGCTCGGTGTCTGAGCCTTATCCTAGAACGGCCAGAGATCCAGCGGACCTGGGCCTTGGGTGTAAGTCTCCGACACGGGTGGGTGGCAGATAGAAGTCACCCGAGGAGCTTTTGTGCTGTGGAAGTTATTTCCCACTAAGGCTCTTTATTTTAGTTTTTCCAATGGCCTGGGAACCGACGAACGCACGAAGAGGGTCTACTCTGGGTAGCTACATCTGAGGTTCTTTATTCCTGTGATTGATAGAGCTGGAAACCGGGCTTGGGAAAGCGCAGTTTTAATCTCTTGATTTGGTTTGGTTCTTTAGGGGCCGAAGCGACCGTGGCAGTGGACAGGGAGACTCACTTTATCCAGTCGGTTACTTGGACAAGCAAGTGCCTGATACCAGCGTGCAAGAGACAGACCGGATCTTAGTGGAGAAGGTACAGAGGTATTAGATGTAACAGTAGCATTTGGGCTAGTCCCGGCTCACCTTACTGTCCGGAGGAGAGGTAAAAATAGCCATTGCCTGGGTGTTTGGGAGCCACGCTGCTTTAGATTCGTATTACAGTATCTTACATATGAAATCCAGAAGTGGTAATAATTGAAAAAAAAATAGGCTGATGAAATTGGTTGAAAAATGGCATCGGTGGCAACACCTTCTTCTTGAAGTTACACTTTTATGCTAGTTCCCTGACATAATACTTTTAGTCTGTCATGATACTCCTTTTACTTTCAAAGCATCCAATCCTGCTACCATTTCTTACTGCCTTCACCCATTAACCCATTCAGCCGTAGCCACCACCCTCCACCCAGATTTTTGCAGTAGGCTAATCATCTATCAACTGACCCTCCCTATCCCTCTACTTATAATAACAGTATGGGTTCTCAACCTCAGCACCGTTTTCTTTTCTTTCTTAACTTTTTTTGTTTTTGTTTTTGGAGACAGGGTCTCTCTGTGTTAGCCTTGGCTGTCTTAGACTTATTTTGTAGAGCAGGCTGGCCTCAAACTCGTAGTGATCCGCCTGCCTCTGCCTCCCGAGTTCAGGGACTAAAGGCCTGCACCACCGCACCCGACAGCGCTGTTTTCTATAGGTGGCTAAGCACTTTTTTTGTTGTTGTTGTGGAGAATTGTGCTGGGTACAATAAGATATTTAGTATTTCTGATCCCTACACATTAGGCACCATTATTTATTTCCATGATTGTGTGAACTGCAGATGTTTTCAACGTTACCAAATGTTTTCCAGGACATTGTTTGGGAACCTCTAATCTAAAGGGGTACAATATGATGAGCTTTAACATTGCACTCCCCCAATGAAACCACCATCGTTTTGAGAGAACCTGTATTCAAATCCCCAATATCCTTTTCTGTGTAGAGTTCTAATGGATCTTGTTACATCTTTGCCCCCGCCATAGTACAACCATCAAAAATGATCTCTTTAAAACATGCCAGAGCTACTCAAAATCAGTCTATAATTCTATGTTCATTCAGCATGAAAATCAGTCTTTTTAGTGTTATACACAATTCTTCATGCACTAGTCAAGCTCCTTGTAGCATCTTTGGGCTTATCATCTACCATTTTTGCATTTGTTTACTCTGGTCATAATGGTTTCCTTTCTGCTTTGTAAGGATACTAGACAAGTTCCCATTTTCTGCTTTTTGTATTTGTTCTCTAGGCTTAGAATGCTCTTCCTCTGGGTTCCTTCATAACTTGCTTGCTTCTTTCCCTTAGGGTCTAATATTATATAGTTGTCTTTCCGTATAGCACTGTGTATCCTTTCTTTGTATTTTTCTGTATCATTTATATTTTATGAATATATCACATGCCTTATGTTGTTGATTTGCATTTGTCTTTTCACTCTTGTAAACTATATTAGCCGGAATTTTACAACAAAAGTGTGTAAAGTGCTTAGAATGGTGCTTTACATTTTATTCTCCTCACAGCCTTAATAATATTGTTGAATTTGTGATTTTTATTCCATGGAATACATATATTCAGTGTTTACAATTATGAAAATGACAAATTCATTAATCATCTTTGATGAGTATTATCCCATAATTTTTCATCTCAGAATATCAACTTATAATTATAGTAAGTTATGACATGGTTTTAAAGAGGCAGATCATAAAATACTTTTTTTTTGTTTTTTTAAAAAATATTTGTATTTAATTTTAATTTATGTGCATTGGTGTGAGGGTGTCAGATCTTGGAGTTACAGACAGTTGTGAGCTGCCATGTGGGTGCTGGGAATTGAACCTGGGACCTTTGGAAGAGCAGACAGTGCTCTTAACCACTGAGACAACTCTCCAGCCCTTTTTTCTTTTCTTTTTTTTTTTTTTTTGGTTTTTTGAGACAGAGTTTCTCTGTTTAGCCTTGGCTGTCTTGGGCTTGCTGTGTAGATGAGGCTGGCCTTGAACTCAGCTATCCACCTGCCTCTGCCTCCCTGAGTGCTGGGATTAAAGATGTGAAATACCATGCCAGCTCCTATCAGTTTTTTGGGTTTTTTTTTGCTTGCGCACATATATGTGTACTGTATGTGCCTGATGCTTTCAGAGGTCAGAAGGTATTGGATCCCTTAGCACTAGCTATGGATTCTTGTTGAGCTACTACGTAGGTGCTAGAAACCAAACATCAGTCCCCTTGTACAAGCAACAGGTACTGAGCCATCTCTCCAGTGCCTTTGTTAGGATTTTGAATTTAGATTAAATAAAGAAGTAAATACACTTAGATTTTGCATATCTATATGCACACGCATATGTTTCTCTTAATGGTCTTTTAAAGCCTGGGTATTTATGGGATTTGAGTTGTAGAATTTTAAGTTTAGATTTGTTTCCTTCCAAAGGAGTTTGTGTAAGACTTACTTTTATTTTTAGATTTAAACGGTTAGAAGTTGCTAAGGGAAGTGATCTGGGGTTAACTATAGGAACAGCTTTGTTAACTGGCATAGAACTGTTTTTCTTCTTTTCTTATGCTATTTGTTGTTAAGTCATGTTTCTAGGAATTTTTCCATTTCCTAAAATTTCAAGTAGTCAAAGAGTTTATAATATGGCCAGTGTAATGCCTACAGGATCTATAAAGTGGTCCCCTTTCCTTCTAGACATGGAAGAGTGTCTTCTCCCCTTTCTAATTCATCAGCTTTACCAGTATTGAATTTATAATCTTTGCAAAAAGACAGGTTTATCTTTGAGGATTTTATTTCATTAATGACTTCTCCCATTTTTGTTTTCTTCTCAAAATACTTTTAGTTTCTTTGTCTAATGTTCATGACATAGATGCTGAGTCTTCTCACATTGGTTGGTTTTGTTTTTCTCATTTTTTTCTCACACGGTTTTAAGATCATGAATTTCTAGCTGGGTGTGGTAGTGCTCGTCTACAATCCTACCAGTTGGGAGGATGATACAAAAGATCTCAAGTTGGAGGTCAACCTGGATATAGCAAGATCTTGTCCAAAGGAACAAAAAGATTATAAATTTTCTCAAAATTTGCCAGGCAGTGGTGGCACTAAACCTTTAATCCTAGCACTTGGAAGCAGAGGTAGGCAGATTTCTGTCTGAGTTTGAGGCCAGCCTGGTCTAGAGAGAGAGTTTCAGGACAGCTAGAGCTACATAGAGAAACCATCTTGAAAAACAAAACAAAAAGTCCCCTGGAAAGCTTGTATAGGGAAAAGTGCTGCAGTAGAGGAGTGGAGGGAGGCGTCTGTTCACTTGATTTCAGCATCAGTCTTATGGTAAATGTGAGCCTGAAGGGTAGTTTAACAGTTTAAACTGTATGTTTGTTTTAGCGCTGCTGGGATATCGCCCTGGGTCCCCTCAAACAGATTCCCATGAACCTCTTCATCATGTACATGGCAGGCAATACCATCTCTATCTTCCCTACTATGATGGTGTGTATGATGGCCTGGCGACCCATTCAAGCACTCATGGCTATTTCAGCAAGTAAGTATTCATGAAATAATGGTCCTTCCCTGGTGCTAAGGATCAAAGGCACATTCTTTGATATATTTCTGGCTAGAGGGTGTGCAGAGTGGTGGTGGTGGTAGTAGCAATTCTATATATAATTGTATTTTCAGTCTATATGTAATTAATTTCATGGTTGGTTTCATTCGTATTGTGAGAAAAAAGGGTTTGACAATGTCTGTTATCCCAACAGCTTTCAAGATGCTGGAGAGTTCAAGTCAGAAGTTTCTTCAGGGTTTGGTCTATCTCATTGGGAACCTGCTGGGCTTGGCACTGGCTGTTTACAAGTGCCAGTCCATGGGACTGTTGCCTACACATGCATCAGATTGGCTAGCCTTTATTGAGCCCCCTGAGGTATGGTTCAAGTTAAATTTCAGGCAAATGGAATGTACTGTGAATATCGAGTGAGAGTTGATATTGAGAGTTCATTTCTTTTTTTTTTAAAGCTTTATTTGTGTGTGTGTGTGTGTGTGTGTGCGTGTGCGTGCGTTGGAGGTTAGAAAACAACTTGCAGGAGTGAGTTGGTTTTCTCCTATCAAATGGGTTTTGGGAATTGAATTCCGGTCATCAGGCTTGGCAGCAAGTACCCTTATCCTCTGAGCACTCTCGCTGGCCCAAGAGTACAAAAGCACTAGGCATTTGGAAGTTACAAGGTCATGTATGACAGAGCTTGTGAAGAAACAGACTAAGAAGTTATTTACTATTCACCTCTTCGCTGTTTCTTTTTTTAGAGAATGGAGTTCAGTGGTGGAGGATTACTTTTTTGAACCCAGGAAAGCTGCACCTGGTATATGGGCCTCATTTGCATTGTTTAAGCTAATGCTCACCTAAAACAGTCACGCATGTCGAGAAGAACCAAAACCTGCCTTTTTTTCCCATGGTGAGAAGACAGATTCTACAAGGACATTATGCAGCATGTGACGGCAGAAAAGAAACTATAGCACAACCTGACTGAAAATAATGTAGAAAACTTTATTTATGTTCCCAGCACAGAGCAAAACAAACAAAACCAGAGTCTATGTAAACAAAAGAATAGCAGCTGCTGAGTAGCAGCATCTCCTTTCAATAAATTAAATGGTCGAGAACAATGCTTTACAAGTTTCACAAGTTCCCCTTAAATCTATTTTAATATTACACGTCTATATCGCATAAGCAGACTTTTTTGGAAGATGTGAGAAACTAATGCTGGATTCAAATTATACATGATGAAAAGAAAAATAAACCAGGAAAAAAAAAAGCATGTAAATATGCTTACAGTGTAACTTATTTTAATATCCACAATAAGGAACATTTTTTAACATTTAGGGGGAATAAGGATTGGTGGGATCCTTGGGGCCACAAAAAAAGAAGCAACGGAAGATGAACAGTGACTTTTCCTCTCCCACCAGGAAGCTGCCACCTGTCAAACAGGCCCTGCAGTTCAGACTCCAGCTTTTAAGGTAGCTATGGAAGGCTGAGGGCTAGGGGAGGAGAATGAATGTTACAGCCTGCCGCTAAACTCATAGGTAAGACACAAAAGCTGGGTCTCACAAGAAGGCAGGAGAAGGTCTTTCTCTTCCCTCTTGAAACATTTGGCCCCTTCCCCTAAGGTGCATTTTCTCTCAAGTTTTCAGTATTGCTTTATTTGCAGTGATTAAAAGAGATAAGACACTTTATAGACAGACAACATAAGCAGCAACACAAACATGAAATGCTCTAGACAGAGATGAGTATAGGTCTGGCCTAATAACCATCTTTCCATGTAACAGTGATTTTGTGTTTTGAGGACTGAAGTAATAGCTGTATTAATAGCCACTAATTCTCTTACCCTTTGAAAGATTTCCTACTTAGCCCTAACCACAAACAGCCTTTCTAAAAGTAACCCTACTCTTTGCCCATATTTGATATGGATCACTTTTGGTCAGGGGTAGATGTGTTAGGCAGTTCCTGCGCTTTGACAGAATGGGCGGTTAATGACTAGGAGCCTACAGGACTATACTCAAGTATGCAATGGAGGGTTAGAACGGGAACTGTAAAGTTTCTACCCTCTACAGGAGGAACAGGAAAAGGATTCTGGATCCTCGGCTACCTTGAGTGGGCCTGGGAGGACGAAGAACATATCATGTGACTCAGCTTCTTAAGCCATATCTGAGGGTTTTCTTGTGTCTTGTACATTTTGTGTTGTACAGGGTAATGGGGAGTGGCACAATTTACCATCAATAAAGGGGAACTTAAAAGCAGCCATGAATGTAAGCAAGAAGACAGTTTCTTAAATAACTATCTTGTAAAGGGTATGAAGGTTTCACATACTTGAAAATACTGCTCAGCCACAAAGGCTTCCTATGCTGGTAAGCCAGATGTTCATGATTGATAAATTAGAAAAATAAGCTGAGCTTACACAGTATTTCCTTGGCACATTTAGAGCTTTTTGAAAACAAATCCAACAACAGATCATCGGCTCAGCAGACCACTTGGTGCAGAGCCAAGTTTCTGGGGTCAGAATGAAGAATAATACAGAAAGGGGAAAGCTCAGCTCTGGGCATGGAGGTGAGTGCCTCAGGTCTTCACTATGGCTTTGGTGAAGAGGTCAGATTGATTTCTTGTGTCAAGCTGATGCAAACCTGTCTGCCACTGTAGGCAGATGATTTTGGCACAGTGGAAAGGGTTTGGCTTTCACCCAGTTCCACTGTCAACCCCTTTAAAACCTGGAGCCTCCTGTGGTAGCACACAGCCCTAGTGTCTTCCTTACAGCTTTTTTAATTTTTATTTTTAGACCAGTGCCTACTAAGGATAGGAGATGAGACCCTCCTGGTTAACCTACATAACAACCTACATTTCTTAGATAATAATGTATGTGCTTTGTGTTGCATAGCTAACCACAGACTGTGTTTCTGTACATTTTATAGGTACTCTTTGGAATCCCCTTAGTTCAGCCACTTGAAAACCTGAAAACAATTTTTACCTTCAAAAACCACTTCTATAGTAACACTGTCTGCATTATAACCACAGAATGGGTTTTAAAGACAGAATATACAGTGGCACAGCACAGACAATAAAACTTGGTATCTGGGGAAGCAGAGGCTGCAGCTAAGTTTCAGGTTCTGTATCTTGGTAACCTAAGTTTCCATCTTGCTTGCTGCAGGCCATCTCCCCAATGGTAACATTCACTTGGCCATTCTTTTTCATTAAGGTAAGGCTGACTGCCTATAACCTCTCTGGTGCCATCACTGAACTGTGTCTTCTGACACTTATCCTGAATGTTGGATATGAACTTGTTTTCTGTTTTTAGTTAAATTTCTAGCATATTTTACTCACTCACTACCTTCAGCATGCCAAAAGGTTCCCTTAGGCTTAGTTTGCTAATTTTGACTTGTCTTCTCCAGCTATAGAAATAGCTTTTAAGACTTGACCATTCTGATGTTGAGGGAGTATTTGCTTCTGCTGGGATGGCAGATCATGTTGCAGCCAAGAGCATAGTTGGGGCTCAGCTCTGCAAGATTAGAGTGGGAGTGGTAGGAAAGAGCTGTTATCTCCATGGATGTGAGTCTTTTAGGGACGGTAAGACCAAGCAGAACATTCCACAAGCTGATTATGAGTAAATGGTGATCACTTCACTGCCACCACCCCGGACGAGAAGGACTCGCTCTAATCCCTCCGTGAGTACTTCTAGGAATTCCATGTCTTCAGAGGTTGTCAAGGAAACAAGCAGACAATACTGCATTTTATAGAACTGCAAACTCAGCATGCTTACCTTAATAATAGGAAAAGCCTGAATTTAGGACTCAGCTTCCATCTGTATTCATTCAGTCAGCAGTGCTAATGCATCAAATCTAGAGCCTTGTGCTTGCTAGGCAAACACCCTATTATGTTTCACATGCTCTGATTTTAATTTTTTAAAATTCTGAGACAGGGTCTTGTTAATTGCCTGGGCTAATCTTGACTTGCCAAGGCACCCACACAGACCTTATAACTTTTCCTTACCTTCCTAAGTAGCTGAGATTACAGGCTTGCACTCCCAAACTTGGAACTGGATTCAGTTTTAAACTTATGAAATTATGCTGGGATCTAGGCCATTAGCATATTTAATACAATATTTATTTTCTCCCTCTCTCCCTCCAAGTACTGAGAACTAAACCAAGAGTCTCATACATGTTAGGTAAACATTCCACCACTGAGTGATAGCCCCAGCCCTTTTTTCTTCTTTTCTTTCTTTTTAATTTTTTTAAGATTTTATTTATTAAGCTGGGTGTGGTGGCGCACGCCATTAATCCCAGCACTCGGGAGGCAGAGGCTGTGAGTTCAAGGCCAGCCTGGTCTACAAAGTAAGTCCAGGACAGCCAAGGCTACCCAGAGAGATCCTGTTTCGAAAAACCAAAAAAAATGTATTTATTTATTTATTATTTATACAGTGTTTGCTCCCAAGTATGCCTACATGCCAGAAGAGGGTACCAGATCTCACAATAGATGGTTGTGAGCCACCAAGTGGTTGCTGGGAATTGAACTCAGGACCTCTGAAGAATAGACAGTGCTCTTACCCTCTGAGCCATCTCTCCAGCCCTCTTTCTTATTTTCTTCCTTCCTTCCTTCCTTTCTTTAATATTTATTATATATACAATGTTCTGCCTGCATGTGTGCTTCCCCTCCAAGATGAGGGCACCAGATCTCATTATAGATGGTTGTGACCTATCATGTGGGTGCTGGGAATTGAACTCAGGACCTCTGGAAGAGCAGACAGTGTTATTAACCACTGAGCCATCTCTCCAGCCCCTCTTAAAACTAAATACACAGTGAGATGGCTCTGCTGAAGGCATTTGTACAAGCCTGACAACCTTGAGTTCAATTCGCTGGAATAAGTAGGGAGAGTACACACACAAATAGAAACACAAACAAGAATAGTCTTGAGACAGACTTAGTGTGTAACACTAGCTGGCCTGAAACTCAGCATGTGTACTAAACTGGCCTTGAAGTCAGTGATCTGCCAGCCTCTTCCTTCTGAATGCTGGGATGAAGGGTGTGAGTCATCATGCCTGGCATAAATAAACAGTTTTAAGTGGCTGAAGAGATGTCTCAGTAGTTAAGAGCTTGATGATCTTGCAGAGGACCCAGCTATGAGTTCCCAGAATGCATGTGGTGGCTCATGGCCATCTGTAACTCAGTTCCAGGAAATCCAACCACCTCTTCAGACCTCCATGGGCACCAGGTTAACATGCACAGACAACACACACATGGGGAAAAAAAGGCTTAAAAGGGGGACAGGTAAAGACACTTGCTGTGCAAGCCTGACAACCTGAGTTTGACTGACTTAAAGGTTGCCCTCTGACTTCCATATGCATGCTATGATGTATGGGTGTATGTACATCTATATGCCTGTGTACATGTGTATTCACATACAACTGAAAAAAATGAAAGATAAGCTGGGTATGGTGGTACACTTAGGGGGCAGAGGCAGGCGGATCTCTGTGAGTTTGAGGCCATCCTGGTCTATAAAGAGAATTCTAATACAGCCAAGACTGTCACACAGAAAAACCCTTTCTTGAAAAACCAAATAAAAAATGTTATTATTTTGACAAAAATGCCAAAACAGAGGGAAAGGTCTAAAAGCTGGGCATGGTGGTATACAAATTTAATTCCAGCACTCAGGGAAGCAAAGGCAGCCGGATAGCTTTGAGATTGAGTATAGCCTGGTCTACAAATCAAGTCCAGGACAGCAAAGGCTACACAGAGAAATCCAGTTTCAAAAACTATAAACCAAAACAAAACAAATCAAAACAAGAAAGCCCAAACAAAACAAAAGATACCAGCTCAAAATATCTCTAAAGAGAACCCACATAATTTCTAATTGAAGCTGGGTGACTCAGGTTTTCTTTTCTTTTTTTGTTTTGTTTTTTGTTTGTTTGTTTTTCGAGACTAGATTTCTCTGTGTAGCCTTGGCTGTCCTGGACTAACTTTGTGACCAGGCTGGCCTTGAACTTACAGCAATCTGCCTGCCTCTGCCTCCCAAGTGCTGGGATTAATGGCATGTGCCACCACTGCCCAGCTGTAAGTCAGGTTTTCATACCACTTTCTTCATTAACAAAACAAATCACTCCTCTTTTTCCTCAATGGTGTTGCTAAGATGGGCCAGTCTGTGTCACTGCAGGGCTGGAGGTGCCCATAAAAATAACCCCAGGATGAAGAACCTTTTGTCTTTTTCTCACTTTTCTTAAGAAGTCTCAAGTGTGTCTCCCCTAACTCCATCCAAAAGACAGAAGCCTTGCAGAGTAAGGATCCTGAGAAGAAGGATAGATGTGGGTATTCTGCCCTAGGTTTATCACTGAAAACTACAAGTCATGTTGCAAACTTAACACCTTGGTGCACTTGAGTTCAGAAAGAACATGATAACCTCCTCTCCAGCTTCCCGAGAGCAGATCAATTAACCTCACAACTTTGGAAGACTCCCTCCCTATGACATTAAGCTCCTTCTCTGAGGAGGAAACTAGGGAACAGACGTTAATCACTACCTAGTTGTCTTGAGAAGACTTTTTTTTCCTATTGGCAGTTCCAGTATTGGAAAGGATACAGTTCTCATCACCTTCAGGGTTTCGGGGTGGCCCTGGCATATTCAACAGAACCAGCTTTGCGTCGTGGGACTTGTTAACTATGACTTCATTGAGCTTCACTGCCGTGTGCATCCGCCTCACATTGGACTGGTCCCTGAGCGGGGAAGAGATCATACAGTTAAGGCAAAAGCCAAACAGTTATAAGTACCCTGTACTTTGAAGCCCAGGAAATTTTTACTTGATTATGGATAATGTTATAATTTCTTTGCTGTGCTAACATCTCTAGGTTTCTTATTTTTTAAGGGTGTGTGGGGGGCACTTTTTTGGGAGTTGGCTCTCCTTTCACCAGCTTTTGGGAGATGAGTCCTGGTAATCAAATTCAGGTACTAAGGCTTGACAACAAAGCACCTTTACCTAACAAGCTAATATCTCACTGCCCTGGTTTCCTCATTCTGTTTTCTTAATTTTATAAGAATTGACAAACAATATACAAGTTAGCTATGTAGAGGAGAAAAAGATGGTTTGCTTGTGTCCAATGTTTAATTGGTAACTAATCTTCATAGGCACTAATCTTCCCATGTGACTATGTTCAGGTAAAGTCATGTATGTACCACTGTCTAGGATAACTTATAGGATAAGCTTGTGAGTGGAAACACTTACGGACGCATATTAAGTAGGTCCTGGAATCCTTCCATTGACTTGACCTTTTGTCCCCGGGATGCCATGTATTTATCCTTGGTCCAAGTCATGTGGACCTTCTCCTGGTAAGTTTCTGTCTCTTCATCCTCGTCAGAACCAATGCTAGTTAAGCGTAACATTGAGTTTCGATCTTTCACCAGTTGTGCCTGGGGAAGGTCAGATATAGTTATTCTCCCAATCCTATCCCTCATTCTTTAGCTATTTAAAGACAGTAGGCTTTACTGGAATAACTGACAGAATGAGAAGAAAATATTTGTCTCTATCAATGAAAAGCCTCAGAACAGATCAGTTAAGTCAGCAAGGTCTCACCTCTCTGTCTCGTTCTGTTTTGGATAGCCGCATGTGCCGGAGCATCTGGGACCTCTGTTCCATCATCAGGGTACGCTCATAGGTATAGGCAGATATGTCACTGTCGTGCTGCCAGACAGCATACAAAGTAGGCACAAAGAAGGGTTAACCAAACATGTATTGTTTTAAATTTATTTATTTTTATTTTTAGTGCATTGTTTTGCCTATATGTATGTCTGTGTGAGGCTGTCAGATCCCCTCAAACTGGAGTTACAGACAGTTGGGAGCTATCATGTGGGTGTTGGGAATTGAACCCAGGTCCCCTGAAGAACAGCTATTGCTCTTAACCACTAAGCCATCACTGTAGCTTCCAACGTTTTTATTTTTTACACACTGATCTAATTTACACAGACTGCCACAATAGCAACCTTTCACTCCTATTTTGTTCAGTCTTGAGTTGTAAGGGCACATGATTTGGGGGATGCAGATTAAATATAGAGGCTTTGAGTTTTTTCTATGATCTAATCATTATTATTTCCTTGAAACAAGACATACTGTAATTTTTATTTTCCACATAAAACTAGTTGTGTGTGATTTTTAACATGAAATAAACATAATAAGCAAGTAAGAACTTGGTACATATATAACAGCTGTGTAGCAAACAAAAAGCAACCAGAGGCAGGAAGATGAGCCAGTGGGCAAAAAAAATTTTGTCTCATGCCCAAAATTCAGGTCCAGAGACTCATATGATAGAAGGAAAAACGGACTCCTGAGAGTTGTCCTCTGACCCATACACACACACACACACACTCATACACACTCCCTCCACCTCTCTGTAATAAAAACATAAGTTTTAAAAAGAAAGCAAAAACAAATAAAACCAACCAATCACAAACATTTACACATTCTACTTACTTAGGTCAAGGGAATTGTTAGGCCTAGGAAATTAAACCACACATTTATAGCTGAGTAATATCCCAAACTAGATTGTAGGAAGAGAGCTGGGGTTGAGGGAGTGCTGGCCTTTTCTATGTCCAGCTACTTCCTTACCATCTCCACCACTTCCACTTCCGCCTCAATGCGCAGATGGTACAGGAAGGTGGCCAGGTCCTTCTTCATCTGGATGCTGTTGTCTTCTAGTTGGGCTACTGTGAAAATCCGAATGCTGCATTTTCTCCATACCTGACGGAATGCCATGTGTACATGGAAAATTAGATGCAAGAAGGGAAAAAGTGATTTCCTAAAATAAGACATTTGTGTCTAGAACAACCTTGCTGTAGTATCAAGTATTGGTTCCTTGCTTCCTGATTGGTACATTTTTGTAGTAGTGTAAAAGACTGATTAAGCTACACATTAAATACATTCTAAGTTAACACTGTAGCTCAGGCTGGCCTTGAACTGTCAGCCAGTGTGCAGCCAGCATCCTCTGTGTGTAGGCTGATCATCTATCTGTGGGATGGATAGAATGCTACTTCCAGATAACTAAGTCAGAATTGATTTAGAGGACACCAAGCTGCTGCCCACTGCAACAGCTTCTGGCTTCATATGGGGAGGGAAGACACATCTACATATTCTCACCAGGATACACTGAGAGTTCTGTGTTCAGACAGCATAGCAATATGACAGAAACTTATCAGAGAATGAGCATACATTGATATGATATGCACAACACACACATACTTACCCCTGAAACTGATGCATTCCTATCTTTTGTTTTTTCCAAACACTTATATGGAACTTTAGTACGCTTATAGGATTTCATTTAATATGGATTAGTATAAAACACAACAACAAAACCCCAAAACCCTAAGCCCATTCTACTTCTCGTAAGGCTGAAGCTGGGATTATGGGATAGTCAAGAACAAGCCCTGCTTCATTGGATTTTAAGTCCCACCAGGACATAACAACAACAATAACACATCTAGTGAGCCAGGACAGCCAGAGGAAGCGCTTGACAGAGAGCGGCCCAGGGTACCTTGTGCTGTTTCAGTAGGAACGGTAATAGCATGAGCATGCCCCCATCATGCACAATCCACCATACATCAATGTTGCCCTCAGAAAATTGTTCCACGTTGCTGGGAAAGAAGGAGACATTTTTAGCCACCAGCAGGGCTAGGTGGGCAGCAGTTGTCACTCGAACTGTGCCTATGGAGAGAAGAGGGAATCAGGATATGCAAACAAGAACTGTTGGGATGCTTTGCTTCCCACCATCCCAGAAAAGGAAGGTAATGCTCACTGACATTTCTCTGAATAAAGTGTCCATCATACATTATACTTTACTAAGAAACAGAGGCCACTGAGTGAAGAGTGGGGGCTAGTAAGCAAATGGGAAGCCATGATTTAGGTAACTAGGGTACCCAGTGTACTGGACAGGCTTACTGAAGTCAAGGAAAACACTTTGTTACCTTTACTGGTTTATAATTATAAAACATTACAAAGCATGAATTTGGGGAAAATCTAATGAAAGATACTCTTTCTAGCTCCTGTGAGGACATCACAATGAAAAATGACAACTGAAAATGCTAATTGTGAACATAAATGTACAGATGGAGACGGCAGGTAACATCAGGTTACCAGGTTTTAGGTGGCCTTCTGACAGCATGCTTCATGGCATGGTCTCCACTTTAGGAGGGTTAGGGTTAGGGCTACAGTAATTTTACTTCATCCCCCTCTGGGCCCTCAGGTTAATACAGGACACATTTTGTACCAATGAAGGTCTTCCACGCACGAGCATCTTCACTCTGACGCCAGCCATTGGGCCAGCCCATCACCACGGTGTTGTGCTTCATGCCCCCAAGGCCACAGGACTGGATAAGGTGGGAAATGCCCTCTTTCAGCTTGGCAGCCACCACCAGCTGGCAGAATCCTTTTACCTTCTCTGCCTCCATTAGGTGCTTAATGGTCTGAAAAAGATACAAACCTTCATCTGCTTTTCTGAACCTTTCAACTCATCACTGTGAAATATATTCCCATCTCTCTCCACAGGACAGTCCAGGAAGTTAAACGTGCCGCACTGAGGCATCCTTACTTCTTCAGTGCTTTCACCTGTATTCATTATCTATAGCTGTGTCCACATCTAGTTTCTTTCCCCTTCCCTCTATTCTGCTCACTTTCTTTTCAGGTGAAGCACTGAGCACGGGGATGTCTAAAAAGTCAGTACTAAACAGTACTTTAACCACCATACTCTTGTCAGACACAAGTCAGGCCCTGACTTATTTCTCAAGAAACCTAATCTCATGATCCTGGAAGTTTTACTTCAGAATTTCCTCAGGTAAGGCCCTTGCCCCTCTTCTTATATTTACTGTGTCACATGCATTTACTTTATTGGTGCTGCACTTAGTTAAGCTAACTTGCTATCATCTGCCTATTACTCCTACCCTACTTCTTTGTTGGAACTGGAATGAGAATAGATATACAAGGTGGGGATGATTCCCCAAAGACACAAATTAAGTCAGTGGTTGTCTAGAATAAGAATCTTAATTTGCAACCATATGCTTTTTGAAAAATAATTTTTTTGTCATCTGGGTTAATGTTTCTGGAATTTCTAGTTTTTTTTTAAAGACTTAATTTTAAAACTTAATTGTGTTTGTGTGCACGCAGGAATGCAGGTACCAGTGGACACCAGAAGATGGACTCGGACTCCCTGGAGCTAGATTTACAGGTGATTGTGAGCTTCCCAACGTGGGTGCTGGGAACTGAATTCAGGGTCTCTGAAAAGCAGTATGTACTCTGTAGTATGCTTTCTACTGTCTAAGAGTTCCAACATATTCCAAATGAAATCCAGTAATAATTTTGTGATACAGCTGACAGCTTCTGCAAATGACAGGATTAGTTCCATCACTGACAGGGTTAGAACAAACACTTCTTTCTTTATGCACAAGAGTCGGCTCTGCACAGCTAATCAGAAATAGCACACTTTAAGTTTTCTTGATTCCATACAAAAGGTAGTAAAAAGAGAAATCACCAATGCTATCTCTGTTGTAAGGTTAGGAACCTTCTCCACAGTCAAATATAAACATCCACACGGTCTCTCTTACTTTCAGATCAACATTTGTTGTCTAACTGGAAACTATGTTTGTTGATAATCTCACAGGCAATGCTTTACATGGGAAGAACAGATGTTGATTCTAGCTCCTGCTGCTTGGGGGAATATGGCTGTTCAAAGGCCAGCACTGGGCTGGAGGCCTAGGCCACATAGGCCAAGGTGTTACTTACAAGTCTGAGGTCATCTTGCTTACTTGAACCTAGCTTACAGCTTTTGATTAAGCTGATACGTCTTTTAAAGTATTACTGAACCTTACGTTCAAAGTCAGTCAATAAACACATAAATACATTCTTTTAAACTAATTTTTTTTTACATCTCTTTACTATTCAAATGTTCTATTGTCCTCCATGATTTCCTTAGAAATCTGTTATCAAAGGTACATATAGAAAACTTTTTTTGTTTTGTTTTGTGAGTCAGGGTCTCCCTATGTAATTCTGGTGTTCACTGCAAAGATCAGGCTGGTTTGAACTCACATCTGCCTGACTCCTGAGTGCTAGGATTAAAGGTGTGCACTATCATGGCAGGCTCACAAAAGCATTTTTAAAAAAAATAAATAGGAATAAAAGGATTTTTCAGCTTTTACTGTATGATAATATAAAAGGTCTACCTTTTGGGGAGAGAATTGCCATGCTTTTCCTGGCAGCAATGTGGCCTTTTAAGCTGAGAGAACACAAATGTTGCGAAGTGTGGACCGAGAAGCTGTGCTCCTCACCTGCTCCGCAGCCAGCGCTTCACCATAGTTCTCCAGGAAGTTCCCCACGATGACAGAGCCCACAATGGTGAGTCCCTTTCCTGCCTTAAGCTGGGAGGCAAAGGTGAGGAGGCGCGGGTGCTTGACATGCAAGTCTTCATCCAGCTTCAGCAGAACCAGCAACTGAGGCCTGTGAAGAGGCAAGGGAGAAGGCAGCTGAGTGTGGCAAACAGATGGCAACCTGATCCTTCCCTTCAGGGGGTCTTTACAAAACATTTAACTTGACAGAACGGTGGAATCAGAGGAATGGTCAATGAGGTGTCTGAGTTATTTCAAGTGTTCTCAGTTGTTATCTGAAATTGACCAGCCTTCACAGAAGAACAACAATCAACAATAAATACACAGTAACAGGGAAGGCCGCAAGCTTGGGGATAGTGCCAAGCTTGACAGCGACAGTTCCTCAAGCCACAGAGTTCCTCTATCTGATCAAGAGAGCACAGCTGTGTGTGTGCACGCTCTGCTTAGCGATTGCTTTACCTCCAGTTTTTAGTGTGAGGAGGTCCTTCCTCTAGGCGGAGCAAAGCGAAGCGGGCTGCGCTGAGTGACAGCCCACGGATACCATCACCCCATTCTTTCTCAGCCCTGAGAGAAAAAGGAGAAAAGAGGAGCAGTCCGTTACAGTATAGGGAGTTGAAGTTTTAAAATAAACGAACAAACAAACAGGATTTTCTGAATCTATCAGTGAAATATGTACAAGACAGAAGATTAAAACTCATGATGTGGTTTATGAGCTGTCCCTACCAGCATGAGGAACCCACTGACATCAACCACCCTACAGATAGTCTGCAATAGGGGCTGCCAGTTACTCAGCCCCCAGGGTATCTATTCAAAAGCAACTATGTGGAACAGCAATTCAGATTAGGAAGTTACTTGTACTTGTGATTTCGAAAATAATGGAAAGTCAAGTCCAAAGTAATCTTCTGAGTCAGAATATAATTTTTTCCTATCTTTGGAGGCTGTTTGAGGTTTTGGTTATTCTGTCATTACTCAGGATTAACTGCACTTCAGAGTATCCTTGCTTGAAAACGTTAACTGAAGATGTTTATACTTGCGTTATACTTTTAAACAGTTATGTATGTGTATGCATCTTTGTGTGGACATGCTCATGCATGTTCAAGTGTTTCTATAGGTCAAACAGGTGTCAGACTCTCTGGGGCTGGAGTTACATGTGATTGCGAACTGCCTGATGGGCTCTGGGGACCAAACTTTAGTCCTGTGGAAGAGCAGTAAATGCTCTTAACCACTGATCCATCTTTTGGTTTTGTTTTGTTTTGTGTGATAGGGTTTCTCTGTGTAGCCCTGGCTGTCCTGGACTTGCTTTGTACACCAGGCTGGCCTCAAACTCACAGAGACCTGCCTGCTTCTGCCTCCATAAGTGCTGGGATTACAGGCATGCACTAGTGTGGCCAGGTCGCTTTGTATTTGCAATCTTCGCACCTCAGCCCCCTGAGTACTGTGACTCCAGGTGTGTGCCACGGTGCATCGCCAAACCGGCCACCCTTGGCTGACCCTTTCAGCAGTGATCAAGGTAAATCATACTCACCCCTGATACTCAATGTACTTGTAGATCATACCAGCTATTACCATGGCTACAATGGCATAATACCAGGAGGAGATGAACATCAGAGCCAGGCAGATACTCATTCCCATGAAAGAGAGGGCCCTGGAAAATGAAAAACAAAATATAAATCAGGAAGTGACCTTTCTAAGCAGGAAGGAAAGACACCAGTTCTAGGGTGCTTCCTGGACTAAGGTGGAGATTGGTACATATATATTTAAATTTGCAGTCAATTACAGATAGAACTTATGTTAAATACAATGAAAATAATTATTATAAAAAAGCATCACAGGCCTTGAAAGCTGTGTCAATGCTCTTTCTTTTTGTTGTCTTGTTTCTGGTACTGTGCCTCAAACCCACTGCTTTGCACAAGCAGGCAGGCCACTACCACTGAGCCTTTACAGCAGCCCAGATGGGGGGAACCCTGTACCTTCCTGTTGTTGGACAATCATAAACACAAGGACAATTAGGACTTATCTGGAAAAGCAGGGAGTGAACACAGCCAGAATCTGAAATGTGATGTTACATTTTTCTCTTTTAAGTAGTCCTAACATTTGTATGGGCATTTAATTTACCATAACTGTAGAGTCCACTGATGGAAAGCTGCCATTAACTTTTTATAGCACTTAAAGAGAAGCTGGTAGACAGCAACTGTTTTGAGCAAATAAATTATGTAGACAATGTATTATTATGTAATTATAATTTTAATTATAAATTATACATCAGTCCTTATGTGTGAAAAATCTTTCTAGCTCTATGATGGATGTTCAGGTGTAAACAGAAGAATTGTTACCTTAGAGATTAAGATATAACACTAAAGCTGTTCACCACAAACTTTTAACTGATGTTAGAGCTAGGAGGAGGATGGGAGTGTTAAAAATAAGTTGAAGATAAACATTTTTGCCACATAAATGCCACTTTGCTGGTCATTACTAGGAAGTGAAGCCAGAGAAGGAGTAAGGAAGGTTAGGAAGTTAGAAAACAAGGGCACACCGACAGGCACACAGACGGACATAAGACCCACTATCACATAACACAGGAAAGAGATATGGCAGTGCCCATAACACTTGGACGGCAGCTGGGAGGTGGTGGTGCACCCTTTTATTCCTGGCAACTGGGAGGCAGAGGCAGGTGCGTCTCTGAGTTTGAGGCCAGCCTGGTTTACATAGTGAGTTCCAGGACAGCCAGGGCTATGCAGAAAAACCCTATCTCAAAACAACCAAGGAAAAAAACCAACAAAAAACCCTAACTAACCAACAAAAGAAAACCAAAACCAAAACTAAAAACAAACAAATAAAAACAAAACTCCACCAAAATACAAAAGAACCTCCTCAAACCAACCAACCAACAAACAAACCTTGGATGGCCCCTTCAGGACTGGCACCACAGCACCACAACTTTCCACTGAGAGCTGTGCTGTGTGCCAGCACTGTATTACCGCCCACTTGAGATGCCTTACGCTCTGTTATGAATTAGTAAACAGCGTTCATGTAACCTGCTGGTTACAGGGCTAGAAGTAATAAAGTGAGGACTTGGGTTACCTAACTTCACAGCTCACGACTCTCAGTTACTAAGTGAAATTCTGAGAGCAGCGTGAGAATGGAAACAGAAAAGAGGGAAGATGAGGAAGGACGAAATCCAGCGCTCAGCTACGAGAGAACAGAAAGGTAGGCGTGCCAAGGGAAGGTACGAGCCACAAGACTGAAGGAGCCTGTAAATAAGTACTTACGTCTCTGTGGATGCTATTATAAAATAACACATCCGGTTATGAAAGAATAGGAAAGAAGGAATTCAACCAACAACTGAACATCAAAATTTGCATGGAGTGGTTGGCCAAAACAAACAAACAAACAAACAAACAAACAAAAAAACCTGCATTGAAACCCTAGAATATCGTAGATTTCTAGAAAGATGAGGAAGAAGATGAAGACTTACTTACCAGTGATAGTAACGGAATCGGGGCCTCCAGTTGGGGGTTCGGAGTAATGTTTGCAAGGCACATGCCAAGTTCACAAAGAGGTAACACATGAGAAAAAACCTGAAGGAATAAAAACGAGGAATTATTATAAAATGATTCAGTATTTTCACCTTAGTTCAGGCTTTTTTTTTCCAACTCTAGTTTAATATTATCTTCTTCTAGTTCCCCCACTCAACACACACTTTATTTTATTTTTGAGACAGTCATTTATTCAACTTTGCTGTCCTGCAACTTAATGTCTAGGTATATAGACCAGACTTGCCCCAAACTCACAGAGATCTGTCTGCCTCTGTTTTCTGAGCTGGAATTTAAAGCTGTGTACCACCGTACTGAGTAAAGATTGTTTGTTTTTATGTGTGTAAGCATTCTGCCTGAAGATGTGAAGGGCAATACACTATGTGCTTAGTGACTTCAGAGGCCAGAAGAAGGCACCGAGTTTCCTGGACATACTGTCGGGTTTTTTTTTGTTGTTGTTGTTGTTTTTTTTTTTTTTTTGCTTAACAAGTAAGTTTCTGCAGAAAACCCTTCTGTGTTTAGGCGCTGCAGCACCCAGTGCTTACTTTTCTATTCTTCATTCACTGCACTAAATGGGGAGGTCTTGGTTTCCGCATCTATCATCAGTTCCCTGAGACTATATGCCTTATACATCTTTATATTCCCAGTGTCAGCAGACAGTAGTAAGTCACAGGTAAATTAGTAGAAGCCAACAGTGAAACCAATTGCAAATGACTCATAAAATAAAGGCAGGGGCTGGAGGATATAGACATAGCTCAGTGGTAGAGCGCATGCCTAGTGTATATAAGGCCCTGGGCTCAAATGCCAGCATTGAAAAAGAAAGAAAGAAACAGGAGGAAAAGGAGGTGGTCCTTTTCCCTATAAAATCAGAGTCATTTATAAAAGCTAGCCTTACATAAAAGTGCTCAGTAATATTCTCTTAAACATTTATTTTAGTTGTGTCTCTGTCTCTGTATGTGTGTATGTGTCACACGAGTGCTCACAAACGTGTCAGGGTCCCTGGAACTGGATTTATAGATGATTGTGAACCACCTAGCATGGGTGCTGGGAACTGAACTTACGTCCTCTAAAAGACCCAGTACACACTGTTAAACACTGAGCCATCTCTCCAGCCCTGTAGCAGGAGTATTTTCAAAGTGAAGTCTGTATTTGGTCAATTCTGTCATAATCACTACTCTTAGATGACTGATAGAAATCATGTTATATACCATTAAGCAACCATAGTTGAAGAGAATAAGGAGCTCTTACATAGAAAGAATTGGGGCTACAAGATCCAGGGAGGCGATGAGAATTCCTAGCTCCGCTATGGCAGCAGTTAGAAGTAAGGCCCAAGTAGGCTCCCCATTGGCTTTGCTGTGACCAAAAACCTGTACACATGAGGAAAAATATCAGGTATGGGGACACTGACACAATGTGCCAACTTCAAACATCTGAAAAATAAGAACAACTTTACAGAAATTATACATAAACATACAAATTATTTTGGGGGCCTTGTACTGAAACTCTACATGTCTCTACATTAATGATCACCCAATTCTTAAGCTGAAAAAGGCAACGTTTTCCATAAGGCCTGGGAAAAAAGGAGAGGGCACACCAAAGCATCACTCACCCTAAGGAAAGGGATGATGTTATCCTTGGCAATGGCCTGTAGCAGCCTAGGTGCACCCGTGAGGCTCTGCAGTCCAGCCCCGCATGTTGAGAAGAAGGAGCCAATAACAATCACCCATGGGGATGGCCAGGATAATGTGCCGACAACCAAATTACCTTTCACAGCATCCCCGAATCTAAGAAAGACATTAACAGTGGAGAAACTTAATTTGAAAACAACTTTAGATTAAATAATTAGGAAGACATTCACTCAGTGAACTTCTCTTGCTGATAACTTCCACAGACTCAAACTGAGATAAGCGTGAGCACTAGAAAATGTAAAGGTACAGCGCGTTCACAAATGGCACCATCAGCAGGCAGGAAGCCGTATGCCCATCACCCGCCTCAGCTCTGAGGGGGCTAGGCAAGGAGGATTATGAGTTTGGGACCAGGCAAGGCTACATTTTGCATTTAAGGCTAGTGTAATCTCTACAGGAAGTTCAAGGCCAGCCCAGGATGCGCAGCAGGACCCTGTCCCAAAAGTAAGTTACTGGGCTAGGGATATAGCTGTTATGTCATTTATTAGCATATTTCTGAGGTTCAATCCCAAGCACCACTGTGGAGGGGAAATTAAGAAATATATTACGAAAACAAATGAAACAGTACAGTTGTAAAACAAGCCAAGCTTCGTCTACAGATTTCTCTGTAACGGGAATGATTCTCCTTTGGAGTGGAAATTGGAAAGAACAGAAAAACACAGAAAGCAGGAGGTCTGGAATCATTTAAGATATTCACTAATTTTCATTTTGTGTGCATGCATGTTTGTGTACTGTATGTGTACCTGATGCCTGGGGAGGCTAGAAGAGGATGTCAAAATTCCTGGAACTCGAGTTACAGACAGCTTTGAGCTGCCAGGTAGGCGCTGGGAGCTTGAGTCCTCTGCAAAAGCAGTAAGTACTCTTAACCACTGAGCAATCTCTCCAGCTCAAGAGGTCCACAATCTTAACTTGTTAGCATTATGCATACTTTGCATGTTTACATCTGTTTATAACATTTTTACATCATTCATTATTCTACTATTGATATTCTGTTATTTGAAATACTATAATTAATATATTTATGAACATATACACATAAATATTTCTTCTTGAGGAAGGTTCCTAACAGTGAGTAATTGCAAACATTAATATATTAAAACATTTTAAGACCACGGATACATTTTATTATATAAAGCTTGATAACAGATGGTCTCAGGATAGGAGCACTTGCTGTGCAATGATGAAGACCTGAGTTCAAATCCT
The DNA here is from genome assembly GCF_903995435.1 of Acomys russatus. Classification (NCBI taxonomy): domain Eukaryota; kingdom Metazoa; phylum Chordata; class Mammalia; order Rodentia; family Muridae; genus Acomys; species Acomys russatus. The sequence goes on along the minus strand of NC_067140.1, from coordinate 48,801,989 downwards.
CAGAACCCATATAAAAAGTGGGATATAGCTGTGCATGCATCTGCAACTTCAGGTTCACAGAGAGATCCTGTCTCAAGGAAATAAGATAGAGACAGTGATAGAATAGACACACAACATTCTCCTCAGGCCTCTGAGCAGGCATGTGTGCACATATCTACCTACCTACACATACACACACACACGGACAAAGAAAACAGGTTAAACAGCACAGTATTAAAACTCAGAGCAGTGGATTCTTGAGGGAAGTATAGACAAATTTCTGGAAGTAGGAGTAAGAGATTTCTGTATGCTGTTACTACTCATGAGACAAATACATACATTTTGTGTTTGATTTCTCAGCATTCAATTTATGTGTGCTTCATTTACTTTCACTGCTTTATGGATTGCAAGTGCATTAATACATTATTTATGCCTTCTACTTCTGTTGGGTATTTGGGTTTTGTTTGAGCCACTGAAGAATACTACCATGGCCACGATGGATCTTCTTCCTTTGTGGAGGGTGTCTTTCAAGTCAATGTTTCTCTGTGTAACAAGAGCCCTGGCTGTCCTGGACTCACTTTGTAGACCAGGCTAGCCTCAAACCCAGAGATCCACCTGCCTCTGCCTCCCAAGTGCTGGGATTGAAGGTATGCACCACCATGCCCAGCTACCACTACGATTTTTAATGCATATGCACGAACATTTCTGCTGAATATAACCAGAAGTGAAACTGCCAAGGCACAGGCATGGACTTGTGGAATGTTAGAGGAGATAGTGACTAGAAAAATTTCAAACTACCACTGAATAATTTTTATATTATGTATAATTCAATACTGTTCCCTTCCAATAAAACAGTACAGTGATACAATATGACACACACACACACACACACACACACACACACACCTATTTTTCTCAACAGTATTTCTAATAGCATGTGCTAGGATTCCAGCCCTCAAAGAGCTCAATCAGGGGAAGGTAACACATGAAAATGAGTAGCTGCGTTACAGTGCGGTAAGTACAACGCCACAGTATGTTCAAATATACTGGACAGACAAAAGGAGGAGTAATTCTATCTTGGAGGTAAAGATGGAAAACTACAGGAGATAAGACCCTTCACTTAGTCTTAAAGAGAATGAAGTGAGTCTTCCCAGTAGGAAAAGCCAACTGAAGCAAAGGAAACAACACAGACAAAGTATGGATAAAGAGCATCTTGTGGCAGTATGGATGAAGGTAGTAAAACTCAAAGAGAGATCATTATGTGATTATAGCATGTGAAAAAAATATAAAGCCTAGTACAGAGTGATGGGACCACTGAACAGTGAAAAATAGCTAGAAGTTACAGGGCTTAAAAATGGCTTGGATGATAGATAAAAATACTTAGGTTAGGATGATTCCTTTTTGAGAGGGACTGAAGTGATGGCATTAACCAAGATATGAAAAATGTAAGAATTAGCAAGTTTCAGAGAGAGATCTGTCCACAAATATCTCATAAAATGTATTTGAGAGAAAATAAGTAGTATATACTAAGCAGCCACCATGAAGAGAAGTAGCTTCGAACTTCCATCAGAACAGCAGGCGTGAGTAAACAGACACCTCTCTCTCGCAGAGTGGGCACTGGAGACACTACATAGCTTCTTTCACTTGCTCTGCAGAGTGGGCACTGGAGACACTACATAGCTTCTTTCACTTGCTCTGCAGAGTGGGCACTGGAGACACTACATAGCTTCTTTCATTTGCTCTGCTTTCCTACAGCTCTCTAGCAGTTGTTGGCATACAGGAAAGTACTTAGTTCTTAGACAACTTTGTGGGTTTTTTGGGGGGGGCTACATTAGTTGTGTCTTATATAATAGCATCGGTCCTTATTACTTACTAATAACTTACTTATTTACTAATTATTTACTGCTTGATATAGGAGGACTGCTTAATCCTAGGAATTTGAGGTTAGTTTGAGGAACATTGCAAAAGACAAGTAAATCACAGGATATTTTATCTTATCAAATTATGCACATGTATTTTAATCTCTCTTTTTTAAAACTTTGTTTTGTACTGCTGAAATCAAACTTTGGGTACTGTATGTGCTATACAAACTCAGTGCTTTTATATAAATAACTCCATCAGAGGAATATATATATATATATTCCTCTCTGTGTGCTGTCTACTGTCTCTCTCTCTATGTACATATACATACACAGACACACATTTTAGCTCAATACACACACTATCTATTTTATTAACTATAGTTGACACTTTGCCCTGGTTTCTTGATATTGTATGTGTTGACACTATGTGGAGTGATGAGATGTCATGGAAGACACACGCATGGTTGCTATACTTACTTGTCTCTGAGAACGACTCCTTCAATACATGCACCAAAAAGGACAACATTGCTTAAATCTGTTATGCTGAGAGTCAAGGAAATTGTTTTTGTCCTTTACCTTCACATAGTAACTACACTCAGGATGGTTCTTTTATCAGTAAATGAGTTGCTATACGCACTACTCCTATAAAATCCTTCTTTAATGATGCTTATGAAGCAGGCCGGCTATTGGCAAGGGAGTCAGCAGTAAGAGGAGGCATTAATATCAGATAAAAATAGTGATCGTCTTAGTTCTAATGCATGATCCCATCACCATGACTCAACCCAGATTAACAAGAAGGATACACACAAAGGATGTGGTCAGGATGGCAAGGACGGTTCCAATGGGAATGGACTTCTGAGCATCTTTCAGGTCTCCGGATCTGTTGGACCCAGCCATGATACCTAGTGAGAGCAAACACCAAGTAACTTCTAGGCTTTCTGGGCACTCTGAAGTTCTTATTGACACTGAAGACTAAAGGCAGACTAAGAACACTGAGGACACAATTCTGTCTCCTGAGAAAACCCACTCGCTGTGGCTGCTGGCTTCTAAAACAGGTCACAGCCCCATGCCCTTACCTGTGACAGAAGGAAAGAAGATCCCCACCAGGAGAGTGAAGGAGGTGGTGATGTCAGCAAGGACATACTCATGGTTTAAGTTGCCCACGACATCAGATGACTTGGCTGATGGCTTTTCAATAATCTCACCCTTTGGTAAATAATTACTCCAAAGGTTTTCTGCAAAGGGTGGAGGGATGGGGTGGGCAGAGGAAAGAGAATGTAAGGACATGTGCAAGATGGAAATAATGGACCTACACGATTTCTCACCCAAACAACATTCAAAGAGAGACACCTATCTTTACTTATACTAGAAAATGATGGAAGAACCTTTATGTGCTAGGCAAGTACTGTACCATAGACCTATGTCACCTCAGCACTTATGAGAGTTTTTAGAGAGCCATTGTTTCTTTAATATGAACACATGTATACATGTAAGTACTGTAGAATAAAACACAGTGATATTTCTCATTTGTTACAATATAATTTTACAAAATGCTTTGGTATAATAAATACAGTCAACTTTTTTTAAACACAAATTAGTAAAAGTAAGGTCTAGGCCATCAGCCCAGTGGGGAAGCTATTGCCTGTGTTTGCTAATGGAAATGCCTGTCAAATTGTCTTCTAAGCAACAATGCTTATACATTAGTGCTGCTATCCGCTTTGATCAGAGAAGTTTCCTGTTACAGTGGGCAGTGTGGAGGCTCATTAGCAACTGGTCACCGTGATAAGAATAACTCACTGCTTAATGCTGAGTCACAAAGGCATCTGTGTCACCCTTCAAGGCCCAGTACATACTGTGGAATTGGTGCTGGAAGAATGGAAGATCCAGGGGGAGAGAGGGAATCGTGTGGCATGGTGACTTCTGGTGGGTGCCTTTGCATGCTTGAACTCACAGCAGCTCTGACTCCCTGCACACAACCTTCCAAGACTGGCTCTATCAATATGTCATATGAGCCCACCCATCTCTGGCTATATATACTCAGCTAATGAGGGAAGGACAGACATTTTCTTCAGTCCTGTAGGCATTGTAAGGTTCCCGTGCTGCTATAAACACGTCACCCTATAAGCAGTTGTAATGAAATTTACTGTGTATGCAAACACATGAGAGAATAAGGGGTTGTGTCATTTAACCAAAATACATAATATATATGTATAAGATGTTATAGTAAACTCATTGTTATGCATAATTAACTTATTATAATAAAAAACAAAAGATAAAGGGAAAAAAAGAGTCTAAGGTGGGAAAGCCTATTTTCCCCAACTGTCCTTAGAGAAGAAATAGCACAAACCAAGTCTAATTAAATTCTGACTTACCAGTAATGATCCCACTAGCCAGCCCAGGAATGCCCTGGATTGAGGTGACGTTATTGTGCACAAAGTACTCATCACAGGTGGCATTAAAAAACTGACTTGAGTTGCAGAAGAATCCCCACAGCTTTGATGGCACTGTCATGTTGTTAACTTCCTTGGTCTTAGAGCAAACGTCAATATGTCTTGATGACAGGGTGCGGTTGCCCAGCATGCAGACTCTAAATCAAAGCAAACAGGAAGAAGAGAAAGATCAAAAAAAGGGTGAAACAGAAAAAACTTAAGTTTTAAAGAAGAAAAGGTGGCTAGCAAAGGATAAAATGTCACTTCTCAGAGATTTTACTGCCACATGTTAGGAAAGACAAGCAATACTGGCTAGCACTTGAAACATGGTGACTTGCATTTTCTGCCAGTGTAATCCTCACAGATCTCACAATATTTTAACATTTGTCTTACATGGATGGAGACCCTGAGGGTTACAAAGATTCAATATTCCACCCAAGACCAAGGTCATACAAATGGCAGATGGAGGTGTTATGACTCAAACACAAAAACTAGACAAAGAAACTATGCTCAATTGTCTTCCAAAAGTATTTGGCTATTCATCCATCCATTTTCAGGACAAAAAGAATGCTAGAGTGGCTAGGGATATGGCTCTGTGGTCCAAGTACTTGCTATGGAAGCATGAGGTCTTGAGTTCTGACCTCTAGCACACAGGTAAAAGCCTGGTGTGGCCGGGCGCGGTGGCTCACACCTTTAATCCCAGCACTCCACAGACAGAGGCAGGTGGATCACTGTGAGTTCGAGGCCAGCCGGGTCTACAAAGTGAGTCCAGGACAGGCAAGGCTACACAGAGAAACCCTATCTTGAAACCCCTCCCCCCAAAACAAACCCCCCAAAAAAGCCTGGTGTGGTTATACATGCCTGTACTCTCAACACTGGGGATGGGGGTTGTGGAGGAGGAGAGACAGGAAGCCTGGGGTCTGCTGGCTGGTGAGTCTGCCTGAACAGTGCAAACAATGGTGAGCTTCAGGTTAGGCTAGAGACTCTCAAGAGAGTGAGACAGAAAGCGATAGAGGACACCTGAAACCTTCTTCTGGTTTCCACACAGACACACATGTGAACACCCTCACCCACACCCCCACATACTATTACCACCAACAGCAATGATAAAAACCCCAGAGTACTTCTGCTCTTGTTTTAAAAAACATGTCCCAATGCCCATATTTTCATTCGTTTGTTTTCTTTCTAGGCAGAGGGAGGGAGGGAAAGAAAGAAGACAGGGAATGACGTGAGAAGGGACTTTATTCAAAACCCCTTGGAACTGCCAGTTCTGCTGAGCCTCTGACTACTGCTGTAAGACAGCTTAAATGAAGTTAACAGAACATTCTTCTATGGCCTAAGAGAAAAATGGTTTGACCTTAAGAATGATATAAATATTAATTGCAGATTTATTTTTCTTCTATCCAGAAACATAAACAAGAATGGAGTAATAGACCCATAATGAAATACTTCTGAGCTAGAACAAAATACAGTTTGGAATCTGCCAAGTGATTTCATACATACACAATGAGCCACATATTTATTACTTGGTTTCAACATTGCTTAATAATCCCTAGTTTTGTTTCGTGTTTCCTCTAGGTGTGTTTTTTTAAACATATTATGCTAGAATTTTACAAAACAAAATAACTTGCCCTGTGATTTTTTTTCCCAACCAAACAGAAATGGAGATGTCCCAAAGGGAAACCTGAAGCAAAATGGAATTTTCCAAGTTGAGAAACAGCTAAAATATTGCATCTAAAACTTTTATAGCTCTGAAAAGGACCTTTAATTACTGGCTCCTAAGCAAGCAAAATGAAAATTTATGGTGGGATCTATTACTGACATCATACAGAAGTACCAAACAACAGGCAGAGTTCATGTTCTGCCCACCACTTTGGGGAAAGTCATTCGTCTTCACTGGATCTGGTTTTTTTCCATCATGAATTTTTTTCCTGTAACCTGTTTAAATCAACATGGTATCAATAAATTTGATCCCCAGCTGATCCATATGACATCAAAGGCAACTTCTGTAACAAGATTACAAATGACCAGTGCCAACCAGCCTGTATATTATAAATCAAAGGGAGAATAGGTAAGTGTGTGAGCCATTAGTTCACCATGGCACCACTTATGGCATGTAACACTCAGGGCCACATACATGTGATGGGTCATTTACTTCCCTTTCTTTACACCTAATAACTCTTAGTACTGATGGTACCAAGAATAAAGAAAATAAACAATTTAGGTAATTATTTTAAAAAAATATTTATTTATTTTATGTGTATAGCTGTTTTTGCCTACATGTATATCTGTGTGTGCCAGTTGTGTGACCGAAGCCTGCCGAGGCCTGAAGAGGGGCCCAGATCTGGAACTAGAGTTAGACAGGTGTGAGCCATCATGTGGGTCTTAGGATTGAACCCAGGTCCTCTAGAAGATCAGCCACTGCTCTTAACTACAGAGTCTCTCTCTTGACTACGACTCTACAATTCTTTTGTACTGATTTTTATTTTAAAAGCAACTGAACACTGTTTACAAAGGTTGCTGGTAATGACTACGACTGCAAAGCCCTTCCTGAATGGTTCACATAAACACACTCATTATGGGGGCACACTTAAATGCATGTACCTTAGTGATGGCTACAGCTGTTAGGTCCACAGTTTAAAAGTGAGGAAGGGGGATCAACAGGACAGTATATGAGGAAGCTTCCTGCTGGGAAACTGGGCCAACAGGGAAATCACTCCATGAAATTCTGATAGAAGTGTTCACATCACCACACACTGTCACTGACTACCCAATGGTGATGAGGTCAAAAGATAGGTACATACGGGAAGTGTGGTGGAGCAAAGGAAGACTTGATTGCACCAGCGTAGATAGCCAAGATGGACACAATTACACAGGCCAGGAAAAGTGAGGCAAACTTATTAACATAGCGTACTCCGATGAATACCACCAAGACCATGAGGACCAAGAAGGCTGTGCCATAGACACGCATGTTATTTAGCATGGCTGCTGATTCCTTGAGTGCATCGTCACTTCGAAAGATGGCAGCTCGGGGAACAATATACACCTGTTAGAAAAAAAGTAGAGAAGACATGAGGGCATGTCAAAATAATCAAGTAGAGGGGCTGTATAGTCTATGTTACTCTTATGAAGGAAAGGAAAGCTAAACAAAAAAATAATTAAAACATTAACTTTTTATCCTTTCTTCTTTTTAAAAGTGATTTTATTTTTATTATTTTTATGTGCATTGGTATTTTGCCTGCACCTATGTCCATGTGAGGGTGTTGAATCCCCTGGAACTAATGTTGTAGACAGTTGTGAACTGCCATGTGGGTGCTGCGAATTAATCCCAGGTCCTCTGAAGAGTAGCCAGCACTCCTAACTGCTGAGCCTCTCTCCAGCCCTTCTGTTCTTCTTAATCATTTATTTTAGACAGGGTGTGATTGCATAGGCCTAGTTGGCCTGGAACTCACAGATCCACATAGTGTTGGGATTAAACTTATAGACCATGCCTGGCTGTAAATTAACCAAATTTTTATTTGGCTTTGGAATATCTATAGAAATGTTATGCCATAGATTATTTTTGTCTTCTATTTACTACTCTGAATATCTACATTTCCAAATGGGAAAAAGAAAAAAAATGAATAATTTCATTCAAAAGGCTATGGATTTAGGAGTAGAGAAATTAAAAGCTCCTTCATTGGGATAAAGTTATCAAAAAGAGCAGTGAGGGATACAACTCAGCCAGTGAAGTGTTTGCTGGACAAGAGTACCTGAGTTCGACCCCCAGACTAATGTAAAATGCTAGGTATGGTGCTGTGTGCCTATGATCTCAGCGTTGCGGAGGTAAAGACAGGATGAGCCTGGAGCTGGATGGCTGACCAGCTGAAAGTGATGAGCTCCAGGTCCCAGTGAAAGACCCCATCTCATAAGACAAATTCTACACACATGTATTCAACATATTAGAACACACACACACACACACACCAAAAACAAAACAAAAAACTCCAACTTATAGCCAGACACAGTGTGCACACCTGTAATCATAGCACTCTGGGAGGCAGATGCAGGTGTATCTCTGTGAGTTCACAACAGTGAAGGCTACACAGAGAAACCCTGTCTTGAAAAAACAAGAAAACAATAACAACCCCCCAAACAAAGAAACAACCCCAAACAAAAACAAAAAACCCTTTAATTTACTTTTCTCCATTGGCGTAAGTCTTTTCTACTTAGATATGAACTCCCTGGTTGAGGTGATAGAGTTGGGAATAATCAAATAACAGGCAAAGAACACCTCAAACTTTAGGCCTCAGTGTCACTGTAGAGGACAGTGCCAGCAGCCATCACCTGACTGGCTGTCACACCTGACCTCAGAAACCTTGATATCTGAGAACAAAACAAGCCCTCAAAGCTTCTGCACTGCAGACCACAATTAATTCATACTTACCAGAAAAATTTCAATGGCACCAAGAATATACATGGCTGCTGCAAACGTGGTGCCAAGATAAAAGCAGAGGCCCACAGCCCCACCAAACTCTGGGCCCAGGGCCCGGGAAATCATGAAGTATGAGCCCCCAGCTACAAGACAAAACAGAGTGTGAGGAGATTAAAGTGAGGGTTTCACTACAAGGACTGTAAACGTGTCCTAAGTAATAATTCTAAAATATGCACAGAAGGTGTTTCAGACTTTGGGAACCTGAATGTACCAAAGCACATTTGCTAATGGGACTATGGTGTGCCCAATTCTCTACATTCTGTCACTATTAGGAAAAATTTAGAGTATTTCCTATAGAGATAAGATTGTCTAGTAAAATACATTTTATAGGATAAGAATGTAGCTGAAATTAGAGAACTGTAGTCCAAAAATAATGAGAATTCAAAGATAGTTTCCTTAAGCTAAACAGCCTTTGTCTCTCTGGCTTCTAGAAGGTGATTCTGTTACAGTACTCTATGAACATCAGAACAAATAAATTACGTTTCTTTGGAAAAGGCAGAAGCACAGTGATTAATCACTGACCGATCTCTGAAATCCAAGCTTGGTCTACTGACCTGGTACCACTCCGTTAGTGGCGATGGCACTCATGGAGATGGCAGTTAACATTGTCTGGAGAGAGAGAAAGGAGTTTTATTACTCAGTAGAGCTGACATTTCTGTACTATCTCCCCATGTGTGACGTCAGAGCACTTAGCAAACATTTAGCTCTACCTACTGTTATCAAGAATTACTGTACAAAATATTCAAAAGAAACAGCTAGGGAGACAACACTGCAAAGTAGGCTGGAACCTATCTACAGACTAGCTACAAGGCCAAGAACAATATATGGTAAAGAGAAAGAGAGAAAAAGGGAGATTAAAACACTATCTAGTAACAGTACAGAAAGGTCCTCAAAGAGTCTGGAGGCACAGTGACTAGCTAGTAGGCTACTGTAGTGCAAGTGAGATGTAAGCCTACAGCCCAGGAGTGGGATTATTCCCACTATTTTAAGAAGGAAAGGTTGCATATGAAATAGCTTGAGGAGAAGAGATTGGCCACAGTGAATGGAAACAGAATCACATATGACCTAGAAGTTTTAAGCTTGAAAAACTTGGAGCGGGAAAGGCAGTGACACTAAGTTATTAATGGCATATGTTATGTCTGCTTAACCTGCATGATGCATATGGAGGGTGTAATGGTTACTAAAGCAAAGGGGGCAGCAGAAATGGGTAGTGAGGTTGATGGACAGGCATGGGACATAGAAGAACGAGCAGTTTAAAGGAGAATCGAATGAGCTGAGTGGGAGTGGGAGAAGTCCAGGAAAACAATGAGTAACTTCTGGGGAAGGAACAAGAAAGGAGACTGCAAAGTAAACCAAACCCAATCCAGACTTGCCTCACCTTCCAAGTTTTATTTTCAGTGCATTTTGGAATAATGTATACATTTCTAGCATTTTCTGTTACAACAACAGTATTTGCAAGCTCAAATTATGCATATCTTGGATTGTTTGAAGACCTGCATTTTGCTTTCTATTTCCAAAAATCTAGGATACCATATTACTACACAGTGTAATGGATAATAGCACTTAATGAAAAATCTCTTAGATTTTAATATCTGAAATTCTCTCTCCTGTTGGGTAATGAGTCTTTTCACATATTCTCTATGCTTGTTCCCCAGGAGGTCAAGTGCACAGACTCCTGGCAGCGTGAGATGCTGCCAGTAAGCTCTCGGAGCTAGCACAGGACTTACACAGCAGCAGCAGATAAGGACAATTGCAAAGGCCTGGAGGACTCCGGCTGTGCCCACTACCCAGGTAAGACGCAGAAAGAGGATCACTCCAAAAATATTCTGTAGACATGGGAGGTAGACACCCATGAAAGTACCCATTTGGGGGCTCTGGAGATAAAAATGTAAGACAGAAGGAAAAATTATAGAGTTAGCCATAAAATATTGCTTTGTCTTACTGCATTAATCTCACAGTAGAGACAGGAATTTTAAACATTCTCTTCAAAAGTCTCTCAGTGAAGTCCATCACTATACTTGTGATATCTATATGCATTTGCAAATTTGGATAAGTTCCCACGTTTTTATTATACCCAAGCAATGGACTATTCAACAATCGAAAAAATGTCTATTCTTCAAAGTTGTTAAATTTGTTGTTTAAAAACTGAACAACTACTTGTGGAAATTCTTGAGAATTAGGCTCAAATTCTTCACAATAGTTGGTAAATCAAACAGATGGGGAAAGTAAAAACTTGAGGGCTATTTTGCTCCATTGTAGGGCGGTGACCTAATTGCATGCATTGGCATAGTTTCATTGTAAGAAAAATAGTAGTATTAAAATATACTCTAACAATTGCTGGGTATCATTACCACGGTACATGCCTATGATTCTAGCACCCGGGAGGCTGAGGCAGAAAGATTCTAGGTCCAAGGCCAGCCTGTGTTATATTTAGGACACCATCTCAAAAGCAAAATAAAATAAAACCCCCCAAACCCAAGCCTCAGGCCAGGCAACAGCATGAGCAGTAGGGAGGATACACCCCTCCCTACTGGTATGCTAATTCTCTTCCTGCAAAGCTGTCACTCACAGGGCTAACTTCCTCACTTGGATGTTTCTGCTCAAATCCCCCATGTCAGAGGGCTCTCTATGCCTGGCCAAGCAGGGTAGCAAAGCCTTCCAGCAGGCTCTCATTAATCTCATTCCTTTTTACATTCTTCAAATTTTTGTGCAAGTCTTAGTTGACACTGAAAATGCTATATACTTTAACAGCCTGAAGAGCTTCACGTGGGACTGGCTTCCCCTGTGAAGCTACGATACTGTTCATTCTGCCTAGGCCACGCTGCAATGCTCAGAATGGTCCTGGGCATATCAAATATTTAATAAAGCAAACAGCTGGATAAGGCTTCCGCGCTTACATACTGGGCTGTCTGTATTTACCCTGGGTGTTCTGCGGCCTCACCTTGGTTGGCTTCTTTTTCCCTTCAGTGATGTTCTCTGCCTCTTCATGTTCCTTTGCTCCTTGTGTCAGATTAGTATAGTTGGCCATGCGGTTGAGGAGAGAAGATACCTTTGGTCTGGTGTCCATTTCTTCCTAGAATGCCAGAAGTAATTCATGAAGGATACTGAAATACAGCAACAAATATTCTCTACCAGGAAACGATAAAGTAGATGATAAAAGATTTTACAGATAAATATTTTAGACAATTCTTCAGCGAGACAATTTGTTCCTCACATTTGGAAGATTGTGCAGAGCTGAGTGCACAGGTCAGTGAGGGTGGCTGCCTGCACGCTCAAGGTCCTGGGTGATCCCCTGCACTGAGACAGTGGGAAAGACCACACTCCATGAGGGCACAGGTTAAGGCAAGATGCAGAGTACTGGGCCTCATTGAGGTTTTTCATACAAACGTGTGATATTGCTTGTGTTCTGATTTAAATGTGTGATATTGCTTGTGTTCTGATTTAAATGTGTGATATTGCTTGTGTTCTGATTTGTTCTCCTCCTCCTCTGCCTTCCCCACTTCTTCAGACCATCTTATAGACTAGGCTCCCTTCCTTCATCATAAGTCTTTCTTTTGCTTTCATGTGCCATGTTTCTATTACCCTCTCTGTCTCCTTAACATCTTTCTCCCTTCTCATAGTCTGCTTTCCCCCTTGACTCCCTCCCTCTCTCATACACATACACACACACACACACACACACACACACACACACATACACACACACGGGAAAAACATGCACTATTCAGTATTTGGCTTAGTTTGATTAACATAATGATTTCCTTTTCCAATTATTTTTCTGCAAATGTGACGATCTCATATTTCCTAGTGGCTGATACGAATTCCATTGAGAATTGGTTCAGTGGGAAAGAGCCCTTGCTATATTTCCAGACGCCCGAATTTAGTTCCCAGCACCATATTGGGAGGCTCACAACCACCTGTAACTTCATCTCCAGGGAAACATGGTGCCCTCTTCTACTCCCCACAGACACATACATAGGCATAATTAAGATATTACCTCAAAGAGTGCCAGATTTTTATCAAAATACTCGTCTCCTTCTTCATAGTTGGAATTATTGAGATAAGCATTTCGAGCTTTCTTATGTCCATCATCTGAGGAGAAAGGCAAACACATTCGCTTTTCATCGGTACTAGGCGTCAGCACCAATAGTTATGCTGTCTCTGTGTTAACAGAGACCACTTCAGACTCCAGTTCAGCCCAAGTGCCAGATCTCAGTTAGCACCACTTGGAGAATGTGTTCTTCTGGCAAAATCAAATCAGGGAAACCAAAGAAATAAAATTGAAGAATCCCTTTTCTTACTATAGAGACCTCTGGAGACAACAGATGCCCTATTGTTAAACTTACCCACAAATAAAATTTAAAAACCACAGAGTATTTCTCAGTCTGTTATGCTGCTCTAGACATGGACTGCTTTACAAACCATTGATGCTGACAATGGAGGGGGAAAAAGCTGTTTCCAGGGCTGTCTGACATTTAAAAGTGTGTGTGTGTGTGTGTGTGTGTGTGTGTGTGTGTGTGTGTGTGTGTGTGTGTAACAGTGCACATGTGGAGGTCAGAAGACAACTTGGTAGAGCTGGTTCTCTCCTCTTTGCGAGGTTTGAGGGTGGAACTCAGGTCGCCAGGCTTGCAAGCCACGTGCCTGCTGGTGCTGGCCTCCTTCCTGGTGCTTTAATCAATTACATTAGGTGGTTTAATCTACGATGATGGTTGGGTTTTTTTTGTTTTTTTTTTTAATTTTAATCTTGGAGAACTTCATAGGATGTATTTTAAATATATTCAACTCTCCCATTGCTTCCACCAGCTTTGAGACTGCTTCCTTTCTTTTGATTGGGGGGGGGAGGGGGGAGTGTCTTTCTGATTTGTGTTGCTCAGGTGGTTTTGGCACTGAGGTAAATGACGGCCTGAATCTCCCTCCTGTAGACATCATCAAATGGTCACAGCTCTGCAGCTGGTGCTGGGGTTACATATCCACTTCATTCCTACTATGCTGCAATTTTCTCTGGCTGGAACTTGTGTAAATCTTGTGCACACTGTCACAATCTCTGTGAGGTCACATGTACTTCTGTCTGGAAAAGTTTCCTTTAAATTATCCACCTCATTTGGCTCTGACAGTCTTTCTGCCCCTCCTCCACAAAGATCCCTGAGCCTTGAGATAATAAATGAAAGTCCAATTAGGGGCTAACCACTGTACAGTCTTTTCTCTGCACACCAAGGAGCTGCAAGTCAGTAGTAGTCTTTCAATGAGTCTTGCTATTAGGCCTGGACTGGTCTCAAACCCTTGACTATCCTTCCTCAGGCCCCAAAGAACTAGATGACAGGTGTATATCTTCACGGCCAGCATCTGACGTATTTTGTACGAACCCTTCCTTATTCTTTTTATGTTGAAGGAGGTACCTAACTGGAATGAACGAACTAGCTGTAAACAAAAAAAGGAGAACCTGAGTTCCTGAGACAGCAAAGTTTGTGTTATATGAATACCTACTAATCTTTAGCTTTTAAAATTGTACATAGTTACATGATTGTACATAGTCTGGTAGGAGACAAGAGAAAAATGTGTAAATGCTATTTAAAGCTAAAATCTCCTTTACTGAAAAAAGATACTGATACAAGAATTAAAATTAAAAGCACTATTTATTACTTTAAACATGTAAGATGGGCCTGGCAAAAAGACAGCAAACTACTGCAATAAGCTGGTCATCTGAGAGGACATGGGACTGACTTGAAGGAGTTCCTGATGGCTGTGAGAGGAGTACAGAAAAGTGACTGACACATGAGATAGTTAAAATAATATTTTTTAAGAAGTCAATTTTGTCAAGGTTTAAGGAAACAATATACAACTCTGAAAAATAGTAGGAGAATAAGGAACTATGCTGTTTTGTGCTAAGTGTATTTCAGGACAATTACACAGCTAAAGACTAGTTCTTTTTTTTTTTTTTTAATAGACACAGTGTAGCTAATTTATGATACAGGGAACAGTACATAGGAAACCCTAGTGAAGATAACAGATCTAGGCACTCATCATCAGCGGCTGTGAAAAGCACTGATAAAGGGCTGAGGCATCACCTTGTAGGGTAGTGAAGGTGGTCATACGTCTGTTGACTAACAGTAACATCACTGAGGGCAAGCCACTCTTCATCCTACATCTTCTTAGCAAAAGAATGGGAATTCAATCTATTAAGCCTCCCCAAGATGGCAGACAATACAAAGAAAAATACAAAAATCCATGTACGTATACTCAAAGATAAAATCACCAAGGTCAGAACGTAGAGTAGTCAGCAAACCACAAGCTAAAGGGGTAAATGCTGACAGATTCAAGCTAATGATGAGATTGAAGTTGAAATAGGACCTGGATTCAATTCCCAGCACTCACAACCACCAGTAACTACAGGGACAGAGGATTCAACCCCTTTTTCTGGCCCATGGGCACCAGATACACATGTGGTGCACAGACACATACGTACGCAAAGCACCCAGACACATAAAATATTAAAAAATTAAAAACAGGGAAATTTAAAATATGCTAGGGGCTGGAGAGATGGCTTAGTGGTTAAGAGCACTGGCTGCTCTTTCAGAGATCTGGAGTTCAACTCCCAGTAACCACATGGTGGCTCACAATCATCTATAATGTGATCTGATGCCCTATTCTGCTCTGCTGGTAGGTTCTGTACACACAAAGAGAGCACTCATATATAAAAGAAATATAAATCTTGGGAGAGAGAGAGAGAGAGAGAGAGAGAGAGAGGGAGAGAGAGAGAGAATATAGTTTAGGTGTGTGTGGTGGCAGGGAAGCAGAGGCAGGTGGATCTCTGTGAGCTTGATGCCAGCCTGTTCTACAAAGTGAATCCAGGACAGCCAAGTTTACAAAGCAAAACCCTGTCTCAGAAAAAAAAAAAAAAAAAAAAAAAAAAAAGCCTTACCTTCAGGCTTCTACAGGACCAAAAAGCACTTTGGAATAGGCCACTGGCTCCACTGGAATCTGAGAGTACTGTGCAACCAACTTCTAGGCCCAGTGGTCTCAGAGTTCAGTGAGGGGCCTGAGCCTCAGCTCCAGTGTGCCCAGAGTCCCTTGAGAAACTGGGGCTTTGGTTTCAGTGGTGTTTAAGATTAGTGTGTATGTGGAGTTTTGAATTCTGAGGTACAAGTGGTCACTGCAGGACCTGGAGTCTATACTACTGTGGTCCTCCAGAGGTTACTTGGAGCCTACAGTTTTAGTCACAACCTGCAGATTATACTAGATTTCAGTGGGTCTGACATTTTCTGTACTGGTGCCCGGTGGATCCCCAGACTTCAGGAATGGTGGAGGTCCTGCATCCATGTGGCTGCCTTGGTCTTTGTGCGCTGACCCATGCTTAGTCCTGCTGGCACATAAATATGACAGATCTCTTCAGCGACTACACTTGACACTACTTTCTCCAGCCCACGGAGTTGAATCTCATGCACACAATCCTCCACGTAGAATCACAGAAAACACAACAGAATATGCTCCAGAGGTGGGGAAGTCAGAACTTAAAGTCAAACATACTCTAAGAGATGCACACAGAACAGCAAAGCAACACCACGACTGTGACCCAGTGACCCACCCCAACCAGCCAACTCCCTAGTGAAGGAATCCTAAACCACAGAGATAGACAATGTCTAAGAAAGAATTCAGAGTCTTACTTTTGAAAAGAATTAATAATGATTCTATAGAAGACTCAAACAGATGGACAAATGAAGATCTATCCTAGACTTCAACAAGACAGTCTCAAAGGTGAATGAAACAGTAAATTGGAGGTAAAGGTCCAAAATATAAAGTAAAAATTTGAATAAAATGGTCAATCAAATAAAACCCACAACAGATGGCATCAGGGACAGACAAAAAATGAGCAGAAGAGCCAATTTCAGAGACGGAGGGGTAAGCTAAGACAAGAATACAAACATATATTTCTCTGGCGCTAGGTACATAAAAATGAATTGATAGTAAAAGTGTAAAACATTAAGTGAACTTTGGAGTCAGAAAAAACTATTCTAACTGCATGGTAGTGTTTGGGGTTGGACAAGTGCTTTGGTAGGCTCATTAATAATAATGATTTTTTTTTTCTTGATCTTTGAGACAGGGTTTCTCTGTGTAGCCTCGGCTGTCCTGGCCTCAAACCCATAGCAATTCATGTGCCTCTGCCTCCTTGAGGGCTGGGATTAAAGGAGCGTGCTAACACATTCAGCTGTCTATGGTGATTTTATTTGTGAATTTATTACAACAATTTCTTTTGAGACAGGGTTTCACTATGTAGCCCTGGTTGTCCTAGAACTCACAATATAAACCAAGCTGGCTCTCAGACTCACTGATCCACCTGCCTCTGCCTCCTGAGTGTGGGGATTAAAAGTGTGTACTACACTCTTGGCCCAATAAAGTGTTGGGTTTTTTGTTTGTTTTTTCTCTTTTTCCAGACAGGGTTTCTCTGTGTAGCCCTGGCTGTCCTGGAACTCACTCTGTAGACCAGGCTGGTCTTGAACTCACAGAGATCTGCCTGCCTCTGCCTCCCAAGTGCTGGGCTTAAAGGCATGCACCACCACAGCGCGGCTCAATAAAGTGATTTTTAAAGTTACATTAATTTACTTATCATTGGTGTTCATTTGCTCACATGTGCCACTTGGCATTTATGTGGAGCTCAAAGGACAATTTTTGGGAGGTGGTTCTCTCCTTCTATCATGTGAGGCCCTGGGACAGAACTCAGGCTTAGCAACAAGCACCTTTACCTGCGAAGTTCTTGCTACCCAATGCTAATTTTTTAAGTAATTTATTCAGATTACATCTCAATTGTTATCCCCTCACTTGTATCTTTCCATATCCCCCTCCCTCCCTCTTTTACCCTATTTCCCTCCCCTAGGCCTGTGGCAGAAGGGGACCTCCTCCCCCACCATATGGTCACAGCCTGTCAGGTCTCACCCTGGCAGCCTGCTTCCTCTTCCTCTGAGTGCCACCAGGCCTCCCCACGAAGGGGAAGTGGTCAAATAGGGGGCCCCAGAGTTCATGTCAGAGTCAGTCCCTGCTCTCCACACAACTGTGGAGAATGTGCTGTCCATTGGCTAGATCTGGATAGGGGTTCTAGGTTTACTGCATGCATTGTCCTTGGTTGGTACAGTAGTTTGAGCTGAGCAGAACCCCCTGGAATTTGCAGGCAAATGGATGGAACTAGAAACGAACATCCTGAGTGAGTTAACCCAGACCCAGAAAGATACACATGGCATATACTCACTTATAATTGGACACTAGCCCAACAGAGATGTCCCCTGAAAGTCCACTTAGCAGGAGATTGGGATAGATACTGGGACTTGCTACTGGCACTCCAGGTGAGAGAGGTAAGGGAGAATGGGAAAATGGAAGGATCCAGAGGGTCCTAGAAACCTACAAGAAGACCATTAAGGCTGGAGGATCTGGATCAATGCTACTTTTTTAATGGTAAAAACAAACAAAACATGGTATGTGAAAGTGTCTTTAAAATATTCTAGGAAACTGTTGAAGGATAAATTAAAGGTTTTTAAATCTAGCATGAGGAACACCCTGTCCATTCTGCAACTGCTCTGTTTGGACACCTCAGTCTTAAGTCCCAGGCAAGTCACCTGATTCATCAGACAAGCTGGTTCTGGCTGTTTCTGTGCCAGCTTCCACTTGTTTGACTATGTTGGAAAAGAAAACAGTTTCCCTGGAGACTTTGCATCATAGAAGACAATGATGCTTATGAGACCCTATCAATCCTGACAATCATGAAAAGTAGAGAGGAAGATACAGTTCTTATTTAGATTTGGTTATACAAAACAAAACAAAAACATGAAACTAAAGTACTATACTGAAAGGCATGGGTCACTTCCCAGCTATAATTCAGTGTTGGCAACCAGCCAACTTTTGTAGTGTGGGTTACACAGGAATGCCAGACACCATGAGATTTCTACATTTTCCAAGTACAAACCTTTTTTGGGGGGTTGGGGAGGCATGAACTCAGAGCCAAACATTTCTCTGAACTCTTAAAGATTATACAGAATTCTGTGGCTGGAGAGATGTCTTGCTGCTCTTGCAGAGGAGCTGAGTTTGGCTCCAGAACCCTCAGTGAACAGCTCACAACTGTCTCTAACTCCAGTTCCAGGGGATTGGATGCCTTCTCCTGGCCTCCATGGGCACACCCACGTGGTATACAAACTCATGCAGGCACCCCTAAACACATTCACACAAACCTTTTCTTAAAAAACCGTACTAAACCATAAGATCACTTTATTTAATATGCCCACTGGGGCTGCAAGACTGGCCGTGCAGGGCCCTGCTCTCAGCCATTGTCACTGCCATGTTTCTGCTCTTTTATTTTTCTACCCAAACAACATAGATACCACAAGGAAGTGGCTGTGTTTCATGGCATAATTAGAAACACAACTGATAGGACCTTGCAAGATTTTGTGGCACATTTATGTCCCTGCAAACTTGTGTTGCTCCTTTTTGTGCGCACTACAGACTGAACCCAGATTTTGCATACATTGTCACTAAGTCACGTTCTCCTCCTTTTCTCTGTAATCAGAAAAGTGTATTGCTAATATCTTGATGTTTAAATATCTTTATTATTTGGTTATTATTTCTACAATGTTTCTCTTGCCAATTACCAGTTATACTGTATTTTGGAACTAAGATAAATTTCAAAAATAGTCCTTCAGCCTCCTGATCTTGTGTCATATGGTCTTTGCTAGCCAATCTGGGCAAAAATGGGACATTAAGAGAACTTAATTTCGAGCTGGGTGTGGTGGCGCATGCCTATAATCCCAACACTCAGGAGGCAGAGGCAGGCAAATCTCTGTGAGTGCAAGGCCAGCCTGGTCTATGAAGCGAGTTCGGGGCAGCCAAGGCTACACAGAGAAACTCTATCTTGAAACCGCCTCCCCGCAAAAAGAGTGTTTAATTTCCTTTGACATACACCTATGTTTGAGCCACATCTACTAGAGGAGGAAAATTGTCTCAAATGCTATTTTTTAAAAATTACTGTTCTTAAGTTTGAAAAACTGTGAGATTTTCTGAGAAGTATGTTAGACATCTAAGCATGTTAAGTATTCTGAGAAATATGGTGGGTATAGGTTTTAACTAGTGAGAAAGAGAAGTCTTTTAGTTTTTCTACCTTTTTCTGAAAGGGATGCAAAAGAGGTTCACAGGATGGCGTATTTGCTTGTTTATTTCTGCAGTGCTGAGGACTGAACCATAAGAAGATCCCTATGGGCACTCATGCATGCTGGGTAAGCAAGCCTGCACTGAGCTATGCTGATGGCCTCTAAGGGATGCTTTTGACAGACGGGAGCACGTGATGACTGACTGCTATATTTCTTCCAGCTAGAGCTTTCTTTCTCATCCATGTGTCCTAGAGTTTCTGAAGGACTGGATTCTGATGATGACATCAGTGTGATGCTGTGCGATGTTTGTTTACCAAAGTTCCTATGAATTGGTTGACAGCTGAAGTTGGAGGCTGAATCATATCACATTGTTATTTTTAGGGGAGAGAAAAGAACTGCTGCATAATTGCACAGTGACACTACCACGGCTGGTTCTTTCTTTTTGAGACAGTAACAACCACTGATGATTAATGCGCGGAGCCATTATCTTATGAGAGGCATAATTTCATTCTCTTATTAGGTACATACTTCAAACAAGAGACATTCTTTTTAGTCTTTTACTTGGCTCTCAAGTGTTCCAGTTTAATATAAAACAGATGATCTGTTCTTCTCCTGCCCGGAGCAATGAATAGGCTCACAAGAGCACTCCAGCTATGAAGAATTAGTTTTTAATTTCCTATCAAGTGCTCCATTACCTGTATTAAAATGATTATATACTTCTTTAATAGTAATACAAGAATTATATAATTGTACACATTTCTTTATTTTTTGAGGTGGGGTCTATGTAGCTCGGGTTAGCTCAAGTCCCTGTTCCTCACGCTTCATCTTCCTAAGGACTAGGATGACAGGTATGAGCCACCATGACAGGGGCATAAACTTATTTTTGTTATAAAGCCTGTCATGTATTTTTAGCAACTTGATAATAGTATTTGTTTATTTCTGAGGCATTGGGGATTGAACCCAGGGCCTTCTGCATGGTGGATAAACACTGAGCCAAACCCCAGCCTGTGGAGAGAATCTTTGAAAATGCTACATACAAGAAATCTTGCCCAAGATCAATCAGGCCAACCTTCCAGCACGGAAGGGGGAATGCTCACAGGCCCCAAGCCCTCGCTGAACAGTTCCTGACAGGTGATGTTTCTGGGGGAGGGAGAGTCCTCTTTTAAGGGTGTGACCCCTGGCAGGTCAACCACACTATACTAGGTGGCCCAAGATCCATGAGTATGTTGGCACTGCAAACTGCACTCAGTGAACTGTTCAAAAAAAAAAAAAAAAAAAGATAGAAACTTCAGAGCAAGTAGGAAAGTAGGAATGGGAAAGGGTCTGGGAGGAGTCTGGGAGAGGAGCAGGGTGAAATAATCAAATCCATTGCATGCATGCATGAAATTCTCAAAAAAAAAATATAAATAATAGATTTAAATCAAAATACTGCATGATTCATATTAGAAATACTTTGTTTAGGCTGGACAACGCTTTCTTCATATTGCTACTGTTAAATTTTGGCATCAAGGCTACAAAAGACTCAAACTGATTTAACAGTGTTTATTTGGTGTCCTATGGTATGGAAGATATTGCACAATACTGGAAGTTTTATCCTTGCATGTTTAATAAAAATCTGCCACGACTCACTGATGTTTGCTTGCTTGCTTTCTGAAATCTTTGAAATCAAAAATTACACACATACACATAGGGGAAAGTTCATAAATTGTTAAGTACAGACTTTGGTTCATTATCACAGAAGCAGTTTCACCTCCCATACATTACCTCAGCCTGACCCTGAGTTTTGCAAGAGAGCTGATGAGTCAGTGGGAACAGTAAATACATGAAAATAACTGCAGCCCTTTGGCAGGAGCAGCACTTAGCAGCTCTAGAAGATGCTGTTTTAAATCCCACTTGGCATGAAAAGTATGAAAGATGTTATTATAAATTGAATTCATCAAGCAAGACAATTGAGCCAATGTTCCCTGCCAGGCAAACTCACTTACAGATGCTTCTTTGGAAGACCCAGGGGTTGTGTTTCAGGTGTTGGGGGTTGTTTTTTGAGGTGCTGGGGTTAGCCCAGGGTAAGCTGCTTGCTAAGTTAGTATTGTATCACCGAATTACATCCCCAGTCCTGAAAGGTGGGGCAACTGTAAAGAACATTACAAAATACAGTCTTTCTCTATTTCAGTGTAGTTTGGTAATTTTTGAAAGGTACAGATTCCTACCTGTCCTTTTACTTGGGAAGGCTCCCCCATCTCCACTGCACAGACAATAAACCAGTCTCAGAGTTCGGAGCCTATCTCAGCAATTTCATAATTCAGGGGAGAAAAAAAAAAATTAAGGCAAGGGCTCATGTAGCCCAGGCTGGCTGTGTAATCTTGATCTTGCCTGTGCTTCCCATATGTTGTGATTACAGGAATGTGCTACCATGAGATGATAGACAGATAAGTAGATAGACAGATAGATAGATAGGCAGGCAGGCAGGCAGGCAGGCAGCAGATAGGTAGAGCACGAATGCATGCCCATCTTCTTCAATACTCTATAGAGCTTTTCTGTAAGCAAACAAGTCATATCAAGTTCGTTCCCTACTGTGGACTTTCTGATAACTTTCCACAGCTGCTACTGGGTATACGAATAGCTAAAAGCTCAGCAGTGTGCAGGCCCAGACAAGCAAGCCATCATACAATACTAACTGTTAGCACACAGTGAAGTCCTTAGTCCACCATAAACAAGTGTAATGTAAAGGAGAAATGGCATTTCACCCACTAGTAAATGTAAAGGTATATGGATTACTATCACTCTGGGCTGCAGAGCTGGCTCAGCAGGTAAAGGCACCTGCCGCCAACCTGACAAGCTGAGTTCAATGTTCACAACACACATGATGGAAGCAGAGAGCTGATGTCTGAAAGTTGTCCTCTGACCTCCACACATATGCTATAGCATGCACATCACTCCCTATGTGAAATTAGTAAGTAAGTAAGTAAATGTTTAAAAATAACATCAGTTTTTAATAACAGAGAGCCAAGCATTCCATAACCAGATCAGTGGGAGTTCATAGCGACTTATCTTGCTGAAAATGTATAAACTCTCTGAGAAAAGTTTGTCTACAAATGTACTGACAATTTTGACTACACAGATGCAAGTACAAGATGCTCATTGCAACATAATTACTTTTTTAAAAAAATGTATGTGTATGGGTGTTTTGATTGCATGTTTGCCTGTGTGCCACACACATACAGTGCGTACACAGGCCAGAGGCGGCACTGGATTCCCTGGAACTGCAGTTGTAGATGATTGTGAACTGCCATGTGGGTCCTTGGAATTGAACCCAGGTCCTTAGAAAGAGAAGCCAGTGCTCTTAAGCGGTGGAGCCATCTTTATGCCCTTCAACATAATTTCTTTATCAGTGTTCTACAAATAGCCTAAATGCTCATGAAAAGGGGGAACTGGCAGTGACAACAAAATTCTACTGCATTCTAAAATAAAGGAATAAAGCAGATCTCTTTGTACTGATATGAGACACCAAGACAAAACAGTAAGTGACAAAAGGCCACTCGAATAATACAACACCATTAACATAAAGAAAAATAATCATATATAGCATGAAAATTTATAAATAAAATTTCCTAGAATTCCTAATAAGCAGTCAACATTGAGTAGTTGGGGAAGTAGAGTTGAGGTGGTGGGGAAAAGAAACCCTCTGAAGGATTTGCCCTTTTAATGCTGAGCTTTTGTGCTGCTTGGATTCCTCATTGCAGTGTTTATAGAAAGGAATCCAAGTTAAAAGTATATGTTTTGAAATCTAAAACTTCTGAGAGCTTATCAAAAAGCTTGTTAAATTACAATTTCCTTAAATAAATAATATCTAGAGGAAATCAATTCACATCTATAGGTAAGAAACTGGACTGTCAAATTTACAAGTTATTAAAAGCCATGTTGTCTATGAAGGTTTTCAGTAGTTACATTTTTATCTTGTCTTATTTATTTGTTGTATGTGGGGTGGTGGGTGCAGACATGCTGCAGCGTGCTGTGGACGTCAGAGGACAACCTGATGGCATCAGTTCTCTCCTTCTACTATGTGGGCCCCAGGACTTAGACTTGGGCTGTCAGTCAAGTGCTTTACCTGGTAAGCATCTCACAGCAACTGAATGGCTTCCAGCAATTAAAATGTGATTCAACACCAACAGAAACAATAAAAGAGAAGAATATCTGTATGTTCCAAGATATTACATAACATTATAATCTTATTTATTATTGTACATGTTCATAATGAGGTTGTGTATATGTGCCGCACTGTAAGGGTGGAGGTTAGAAGACACTTTGTGGAGATGGTCCTCTCCTTCCCTTTCTCCTGTACATGGTCCTGAGGACCTAACTCAGGTCATCAGGCTTGCACGGCAAATACTTTTACCTGATTAGCCATCTCACTGACCCATTTTAACCCAACTTCTTAATATTGTGTGTCTACATGATGTATTTGTGGGCAAACCTGCCACAGCACATGTGTGGAGGATAATGTCTTCTTTTCAATACTATCCTGAAAAAAAAGAAGTTTAAGATTTTTTTTTAGCTACTGACTACATAAAATTACTTTTAAAAATTTAATTAAACTGAGTTTTAGTAATTAATTACAAAAGCAGCTTCCTCTAGCTTACCAAGTTGGAAATAAATGGCAAAAGACTTAAGGGGTGAAAAGCAAAGTAAGCCAAAATAGCAACAGAGAGGCAGGTGAGTAATGTCTGTCAGTCCAAATAGGTAAGGTGACTAGAGAGTCACTCCCCAGAGCAATACTATACCTAACAGCTGGCTGTGCTCCCCTGTGACGGAGTTCTGACTCGGGTCTGAAAAACAAACAATTGAAAAGGATAGAAAAAAATGAATGATCAAAGCAAACAACTGCTTAAAACTCAAGCAACAAAAGTCAAACAAGGTAATAAGCAAAAACTTAAAAAACAAAAAACAAAAAACAAAAAAACCTGAACATCACAAAAGGGTAAGAAAAAGAACAGAATGAACTATTGTAAAACAATGATCACACTGGTCAATACATTAAACACTGAGTTTCTACATGACCCAACAATTCATATCTATCCCCAAAGCCCTGAAAATGGGGTCTTAGATACATATATAACCAAGTTTCGAGTGGCTTTATGCACAAGAGTCAACGGCAAAAACAGCCCAAGCTGTCCTCCAGTAGATCAGTAAAGGAAATGTGGTACCCATGTAGGCTGGAATCATACTCAGCTATAAAAAGAATGGAATTCTGATCCACTCTCTGTAAAACACAGATAAAACTTGAAAACACCATGCTAATGGAAATAAAGGCCGACACAAAGAACACAGATTATATAATCACATTTATACACAGTATTGATCATGAGCGAATTTACAGACAGAAAGATGAGCGCTCGGTGGCACTGGCTAAGTGCAGTATGGGTACTACTGCTAGAAAATCAGAGGTGCTGTCTGGGTGATGTGAAATTCAGGAAACTTAGGAATAAGGACAGGGAAGCACTGCTGTAAAAACAATTGCCAAGAAATACATGCTTAAAAACTGACTAAAGCAGTAACTTTTTGTTGCATATGTGTTGCCACAATAAAAAGGAAGTAAAGTAAAAAAAAAAAAAAAAATCACTATGCAGATCTGACCAAGCTACAGTAGTTCTTAAAGCAGAAGTATAAACTGTCAGGACCTGTTACACAAGCTACGTTTTCCACAACTTAAAGGCGAGGCATGACCAAAGCTTTTATTACTACCGGAATACTCTAATATGAACTGGAAATTAAGTGACTAAGCAAGATTTGATTAAAAAAACAAAAAACCTGTTTCATCAATAATCTGAAAGCGGTGACAAGCCAAATTCCTAATGCAAAAGAGATTGACAATCAACCACTTAACCATCAACCACTTGCTTATTTTAAGGTCTTGAAAAGCATTAAGGGCTAAATATGGAAACAGCCCTAAGCTCTACTTTCCTCAAAGACTAAGTCTCTTGAGATGCTGAGAATTGCATCGGGCTTCCTTGCAAGGATCTGAAGGAATACAAATAAATGTAGACCACGGGTCTATAAACAATGAGAAAAAAAACCCAACATCTTTAATTTTAATAATTTCTAATTGAAGTCTTATATTTTCTCCAATTATTGTGTCAGCAAGAAGTTATATAAAAGTATTAGTGTTTTTTGGGCCACTGATAAATATCACATTTTTAATATCATGCTATTAATATTTTACACAAAATTCATATAATCTCCATGCTTCATATATATGTCATATGTAATTAAACATAACACTTTAAAGTAAAGATCCCAGGGGTAGGGACATGGCTAGTGATAGAGTGGGTTTGACCTCCAGTGCTTCAGTAAGCAATAATAAAAAACAGCTACAAGGAAGAATGGATAAAGAAACTGGTATATTTACACTATGGAATACTATTCAGCTATTAAAAACAAGGAATTCCTGAAATTTGTGGACAAATGGATTGAACTAGAAATTATGATAAAGAGCGAGTTCACCCAGAAGCAAAAAGAGACAAATGGTATATACTTACTTATATCGAGACACTAGCCCAAGAGGCATGTCCTATGAAAGACTTTACTTGCCAGGAAAGTGGGCCAGAGGGGAGGACATCCTATTGGGGCTTTAGGTGAGAGAAACATGGGAGAATGGGGAAATAGAAGGATCCAGAGGATCCTGGAAACCTACAAGTAGAACATTGTGACGGGAGAATCTGGGTCCTGGGGTCCTGCTCAAACTATGGCACCAGCAAAGGAAAATATAGGCAGTAAACTTCGAACCCCTACTCAGACCTAGCCGATAGACAGGACATTCTCCACTGTTGAGTGGAGAGGGAGGTCTGACTTTCATACAAACTCTAGTGTCCCATTTTTGACCACGTCCCCTTGATGGGGAGGCCTGGTGGGACTCAGAGGAAGGATAACAGGTCACCAAGAAGAGACTTGATACCCTATGAGTATATTCAGGGGGAAGAGGTCCCCCTCAGTCACAGAAATAGTGGAGGGGAGTAGGGGGGAAGCGGGAGGGAGGGAGGAATGAGAGGATACAAGGGATGGGCTAACAATTTAGATGTAATATGAATATATTAATAAAATATTTTTTAAAAACAGCTACAAGACAGAAAGAAAGAATAAGAACTCTTAAAAAATTCTCGTTTCTCATGCACACTACAGTGTCACCGCCACCAAGGAGACATAAAGTAGACACTTTATTTCCACAATTAAAGTTGCCCCCCACCCAGACAGGGTTTCTTTCTGTAGCCTTGGCTGTCCCGGACTCACTTTGTAGATCAAGCTGGCCTCAAAATCACAGAGTTCCACCTGCCTCTACCTCCCGAGTGCTGGAATTAAAGGTATGCGCCACCACACCCAGCTCTACAATTAAACTTTTAAATGCTGAATGGTCATTTATATTTTCAGAGAATTTTCTTCCTTGATTTGACTTTGGGAAAAAAAAAATCTAAACTTGTCTATATTCACTGACACTCCAATACATCAGCAAGTGAGTAACTAACTAGCTTGTAGAAGATGGACCTTCTCATTTGAATAGAAGCATGCACAAGGCCTGCACACAGTCAGGCCAGACAAACTCAGCACGGAGAAAGGGAGGTAGACTCAGAGTCCCACCCTACCCAAAAAGCTATCTGGAACTTACACACACCGGAGAGGGAAAATCAGTTTTCTCCAATGGGGTGACACTGGGTAGGTCAACCAAACTCCTGGGCAGCCTCCTGCTTACAGCAGTTGACTAACACAAGTCAGAGACTCCATGGGTTTTGCTGTTGTTTTTTAGTGTGAGTGTGTGTGTGTGTGTGTGTGTGTGTGTGTGTGTGTGTGTGTGCACGTGTGTGTGCGCACGCGTGTGTGTGCTTTTTTGGTTTTGCATTTTGTCTTTTGGGGTTTTTCCTTTGTTTTTGAGAGAGAAAGGGATGGAAAGGGGGAGATAGAAAGAACATGAATGGGTAGAGAGGTAAGGAGGGTCTGGGAGGACTTGGGAGAGAAAAAAGAATATGATCAAAATATATTATATGAAAAATGAAAAAAAAAAAAGAAATCCAGAAGACAAGGACTCAATCTGCCATGCACCTTTGACTGCAGAGAGAAAGTATCTGTGGGTGGTGCTCATTAGTAGATATTTTTTCTGAGGAGCCTTACCACTTTACTATTGCCCATGCAATAATTATTTTCTAATAGTCTGTTGAGAATTTCTTTGCCTGTCACTCATAGTTAAGAACAGATATACCATGAGGTTCATTACAGACCACAACAATAAAGTAAGTTGTACAATTTATACTTTTTGGTTCCCTGGTGCATATAAAACCTGTATTTATAATACACTGTAGTTTCTATGAAGTGTGCGGTCACCTTATATTCTTCCTCAAACAGCATACATAGCTTAATTACAAAGTACTTTCTTGCTAGAGAATGCTAACGATCACCCGAGCATTTCATGAGCTTCAATCTCTTCGCTGGGGGAAGATCTGGTGGATGGTTGCCGTCAGAGTGCTGCAGTCTTAAGATTGGGGAGAGGAAGCTGGGCATGGTGGCGCACGCCTTTAATCCCAGCACTCGGGAGGCAGAGGCAGGTGGATCACTGTGAGTTCGAGGCCAGCCTGGTCTACAAAGCGAGTCCAGGACAGCCAAAAGCTACACAGAGAAACCCTGTCTCGAAAAAACTAAAAAAAAAAAAAAAAGATTGGGTAGAGGTGATGGCAACTTTTTTAAAAAGATGCATGAAATCTGTGGTGATTGATTCTTCACCCAAAAAAGTCTCTGGGCGTGATGGTGTTTGACAGAATTTCTGTTGTTGTGTCTTGGGGACATAAGGTCTCACTGGGTAGCCAACAGAGGTCTCAAATTCACAATATTTATTCTCAGCCTCCCAAGTGCACGAACACAGGCATGCTACTGCAGCTGTCAATTATTTGGCAGCACTTAATCTGTAGAATTTTTCCAATTTGTTAATCTTCCCAATCTCCCCAAATACTGCCATTTCTTTATTTTTCATTCATTTCAGTTGTGTTTATTATTTTTACAAAACCATGTGTTTTGTTCATGTGTATAGTATTTATTTGATCATATTTTCCCATATGATCAAAGTTCTTCCTTCTTTATCTCTTCCCCAGTAATCCACTTTCTATTTTCATGTCTTATTCATGTCTTAAAGAAAACCTAGATCCCACATATAGGAAAGAACCTATATTATCTAAATCTGGCTTATTCTACTTAACATGATAATGTCCAGTTAGTCCATTTTCCTGCAAATAACAATTCAGTTCTTCAACGTGGCTGGATAAATGTCCATTGTGCATTACATATGCCATATTTTCCTTAAGCATGTTTGCTGACAGGCATGAAGGATGATCCTAGAGCTTGGCCACTCTGAACAGTGCTACAGTAACACAAATGTCTTACCACTGCTTTCCCAACAACGTTTGTGGAATATTCTGAAGTATTTCCCATCATTTGAATAATCTTTACCATGAGTAGGTATTATCTTAAGAAATCATTCTTTGCTCATCCATAAGAGAAGAATTCCTTATTCATTAAAGCTTTGTCAAGAAGACATGTTCCCTGTCTCTACTCCAATCCTTGCTCTCTGCTGGTTCCATATTGGGATTCTTCCTCACTTGAGTCTCAAACCTCAAAAATGAGGGCAGGAACCAACTACTCCCAACTCTTGTTAGTGATGAGGCATCGATCGCCATCGGCCATAAATATTCTGAAAGGTGAATCCCTACCACAAGGTTTTCTATTTACCTTGCTCAGAAATCTCAGAGGAATCACTTTGTATAAGTTACCATGCTAAGAAATGTATTTCCTAAGAAATCTGAAAGTCAAAATGATTCTTTGAGCTTCAGGCTGCAGGATAGATATTGTGTTAAACAGGCACGAAAACTATTTTAATCTTGCCTGTCTCCACTAGAGTTCTTTTTTTAAAAAATTAATTTATTTAATCACTTTACAGCCTAATCATAGGCCCCTCACTCCTCTCCTCCCAGTCCCACCCTCCTCATCCTACAAGAAAGGGAGCCCTGCCCCCCATGGCTACCAACCCACCCTGGCACATCCATCAGTGTTCTTAGGTGATCAGGAACGTAATTGTAGTTGAAAGGAACCTGTTTTTCTCCCCTTAGGAGTGGTTTCAACCATGGGCTGAAAACAGAAATAAACTAAGTTGAGATAAATATACTGCAATTTAGGCTTTAGTTTCATTTACAGGGTACAAGCAAGATACACTTAGCATAATTTTTAAGAGCTATGGGATTTTTCAAATGACAAATGAACACTGGCTTCAACTTAGTCACTTAAAAGGGCCAGTCCACCCTCTGTTGCCAGACATTAAGTTCTCTCTAGCTACAGAAGATTCACTTGGCATCTTCCTCCTGTCAAGGGCTGTGCGGTGGTCTACACTATCTGTTTTGTGTAGCTGCTGTCTGCAATTATCTTCACTTGATTTTCTGTACAATTTGCTTCTATATCAGAGGCTGATGCTTCACTGTGTACTTTTCTGATATGGGGACAGCTTCTTTCCTTAAACCCCCAAAACTGTTCACTTCAAGATTTTCTTCTGACCCTTTCCTCTTTTAGTTAAGGTTAGGGCCTTTCACCTATCCAGATCAGGAAAGGCTTTCCTCTATCGGCCACAAAGCTATTTTTTTTCTTATGACTTATATCATTGGAATTTTTCGTTTTCCGTAAGAACTTCTTTTTCTTTTTCTTTTTTTTTTAAATTTATTTATTTATTGCATATACAGTGTTTTGCCTGCACATCAGAAGAGGACACCAGATCTTTTTTTATAGATGGTTGTGAACCACCATGTGGTTGCTGGGAATTGAACTCAGGACCTTTGAAAGAACAGACAGTGCTCTTAACCTCTGAGCCATCTCTCCAGCCCTAAAAGGTTTTTTGTTTTGTTTTACTTATTTTATTATGTACACAATGTTCTGCCTGCGTGACTGTCCACAAGATCTCATTATTGATGGTTGTAAGCTACCATGTGGTTGCTGGGAATTGAACTCAGGAACTCTGGAAGAGCAGACAGTGCTCTTAACCACTGAGCCATCTCTCCAGCCCAGAACTTCTTTTTCATACTTGTCCCTTTTCTACCTTTCAGAAAATAAAAAGGTTCTTGTCTTCATACAGAAAATTAATAATTAAGATAACTTCAGTTCAACTCTCACCACTGGAAAAGAAAAATTATCATTTCAGTTTGTAAGTGATATGTATGGAGAGTAAAGAAGGGCAACTGGAAAGGCTATGCTGAGTTAACTGGGCAAACCTCTCTGAGGAGGTAACCTCAGTACAGAGGGGCAGACGGGAATGGGAGAATGGGAAGGAGAGAACTGGGAAGGGTTAACAAAGGGTAGGAGAGAGGAGAGTAGAAGACGAGTAGGGAAAGGAGTAAATAACACTAAAGACGCTTTGAAAAAGTCTTATGGAAACCTACTCCTGTAGAAGCTTCCTAAAATATATCTAAAGACACGTTAAAATGGAGTTACCCTGTAATTGAGTGACAAACACAAGCCTGGTCTCTGGAATGAGCTACTTTCTTTGGAGCTGCTGGCCAGCAAAGTCCCATAGCCCCTCCCCTCAAACATTACAGGCTACTACCACTGCTTTTGGTTACCCTCCAGAACTTGAGTGGGACAGTACTGCTGAATATACCACCTATCTGAGTCATACAATATGGGGAAAACAAGCTGGTAAAAGCTTCATCCCTTTGGCTAGTTTTCATAGTTCTAGTAGGTACTGTACATGCTATCAGAAGAGAAAAGCAACCATCAATCATATCCAGATATGAAGCCTGCCAGCTAAAATAGTGACTGGCCTGGCAAGAAAAACTCACTGGTACAACAGTGACATGATCATCATGGGAGTAACCAACCACTTTCTGGATGGCTGCTCCCCAAGAACTGGTACCATTACAGGACCATAGCTCATAGAAGCTACTACCATTATTCTGGTAAATAGACACAATATTAAATCAATTCCTAATGACTTATGATTGCATCAATGGATCAATGCATTTCTCAACTCTCACCTGAAAAATTTCTATCTGCAGTAGATGGTGACTAATTGGCCAAGGTACATAGAATAAGAGACATCATTAAATAATAAATATAAACATTTTTAAAAGGCATGTATAGAAAGAAAGTAGGCATCTTGAAAATGACTGCTTGGGGCAAAGGAAGGCTGCAGAAAGGCCTTACAAGTGTAGTGTGCAGCATAGTGGCTAAGAGACCTCAGGAAATTAGGTGGCAGTTACTGCCAAGGTCCTGAAGACCATGATAATGAATGTCACTTTTACTATAAACAAGGTCTTGAGTAGCTGGAAGGTTGTAAGTAGCCATGAAAGATGTCAGGAAGACTGATGGTTGGATTGTAAAGGGAGTGGGAACAGAAATAGGGGGCTGAAGCAATGTCTCAGCTGTTAAGAAGGCTTGCTGCTCTTGCAAAGGACCTGGGTTCAGTTCTTAGCACCCTTAGTGGTAGGCTCACAACTGCCTATCACTCTGGTCCTATGGGATTTGACACCAACTTCTGGCAAAAAATAAAAATAAAAAAGAGAGAATGAATGAAGGAAGGAAAGGAAAGAAAAAGAAAAAGAAAGAAGGAAAGAAAGAACACGACAGAATACTTAGAAAGGTGTGAGCTGTCCTGTTCAGTGATCGTGTAAACCAGGTTGTCTGCAACATAAACAGGGAGTGACAGAACATAAGAGATGAGTGCAGGCCGTGAAGAAAGGGCACGGATGACATGAGGCCTTCTGGGACACAGTCAGGACCTATGAGTTACTTCCAGTATGATAGGAAGCCACTGGAAGGCTTTAGGTCTCCACAGGATCACTAAAGCTGTTATCAAGAGAACAGACTTCATGATAAATAAGTAGGCATGGGAGAAATAGTTAGAAAGCTAAACAGATGCAATAAAAGAAATCACACTCTGAATAAGGCCAGAAACTATTGAAAACTATGAGAAGTAGTCAGAGGTGGGTATGAGGACTATAGAAGCTGAAAGGGCAAGTAAGCTAGAGGTCAGCTTTCTGTTGTTTATCAAGGCAGCTAGGTAGAAGAGTCTATATGATAGCAGGGATGGGTCCTCTTTGGTTAGGTGTGAGGTTTCCCAGCCCCCAGTTAACATAGGGTCAGGGAGGAGGTCCCCTTCTGTCAGAGGTGTAGGGGAGAGGAATAAGTGTGGGGAGCCGTGCTAAATTCTGCCATGTCAGAAATCCTGTGCTTAGGCTGCACGCTGTGACCTTCCAGTTGCTGAGCTTTGCTGGGAGGAGGTCTTTGTGTTCCAGGCCATCTTTGGACTATTTACCTTTGAGAAGTAGGGAAGTCCCTACTGACAAACACCCAGAGGGTTAAGGAAATCCTTTCAGAGAGCTACTCAGTAATAGGAAGCTCTTACAGGGAGCTATTCAGGCTATTGTGTTCTTGCCTTGGGAGCTAGGGAGAGAGGAATCAGAATAGATCCTATTGACCTTGCTATATAAAGTCTTACTTGTCCGCATTAAAGGGAGTTTTGATCAGAAATTTCCAGACCTGACTCGTTATGTCTTGTGTCTTTGTACCCCACTCCCCACTCCCACAGGCCGGTACATGTCAAATAAGGCAAAAGAGGGAGGGAGGGTGGAAATGAGAAGATACAAGAGAGAGGATAACAATCGGGATGTAAATTTAAAAATTTTTAAATTCATTTAATAAGAAGCACTTCGAATGGTGATTGCTAAATGGATAAACTAAGCATCATATATATGTACAATTAAATATTTGACCTTTAAAAGGGAAGCAATTTTGTACACAAACTACAGGATAGATAAATCTGGAGAACAACATGATAACGAAAAAGCTCAGTCAGGCAGACACAAAGCCAAGAATCTTTGTCTGAAGATCTAAAGTAGTCAAACTCAGAAACAATGGTGGTTGCTAAGGGCTGTAGGTAGGAAAGTGGGGAGTCATACAATGGCTCACACAATGCAAGTGTTCTGAAGCTCTTTTGTAGAAAAATGCAAATACACCTTACACAACAGAACTGTATATTTAAAAACCATGAAGCAGGAGATTCTCCACAACTGAAGAAGTTTGGGATATACATGTTGAGAGTCCATATCCAAAAGACAAAAATAAATAAATGTAAAAACAAAGTAAGCCTTGTGTTACACTGTGTCACAAATCAGAAAAGGACAGGTGGTGATAATATTTGCCTTGGGGGTGGTTTTACGGAGATAGTGAGGACTGGTGCGGCAGGATTGAGACAGACACTCACATGAAGCCCAGGCCGG
This sequence comes from Acomys russatus, assembly GCF_903995435.1. NCBI lineage: Eukaryota > Metazoa > Chordata > Mammalia > Rodentia > Muridae > Acomys > Acomys russatus. The sequence goes on along the minus strand of NC_067140.1, from coordinate 48,767,834 downwards.
CCTCAAAACCTCCTGCCTTGGCTTCCTGAGTGCTGAGATCACCTTAGCGTTTTGATAAACAGATTGTGGTTTTTATTCACGGCATTCACAAGTCTAAAATAAGGGCTCAGTTTTGCTGTTAATATTTTCTGTGTTCATTGGTTTTTCAGCAGCTCTGTCTCCCAAGTCACAAGACAGCATGGCCTCACGACATGCTTCAGAGAGGATGACGCATCCTGCAGCTTAAATGTAAAGCTGTCTAATACAGCTACAAACATCCCTAATGCTATTCCAGTATTTCTGGAAAAAAGCTGAGGGAGCAAACTTAACAACCACCAACGTAAATCCTTCATTAACTTTGAGAATTATGACATGATTTTAAAGAGAACAACCAGATAAAACAAACTTAATAGGACTTCTATCCATTGCTATCACGACTGACATTTAAATTAAAAAGCTAGTGAAAGCAGAGATTGTAAAAAGTTACTTACAGGGCTGGGGAGATGATTCAGCAGGTTAAGATACTTGCTGCCCAACATGAAGACCTGAGTTCCATCCCGGAACCACATAAAGGTGTTGTCCTCTGACCTACACTATTACGGCATGTGCTTGTCCATGAACAGTTTAAATGTACAAACTTATGTCTTGATCAACCAATCACTTGATAGGAGCCTTACAACTTTGCTGATTGAATTTCCTCTCATTTTTTTCTTACCCAAATCACACCTATTAGGCAGGCATATGCCTACCATTTCAAATTTTGGTTAATGACACCAGTGAGACAATATTTCTATCCTTTTAAAACTTCGTGGTATCACCCCTCTCTTTCACATACCTCTTGGTTACTGCTCATTTAAATAAAAATTTGCCGGCTTGCATAAGTAATTCATGTTAGCTTTCACAGAGATGCTCTACTATCTCTTTAGGCATTTTATCAATTTATGCAATGTTTAATCAGATTATCAATTTATGATATAAATATATATGTCATGACATTTTTGGAACCAAATACAACATTTTTTGTACAAAAATAACAGCAATGGTTATCCACAGCAGTTATGATGACAGACACCTAACCACCTTCTTTCTCTGTGTTATTTCATGTACAGCATTTCCACCCCATGCTGTGGCTACTCTTGCTGTCATCACACTTTACCGCGAAGTCACTGCCCCTTGGAGAAAGGCATCGTCAACAAGGGGCACTGCTCACCTGGCTCCATCTGGGTGAGACTCATTGTCATTCACTCCGCACAAAACGCAATCCCAAGTGGACCACGGACTGATATATGACCTGATACCGTGAACCTGACACACAAAGTAGGAAATATGTCTGGACTGATCGATGCAGGAAAGGACTTTCTGAACAAAATCTCAATAGTCCAGCCACTAAGACCAACAATTAATAAATGGTTGCTTCATGAAGCTAAAAAGTTGTAAAACAATAGACATTATCTGAGTGAAGAAAAAGCCTACAGCTAGACACAGGAGACAGAGTTGGTATCTAGAATATTTTTTTAAAAAGTCAAAAGATTAAAACAACAAATAACACAATTAAAAATAATATGTGAAAATAAAAATAAAAAGAATGTGTGGCACTAAGCAGAAAATTCTCAAAAGATGAAAAAAAGTGTCTGAAAAATGTTTAAATTAAAAAAAATAATGATGGCAAATGCTTGCATGGATGTGGAGGAAAATAACTTATTTACTGATGAGGGGAGTGAAAACTAGTGAAGCAATTATTAAAATCAGTGTGGAACTTCTGCAAAAATCCGAAAATAGATCTACCACGAGATCCAGCTGTACTGCTCTTAGGCACATACACAAAGGACTCTCTATCCTACTGCAGAAGACACTTGCTTACTCACATTCATTATTGCTCTATTCACAAGAGTCTGGAAAGAGAAACCGTCTAGACCAACTAACAGGTAATGAAAATGTGGTATGTTTATATAGTAGAATGTTATATAGCTATTAATCATGAGATTCACCGGTAATTAGATGGTGCTGGAAGCAATCATTTTGAGTGAGATACCCAAGGGACAGAAAGACAATATCACATTTGTGGATGCTAGTTTTGAGTCTTCAGATATGTGTGTTTCATTTGGAATCCCAGAGAGGTCAGGAAATTACTAACAATAAGAGAGGCTTTCAGGAGAGAGGAGAGAGAATGTGCCAGTATAAAGGGTTTGAGGGGATTATGAAACAAAAGGGGGTAAATTAGGGGAAGGGAGGGCAGAGAAGGAAACTGGGAGGGAGAAATAACACCAAAGACTTTTCAAAAGAGTCATATCGAAACTACTACTGTAGAAGTTTCCTAAAATAGATCTAGATGCTTACAAAAAAAGGGTTAAGCATAAATGGGACAATACCCCTACTCCATACCAGAGGCTAATAAAAAGCCCAATTTCAGGAATGGGCTTCCTTTGGAATTGTGGTTCAGTTACATCCCATAGACACTCAAATGTAACAGGCTACTGGCTGTGCTCTAGGTTGTCCTTCAGAGTTTGGTGATAGGACACTACTGCCGAAGACACCACGTATGAGAGCCATACAGAACACAGGGAGATGAAGCTGGTACAGACTTGAAAGCTTCACCCTTCCTAGCTAGTTTTCAGAGTTTGGGGAGGTTATGCATACTACCAGAGGAGAAGAGTAATCATCTATCACACCCGGGTATGAGTTCTGCCAGTTACAATAGTGCTGGCCTGGCAAGAAATGCCCACTGGTGCAATAGTGGCATGATCATCATGGGAGTAGCAACCACTGTGACTGGACCTAAGGCCACTCCACAAGATGAAACCTACACCTGACACCATTACTAAGCCAGGAACCTGTGCCTAGACAGACCATAGAATATAGAAGCTACTACTATTATTCTGTTAAATAGACACAATATTAAACCAATTCCTAATGACTTTACCCACAGATCAATTCATTTCTCAGCCCTCACCTGAGAAGCTTCTACTTGTAGTAGAGGATGACTAACAGAGAGACCCACAACTGGCCAAGGTGCAGAGAGTAAGAGATTATGTTATGTTCAGCTCTAAAGGGAACATATATATTGCACCCTCGTCTCCAAAAGCTCAGGGATAGCTTCAGAGTTGGACAGAATGTAGGAACCAGAGGCTACAGATGACTACAAGAAAACTGTCTTTCAGCCACAAGCAGGGCAGCTGGACTTATGGATTCACAGTGGTTGGGATAAGATGCACATGATCTGTACAAGGTCAAACCAGACTGAATCTCAGCATGAAGAGAGGAGCTGGGCATAAAGTTCCACTCATAGCAGAGTAGGAACTGGAAGTCACTAGCTAATGGGAGAGGAAGGGTCAGTTTTCTCTGACAGTGCAGCCCCTGTTTAGTTGACCATACTCTCATTGAAGGACACACAGCCAAGAAATATTGGAGCAACACAAATTAGCTTTGATGGGGAACAAAAAAAGGATACAAGGGAAGGGAAGAGCTGGAGGAGGGAGGGTGAATATGATCAAAACATGCATGAAATTCTCAAGCAACTTATAAAAATATTTTTAAACACCCAGATTATAAAATAATAATAATAATAGTGATAAATTTGAACCCAGATTATGACTTTCCTATTACATTATACTGGTTATAAATGTAGATATAAAAGTGAATTGTTATTAATATAGGCAACTTCATTGCTAAGAGATGAAATACTAAGTATAAAGGACATCACACAAAGCTTTGATAAAGTAATATTACAAGTCATATAAGAAGCTACCCAATGTTTAGGAGAAACTGCACAGTGCCCACAGAAGATCATGTGGTGCTTCCTGTTACCAAGTTCAGAGACACTGTGTACTCAGGTAAGAGAGCTTCATCTCCCATCCAAAGGGCATGGCAGAAGAGGAAGCAAGCTCACAAGGCCATGGAGTCCAATCCACAGCCAGATGAAGAGCTGAAGAAGTTAGGAAGACACTGAGAACAACTGCATAGAGGAAAGTGCTTCTGTGAAGTTACTAAGCTATTGTACCAGTGCGAATACTTTCTGTTATGTCAATAAGAATACAAAGACCAGAAATATTTGTTAAATACAAATAAACATTTACAGTATTTATTAAGTTCATTTTATAGTGAACATCCTAATCATTGTTATCTGTGATTTTAGACTTCAGAGTGTGATCCCACCTTCTTACCCCCATCTTGACACTATTAGATCAATAAACTAAGAGTTGAGACATTTTATCAAATATAACTTTTATGTTAGAATATCTTTAAATATATCTTTAGAACTTGCTAATCTTTTCTTAGGGCCTATGGTTGGCAACAGTATCTAGCAAGATTAATAATACTTGTACTGTGTCTATTTTTAATTTATACTGTATGCGTGGCACACAAGCTGATATTTCACTTTGTGACAAATCTTTGTTAAAAGAAGTCATGAAAGCTATGACTCAATAGAGGTAAAAGCAATAAATAAAATGTGAAGATGATTCATAAAGTCGAAATGACTATAAATGCAATCCCTAAATGATTTAATCTAGGGAAATTTTCTTACTATTAAGGAAGAATTATCATGTTCCTAAGAAGCTAATTCTGAGACAACTGCAATCTGATGACCGGAGTGGTGTCACCAATGGAGCTAAGGGCACCATGGCTGAGCCAGGCCTCAGCTTCCCATCACCTCCTTGATAGTCAGTTGTGCAAAGGACCAGGTAGAGAAGGATGGAGTGCATCAGTGTGAGCTGGACATAGGAATTTTTTAGAACCCGAACAACAATAAGAGTTCTAAAACCAGAAGAAAAAACAAACAAACAAAAAACATGTCACATGTCTGAGCAGTTTGGGAGGTTTGGATCATATTAGGAAAAGTCTTGGACACAAAAAGAAAAAGGGAAACAACTGAAAAATTCTGAGTGAAACAAAAATGAAGGCAGAATTTTAAGAAAATGTGAAAATTAGATGAACTCTCTCTATATGAGACAGGAAGGCTCATCACACTCATTCTGGGTCACTGTAATTCATCCACACTAACAGCCTCTCTGCTGGGCAGTGGTAATGCATGCCAAAAACAAGCAGCCAACAATAACAACAACAAAAGCAACAACAAATCCAGCATCTCAAAGGTGTTCTCCAGACCAGCAGTATGAGTTATTCTGAGATTAGGTTTTACTGCGTTGTCCAGGCTGTACTGAATTCTTGAAGACAGCTCAGAGTCCCACCTTAGCCTGCCTAGTGGCTTAGATTACTCAGCACACAGTCACTACTAATTCAACAAGCAGATGGGAATAGAGGTATCTTGGTTAAGCTTGCTGTTGCTGTGATAGACCAGTACAACCAATGGGGAGTACAGAGCTTATTTCACGGTACAGCTTATAGTCCATCATCCTGGGAAGCCAGTGTAGGGATTCAAGGCATGAACCTGGAAGTAGGAACTGATGCAGAGGCCATGGAGGGGCACTGTTTACTGGCTTGTTCCATTTGCTCTTAAATACACCAGGACTACTTGCCTAGGGTTGGCACCACCAACAAAGGAGTAGCCCCCCTCCCCCACATCAATTACTAAGAAAATTCTCTACAGGCTTGCTTATAGGCCAATCCTAAGGTCTTTTCTCAATTAAGAGCTCACCTTTAGCTGGGTGGTGGTGGTGCACACCTTTAATTCCAGGCAGAGGCAGGCAGATCTCTGTGAGTTCAAGGCCAGCCCTGTCTACATAGCCAAAGATAGACAGAGAAACCTTGTCTAGGAAAAAAAAAGGGTGGGGTGAGGGTAGAAGATAAGACATCATACTGACAACTTTTCATTTGTGTGGCCATCTACCTGACAAGCAATTTAAGGGGGGAGAGGTCTGCTTCAGTACAGTTTCAGTTTTAGCCCATCCTGGTAGGGAAAATATGATGGAGTTCATGGAGGCAGATATATGAGGCTTGAGTACCTTACAACTCTTTGTACAAGAAAACAGAGAACCTGTGCCAGAAGTGAGGGTTGGCCCCTAAAGACTTGCTCCCCAGTGACCGCATCTACTACCCATGCATCCAAAACCAGGATTCCCCAGTCTTCCAAAAGAACAACACCAGATCAGATTAAGTATTTAAATATACAGGCCTGCGTGTGTCATTTCACATTCAGATCATAATGTTCTATCTCATAGCCATCTCAACACAAAATACACTTAGTCCCAGTTCCAACGTCCCTGTAATGCTAACAGTCCCAATACTGTTCAAAAGCCCAAAGTCTTCTTCTGAGGGTCTGAGAACATAGCTGAGTTGGAGGAGTGTGAGCCTTGTATGCATGACTAGGTTCAATTTCTAATACTATAAAATGAACACATAAAACCACAGCCTTGTCCGGGACGCAAGGAAAACTCATAGCTATGATCTGCTATAAAATAAAAGAGAAAGTAACATGCTTCCAACCAATGACTTAGACATTTCCATTCCAAAAGGAAGAAACAGGAAAGTGACAAGGAAAGACTGGATCAAGTAGAAATTCATCGGGCAAACAACCGGCAACTCCATGTCCAGCACTCATGTCAAATGGTAACATCATGTGGGCACCAAGAGCCTTGAGAAGCTATTGCCTCTTTTGCCCTTCATGTGCAGCCCGTGTGGGTTTTCTTGTGCTAGCGCCACTCTGAACAGGCAGTTTTTCTTGGCATTTGTTCCACAGCCCTTGCATATCCAATATCCTGGGGTCTCTATGACAACACACTTCATATGTGGACGACTCAGGGCCATCCTGTAAGGGGTTTTAGTCATACTACACACTGCCTGGCCTCATCAACTTTTGTCGGTAAGTGAAAGCATCTATGACCCAGTGCCTACAAAATCAGCACAAATTGATGGCACAAGGTTTGGCTGTAACAGCTGGATCCCCTTCAGCTCAGCTACAGTAGCCTAGCTGAACCTAAGAAAGTATGTCCTTTGGTGGTCCTGGTAGAAAAGCGAACAACCCATGTTGAAATGCACTCTGTTCAGCCACTCCCCACTTCTCTCAAAATGAAAGTTTTTCAAATAGGTTTGCATTTTGACTCCCTAGTGCGGAGCCTTCGGTGGAGAGGGTCTTGCCCCCAAGGACCCTTTCCTTGTAACTGTACTAATCTCCTGAACAATTACAGCTTCTTTGTTGGCACCTACCTTTCTATGACTGTTAATGTGCCAACTTCTTTCCTTCCCAAACTACAAGTTTTCATATCTTCTTGCTCCACCTTTTATTTTGAATTCCCTCTGTAATTTTACTACAAACAGCCAACAACAACCATGCTCCAGCCTCAACGTTATTCTGTCTTGATATTTCTTCTACCAAATTAATTAGCCTGTGACTTTCAAATTTAGCCTCAGATTTTCAGAACACAGACGTAGCCTGCTTCTTTGCTAGAATACAGTATCAATGGCCTCCATCCCAATTTCCTAGAGTCCTTGTTCCCTTCTGAACCCTTTCATGAACATAATTTTATTGGCCACATTTCTTTCCCCATTTTCCCTCTTCTGACCCCTGATCGCAACCACTGTGGGACTCTGCTGGTTTAGGTAGAAGTCTGGCTTCTCTGGATAGCCATTTTGCACTCAGTCTATGAAGAAAGGACTCTCATTTCTCAGCAGGGTCCTCACTCCACCTGATCTGGTGACCCCAGATCCTATAAGGAGAGTCACTGACCTAAAAGATAATACAGGCCCGACCCTTTCTTGGTAACAAGCACAGGTAATTCCCTGAAGTACCCCACCCCATGCTGAAATCCTAGCCTCCAGTAAATGACTCTTAATTATACCTAGGCTTATCCCCTCATATATAGGATAATTAAGTGCCTTTTTCCTTCCTGTGATAAAGGCCCCTTTTACTGAGGCGCTGTACCAATGTATGTAGATGAAGTATCCTGGCACCCTTAGCCCTAGCAAATCAGGCACATTCACTCTCACTGCCCAGGGCTTATAAATACCTTATCCACAAATAAAGTGTGGCTTGTTTTTCTCACTCCACCATGACTGTCTGAGACTCCATTTATTGGGGGTGGGGACCATTGCTCGATGCCCCGTGATTAGGAAGCAATGGCAGAACTGCCTTTGCAGTTGCTGGGGCCTGCTCAACCACTGCCGATAGCTCGATAGCTTGCTGCTGACTGCTGGGGAAGCATCTGCTGGGCCTGAGTCTCACCCTGTCTGCCAGCAGGTCTCGGGCATCTGCCTATATCCCCTGCTGTGCTGGGAATGGTAGATGAACCAAAGAGTTGTAGCATTTAGATTTTGTGGGGTTCCCAAGTCCCCACTTCCTATTGAGACCTGCAGCTTCTTTCTGAAAAGAACTGAGTGTAACACCCACTGTGGAAACTCATTTCCAATCTCCCCCTGGAGAAGCTGGGAACCTGGCTTTGTGCCCAAGCCACAAGCCTTACCCCTAAAGCTCTCTAACTGCTCCTGAGCAAGAGATGGGACCTCTGATCTCGGGGTCCATCTACTGTCCAGAAGTAAGCAGCACCCAGACCAACCTGCTAGGACCCAGACCTGCGGTGGGGCACTGGACTTTGGAGCACAAATGACCCCCATTAAACTCTGCTTATAGCAATCAAGGGCTTCTCAATTCCACCGCTCCACACCCTTCCACATTCTTCCTGCTTACCAGCTCAAAAAACTACAGACTACACAGTCAGGGTTATCAGAGCAATAGCTCCACTTTGCAGCTCCAAATTTCTGGGGCTTTGCATCACTGTGACCAAATATTGAACACAAAGCGTGATTTTATCTCACAGTTTCAGTTCATCATGACATGAAGGCATGATCAAATCATGGCAATGGCAGTGTGCAGCTGGGGCTCCCCACATCACGGTGGACCAAGAGACAGAGAGCTCATTGCCAGTGACCCAACTTTATCAACCATAATTCCCACCCATGGGTTCCAAACCTCCTAAAATAATGCCACCAGCTAGGAACCAAAGTTCAAATACCTGATCCCATGAGGGGAACATTTAGACTATAGCAGGAGTTACAGGCATTAAAGATAATACTGTGAACATTCTTGACATTTTAAGAGTCTTTATTGATTCCATGGCACAGGCAAAAGACAATTAAGACACAAGTTCCTGCACCCACCTTTGTTTCCTTGAGATTGCCAGCACTTGTCATCCTCCAGCAAATGAACTTAAGCTCTTATGAGGTGACAAAGAAAGGCAAACTACCTATGGAAACCAGGCAGCGGCAAGAGAAAAACCACAGCATTAACAGTTGATTGGACCAGCTAAATAGAGAAGCTGCAGCAATCTCTTGAACCCAAAAACAATAATGATCACAGTGGTGCCCCCTTTGTCTGTACCAGGAATTGTGGGCTAGTGAGATTGCTTAGTGGGTAGAGCCTGATGCCTGACTTGATTCCAAGGACCCACATGGTAAAAGATTATTCTTCCAAGTTGTACTCTGACCGCAATACACACTTGCACATACTCCCACAAGTTGTACTCTGTACCACCCACACACACTGAAAATAAATATAATTTTAAAATAACTTAATTGCTTAATCTGTTTCTAAAGTTTCAAATACAGAAATTAAACAATTACTATATATGTGAAATTAAATGTCTTTAGTATGTGTGTACCAACATACAGTTTGATTAGTAAATGTATTTTTTGTTTCTGTTTAAAAAAAAGAACTGGAGGCTGGAAGATAACTTGGTGGATAAGAGTGCTGCTGCTCAAGTATGGGGATGTGACTTCGAACCCCCAACACCCATGTAAAAAAGGTAAGTGTGGCCGTGTATTCTGGTAGTAGTGCTTTAGAAAGCTGAGACAGAGGATTGTTAAAGTTTGCTGGCTACAAGCCAAGTTTCAGGTTCAGTAAAGAGACACTGTCTCAAGGGAAGAAAGGAGAGAATAATGGAGGACACCTGATATCTCCTGGCCTCCATGCACGTGTGCACTGTAACATGTATTCACACACACACACACACACACACACACACACAGAATAAATAAATATAAATGGAATCTCATCACACATGACTTTTGAGGCTGGCTTCTTTCATCATGCATAATGCCTTGGATATTTTTTTTATTTTTTAATTTTGAGACAGAGTTTCTCTGTGTAGTCCTGGCTGTCCTGGAACTCACTCTGTATAGCAGGCTGGCCTCGAACTTAAGAGATCCACCTGCTTCTGCCTCCTGAGTGCTGGGATTAAAGGCTTGCACCACCACTGCCCAGACTTATTCCATTTTTTGTATGTTATGAACAGTAGTAGTTCCATTACTACAAAATAAGGTGCAAGTCACACATTTGCTATGGTTTCAATGAGACTGGAAAGAAGGCAAGTACTTGAAACTTAAGCCTGGATCCACCAGTACCTGGAAGATGGGCCTAAGCAAAGCTATGTCAAGCTATGGGGCACTGCCTTCCCGGATGGACTGGTATTATTACTGTGAAAGCAGGCTTGCTATAACAAAGTGTTTGGTCAACATCTTTCTCCTCTTGCTCAAGAAGGTTCTCTTATTTTTATCTTGACACTTTTACCTTGAAATTTTCAGCTCCCAGAACCATAAACTAATTGATTTTTTTTACATGTTTAATTTTTTTCCATTCTGGCCAGGCAGTGGTGGTGGCACACACCTTTAATCCTAGAACTAGGGAGGCCGAGGCAGGTGGATCTCTGGGCTTGAGTTCAAGGCCAGCTTGATCTATAGATTGAGTTCTATAGCCAGGGCTACACAGAGAAAAGCCCATCTCAAACAAAACAAAACAAAACAATTTGAGACAGAGCATCATTGTGTAGCTCTGTATGGAGCTGAAACTCACAGTAATCCCCACCAGCCCCTGCCTCTCATGTCTGGACTCTGTATCCCACCTTATGTTTTTAGGTTCAGGAGACTGCTGCAGCTTCTCTATTTAGCTGGTCCAAGCAACTATCAATTCTAAGTGGTTTTTCTCTTGCTGCTGCCTGATTTCCCTATAGTTTGCCTTTGTCACCTCATCGGAGCTTAAGTTCCTTTGCTGGAGGATGACAGGTGTTGGCAGCTTCAAGAAAACAAAGGTGGAGACTTGATACCCTATGAGCATATACAGGGGGAGGAGGTCCCCCTCAGTCACAGTCATAGGGGAGGGGAGTAAGGGGAAAATGGGAGGGAGGGAGGAATGGGAGGATACAAGGGATGGGATAACAATTGAGATTAATATGAATAAATTAATAAAATATATTAAAAACAAAGAAAAGGTGGGTACAATAAAGCAAATCACAGCTACTCAGGAGGCTGAGGGAGGAGAATAGTGGGAGACTAGCCTGGCAATTTAGTGAGACCCTCATATGAAAAAGAAAGGAAGAAAGGGGGGGGGAGGAAAGAGTAAGGGAGGGAGGGAGGGAGGGAGGAAATGAGAGAGGGAGGAGGCATAGTGGGAGGGAGAGCAATTTCAGCCTCTGTTGGTGGGCAGAACAGCAAACCACAAGCCTTGGCTGAGGGCCAGGGAGAAGCCTCTCTACGCTCTTTACATCTACCTTCTTGCCTCTGAGATGGGAAGATCTCAGGGCCCTAGCTCTTCTTATTCCCCTGCAAGCATCTCTACAAAGTCAAGGTCCTTTAGAGATTTTGCCTTCTCAACATCATCTTGAGGCACTGAGGTTCTTATGCAGCGCTTGAGGAACAAACCAATCCTGTGCCAGATTTTCCTGAAAGCTCTCAGAGCCTATTGCCTTACTTGTACCCAACAGTTCATTAAATCCAGTGCACTTCTGCTAACCAGAGGTACAAGCTGGAATTAGGAATGGACAAACAATGGGATATACAAATACCAACCTTTGAGGTGGGGTGGCATATACCTGTAATATCCATACTCAGTAGGCTAGGGTAGAAAGATACCAAGTTCAAGGCCAGACTGGGATACATAACCAACATTTTTTTTTTTTTTTTTTTGAGACAGGGTTTCTCTGTAGACTTGGCTCTCCTGGATTTGCTTTGTAGACCAGGCTGGCCTTGAACTCACATGATCCGCTTGCCTCTGCCTCCCAAGTGCTGGGATTTAAAGGTGCGCACCACCTACTACCTTTTAGCCAGATTTAAAAACATATTATTTTTAAACCCAGAATTTAAGGGACATATCTTGTTCCTAGAAGCAATGAATGATTAAACAAAAATCCTAGTGTCCCTACTAAGTTATCAGTCATGGGAGCTCCAGGAGTCCCCCAAACAAGATAGGCTCCTGCCGTTCTTTTTGATTACCCACCAGAACTATATAAAAAGACACTATTGCTGAAGACACAACACACCTTTGTTGCATGATATAGAGGAATCAACCTGGAATGAGGTGGAAGCTTCTTCATGCTGACTAACTTTCATAATCCCAGAAGGCACCATGCAGGGCACTCAGGGAGAACGAACACCAACAGTCTCACCACCTGTAACTCTGTGAACTAGAAGGCCAGTCTGCAAAGCAAGAGGGGCCTACATGTGCAATAGTGGCATTACTGTTAAAGGTAAACCAAGTGCTCTCTGATTTGGTAGCCTGTGCCACAGGAGAGAATTGATGCCTGGTTTTGTAAATCCTGTCAAAAAACCCAGAGTGGAGATCTGCTTATTGTTTTCTTGCTAAACTGACAAAGCATCAAACTCCCGGAGAATAAGTAACAGATGACTTTTATACCATTCTCTTTGAGGATCTGGGAACCTGGCAGAAGCAGGAACAGAATCTAAGAGCCAGAAGAGGGAGAGAAGGGTACAGTCTCACCACAACCTCAAACCAAGCAGCTGAGGATGCCTACACTGAGTGTGAAAAAGAGCAGGCCTGTTAGCAGGTACAGATGGAAAAATGGCTCAGGGGACCAGACCCTCCACTGATGAACTGCTTGTTACTGACAGATTCAGGGAGGGAGGGACTCGTTGCCTTCAGTTGTGTATCTACTGGTGATCCTACCAGGCTCTAAGAATAGTTCCAAGACAACCCTCACACAGATGGCTCTTGTTAAATTTGGTGGGACACAAAACCAAACCAAAATTCAAGAATCCATGAAACGAACTGGGAGGGATGAGAAAGGGTGTCAGGGACAGGAGGAGGACAATAGAGGGCATGGGGGAGGCAATACATTATATATATTTGTGTATGTTCTGGCTATGTTGCCCAGGTTAGCTTCTAACTCTTAGGTTCAAAGGATCCTCCTGCCTCAGCCTTCTACGTTGTTGGGACTATTGGATGGCATTAATTTATCTTTCTAATTAAACATCTAAGAGTTCTCTGTTAAGTCTACACATTTACTGATTATCCTGTTTTCAACTACTCCCTTGAATGTTAAGGTCTAAAAATAATAACAACCCAATATATAACGAGTATGTTATGAGTAAGAATCAAAGGATATTGACAAGAATGGGTAAATATAATTATGCTGTGTAAAAGAAGACAATATATACTTTATTATCTTATTCATATGAAATTCTTATAAATGCAAACAAGTGGATAGTGATAGAAAAAAAGCCTAGCTGTTGCTTGCAAACCAGGGATTAGGTAAAGTAGGTTGTAACGGGCACAGGAAAACTTTTGTGGGTAATAAAAACGTTCATTATCTTGATTATGGTGACTGTTTCACAAGTACATGCATGTGTGAAAGCTCATTAAATGGCTACAAATATGCAGTTAATTTTATGTCAACTATTCCTCAATGAAACATTAAAAGAACAATAATTGGGAAAATAATTCCAACATTTTTAAATGGTTGATATTTCCAAGTACAGAGATTAAAAAAAAAATAAGCAAGAGAGAAGAGATACCAACAGGAAATTCACTGGAGTTTTTGGAGTTTGTAAATTTTTGCAATAAAAAATACTTTTCTAAAAATATTAAGACTATCATCCATCCTCCCATAATTCACAATATAACTAAAGAAATAATTTAATTTCAAGGCCAAATGTGGTGATGCACATTCTTATATCTCCAGCACCTGGTGGCTGAAGCAGGAAGACCACAAGTTTGAAATCCAGCCCCCGGCACATCAATCAATCAAATACAACATATAGGTTTAAACACAAGCAACTACAAGTTGAGGCATAGAGCTCGGTGTGTCTGAGTGCTGACAGATACTGATGAATGGAATCATCAAAGCCAGGGACAACTTTGCATGCCATCCTAGAGGAAATGGAGACAGACCAGCCTGGAGGGGATGGAGGTCAATGCGGTTGTGTGTAAATTTGTTATGGTATGCAGAGAATGGAAACAGAAGTTCAGGGCTGGAGAGATGGCGATGGCACTCTCTGTTCTTCCAGAGGTCCTGAGTTCAATTCCCAGCAGCCACATGGTGGCTCACAACCATCTACAATCCAATCTGATGCCCTCTTCTGTCCTGCAGATGTACATGCAGGCAGAGCACTGTATACATAATAAATAAATACATTTTTTAAAAAAGAAAGAAAACAGAAGTTCAGATAAAAAACGAACTGGAGTTAAAAAAAAAAAAAGGAGGAGGTGGCAGAAAGATGGAGGTGGCTTTTCAGATTCTTGCTCTAGAGCTGACATTTCTTTTTTTTATTTTTTATTTTCTTGTTTTTTTAATTTTATTTTTATTTTTTAATTTTTATTTATTTATTTATTTTTACTATTTTTTAAATTAATTTATTCTTGTTACATCTCAATGGTTATTCCATCCCTTGTATCCTCCCATTCCTCCCTCCTTCCCATTTTCCCCTTACTCCCCTCCCCTATTAGTGTGACTGAGGGGGACCTCCTCCCCCTTTATACGCTCATAGGGTACCAAGTCTCTTCTTGGTAGCCGAGAGCTGACATTTCTAATACCAACATTAGGATCTTCTTCCACACAAGGCTCTGCTGCAGTGGGAAGAACGAAGGAAGGGGAGTGAAGGGATGTGGGCCTTGCTGGATTAAAACCATTAATGTTATTTATGTACTTATGTGCCATATTCAACTTCTACCATGTCCATGTTATACCTATATGAAATTTTTTCTTTAAATAGGATTATTTTTCTATTATTTTATTTAAATAAAAAAAACTAATAGAATTTCAGTAGTAAATGTAGGTTTTTCTTGCTTTTTAAACAGGTCTCACTGTAGTTCAGACTGACCCTGAACTTGTAATGATCTCCCTGCTGGGTACTGCATTACCAGCCAATTACACCCAGCTTCTATAATTTTAAAGTTATGCTAGAAGTCAATGATTTTACACTGTCCACTTCCTACCATTAACCCTTAGTCTCTAAGGCTCCACACTGGCAAGTGTGTGTTTTCCTACAAATGTGAGTGGTACAGAGATACCCTGAACAGTCAGATTAAGACAAGTTTCCTGCTTGTTCAGCTTTCTCAATTTTTGGCATCATTTAGAAATACTAGAAATATTCCATACCAGATAAAGGAGCAATGCAAGCCATGCAAACTTTAACAAGGAATAAACTTTCATTTAATTTTAAGGAATTTGTGTTTACAAAAGAAATGGAGATCTGGTGCCTTCTTGTGGTGGGCAGGCACACGCGTGGGCAGAATACTGTATAAATAATAAATAAATATTTTTTAAAAAAACGAAAAGAAGTGGAACCTTAGAATTAGTGACTAAGAGAATTCAGCAGCCTAGTAGCATACAAGCTTTTAAAAGCTCTTGGTTACTATCATTACACACACACACACACATGCATAAACATACACATATATATGTGGGAATGAAAGGTGGGGACATGGGAAGGTTTGGAGAGAGGAAAGGTAAGGGGAAATGATGTAATTGTATCTTAATTAATACATATTAAAATAAAAATTTAAAGTATGCTTAAAAATATTGGGGGAGGCAGACAGTACAGTGCAGGTGAGGAAAGAAGGCTTTGCTGCTGTACAGACCCATTTGATTTCTGCACCGGCCACTTACGTAGCTCAGATTTCTTAGCACCACACTTTGCTGCTGACATGCTTCAATGGTTGCCTGTATTGGTTGTTGTGGGAATTAAGTAAATCAGTATTGTTAAATGGCTATCTAGCACTGGTTCAGCTATTCACCTGGCTTAGCAATGGCTATCACTGTAATGCCAGTTGCATTTATATGTATAATTTCTTCTTCTTCCAACCCATCAAAACCAAGAAACACTAGTTTCTTTAGAGTTTACCAGCTGATAATTTCCTTTCTCTGTATATCCAAATTTGGACTGAAATCTGAAAATGTTTTAAAATTTAAATTTCACTGGTGCATTTGGACATACGGCATAAGTTTTAAAAAGTTGTATAATGTGCTAAATTATACATAATATCTTCTTTATTCCCAACTAAATACTGAGTATAGAACATAAAAGTAATAGGCAATATTTAAAATCAAATGAGTATACTTGTTTTTAATTTTAATTTTTTTATTCTTTGGTTTTTTCGATACAGGGTTTCTTTGTGTAGCCATGGCTGTTCTGTACTCACTTTGTAGACCAGGCTGGCCTTGAACTCACATTGATCCATCTGCCTCTGCCTTCTGAGTGCTGGGATTAAAGGCGTGCGCCACCACACCTGGCATATATTTGGGGTTTTAGTCTTGAGACTGGCTTTCATTAGTAGGCTCTTACCTCAGCCTCTCAAGTACTCTGCTTACAGGCAAGCACCACCACACCCACTTGTATGTGCATTTTTATAGAGGTTTTATCTTTATAGAGTTCAATCTGGTATGTCTCTTGTGGGCCAAAGTAGCAGACACCTACATGAGGGTTGGGACACTAAGTCTGGGAGTGAGAAATTCTATCAGACCAGTGGTGAAGCAGTGGATAAACAGTGAACAAATGTTCAAGGCCAAGACTGTAACATGTCAAATCACAGTGTTTCAAGATGTAAAGAGCAGTAGGGAAACACATTCGGATTTATAGTCCTTTTCCTTTTTCCATGTTCTATGTATGTGTGGTGTGCATGCTTTTGCATGTTTGTGTTTTGCATGTGTGTAGACATGCATGTACAGGCCTAAGATTGCAAGGTTGTTGACTAAATCCAGAACTCACCAATGCAGCTAGTCTTGCTAGCTGGCATGTACTGGAGATCCCATGTTGACTGTCTGAGGTGGAATGACAGACATGCCCACGTGCCCAGCGGGCATACCAACTCTAGTCCTATGCTTGCAGAACCAGCACTTCAACCATTGACCCACTTCCCCAGCTCCAAAGTCTCTATTCTTATTTTCAGGTATAATAAAAATCATGACAGAGTAGTTGAAAACATATTTGAGGGCCATGCAAAGTCTTTCTTATAATTCTGGGATACTGGAGTGTTGTATAGGGGGCAGAAAACATGTCTCACCTAGCCAGTTCCAAAGAAAATTTCTAACTCAGATTTTACTACCTGCAGATCCATGTTTCTGTTTTCAGGGTTTGTAAAAAAAAAAAAATCCTATGTAAATAGTTAAAAGAAGGAAGAAAAATAAAATAAAGTTTTTAAAATTTTTCTTTTGAGACAAGGGTCTTATTAAGTATATGTAGTCCAGGCTGGTCTGGAACTTGCTATGTAGATAAAGCTGTCCTTGAACTCAGAGATCCCTCTGCTTCTCCCTCTGACTCATGAGTGCTGGGTTAAAGGTGTGTGCTGAGGCAGAGGCCTTGCTGTGTTACCCTGGCTGGCGAAGCAGGTGTATGCCGGCATATCTCACTGTAAATCTTCACTACAGAAAATAATCTATATAGAGAAGAATTTGTAGTTGTCTAGTTCGATGGATTTTCATTGTAGTCAATAAGAGCACGCAGTCAAAAGTCACTGTTTAAAGAATATTTTATGGGCAATAAATACAACTAATATGTAGCTAACAGGTACAGCTTGTGAGTTACTAAGATTTAGCCTTCACTTAAGAGAACTCTCACAGTATGCTCTTCTACCACGTGCCTCCTACTGTGTCCATAAAGCTACTGACTGGCAACAACAGACTTCCACAGGTCTGTTTCTGAAAATCTCCTTAGAGCAGCTTTATTTGTACCCTTACGGAGCTCCTCCAATCTGCCATCTCTGTCCAGCGAGACACACCTAGCTGCCACATTTGCCTAATCCACAGCTGCCATAAGCTGATTTGAGGAGAAGATTTAGAGCAATTATTTAATGAAAATGTTTATATGAACTTAATATTTAAATCAAGAAATTAATGTAGCATGTATATCTGATTAAGAAAATGCAATGAAGAGTTAAGTTCTGTAACAATCCTATAAAATAATTACTTTTTTATTTACACTGTATAGCCCAGTCTGGCTTCAAACTCATTATCCTCCTGCCTGAGCCTGGGATTACAGGCTTATGCCACTATAGCTGGAGAGAGAGAGAGAGAGAGAGAGAGAGAGAGAGAGAGAGAGAGAGAGAGAGAGAGAGAGAGAGAATATATGTGTGTGTGTTTAATAATCCATCTACCAAGCACTGTGGACCAAGTACATTAGGACTTAGGAAAATGACGGGGAGCACAAGTAAGAGGACACCACCTCCGGATCAGATCATGTGGCCCGCGGCAAGAACTGTCACTGGCCTGGAATGGGTATCCCATAGGGGGAGGAGATGAAATTGATAGCACTTTGATAACCAGTCTCCCTCTACCTTCCTCCTTCACCTCTTCCTTACCACATGCCTTGTAACTGGCCTCAAGTTTTGTTTCTCAAGAGTGTTTAACTCTCTCCTGCTACCTTCAAATTGTTCCTATTGCTGGTAATTTTCTCTGACCTCTCCTCAACAATCAGCTGGATCTCTTACTCCAACATTTATCTAGGATGCCCTCTGGGCCATTTAGTATTCCTCCAACATCAGTTACCCAAACCTGTTCCTTTTTCTCAACGAACCACTAAACAGAGCGTAAAAATAGGTATTCATAGTCTTCCCAGCCGCCTTGTGAAGTAGGCATTGGATTTACCAATGAGAGAAACTAAACCACTTGCCGAAAGTCACTCAGGTACTAATTATTACAAATTGTCACTACTACTAATTAGTAGTAATTAGTAGGTCTGGAATTCACAGCCAGAACCCTGACTCTGGAGCCATTTTACTGCCTTTGGTAAAATGGACACCTATGGAACATTTCGAGGGAAGTCCAACATCTGGCCTCAAGTTTGGTGAAGGGAAAAGGCAGAGAGCATACCTAGTAACCGAACTGCTTGCTAAGCAGCTTAGGACCCTGAGATACCAATGACCTGACAAAGTCTCTGTCCTGAGGCTGCTTATCATCAGTCTGGTGGGAGGCGGGCAGAGGGCAACACAGGTGTGGTAGTGCTACCTCTACAGGCATAGTGCCAAGAAAACAGTGCAGGGAAAGTGACGAAAGGCAGATGTTACGGAAACCCGACCTTCTGCTTACCTTATGAAACTCAAGCAGATCTGCTTCACTGCCCTCTAGTACCTCCTGCAGCAATAACTACTATACTTATTTAATTTATATATAGTTGTATGAAAATGTCCTTGTGTAAGCCAACAGCAGGTACAATCTACTCACATTAATGATAATAAAATAGAGTTACAGTTATTTTACTTAAAAATTAGTTTGGATTAGCTCTATTTTCATATTTCTACTTTATCTCAAATTATTTTTATAGTTCAAATATGTATATCAATAATGTATTTAAAAAGTGCTCTTCTAGCTGGGTGCTCTGGTGCACACCTTTAACCCCAGCACTCGTGAGGCAGAGGCAGATTATCTCTGTGAGTTCAAGGCCAGCCTGGTCTACAAAGCAAGTCCAGGACAGCCAAGGCTACATAGAGAAACCCTATCTTGAAAAACAAAACAAAACAAACAAACAAAAATTGATCTTATAAGAGTGTCTGGTACTATATATTTTTCTTGCTACACCGATGCATAGGGAAAAAGAAAGGGTGGGGCATCTTACATAAGTGGCCAGGGTTTGAAGTAATAAAACAAAACAAACCAGCTGGCATGTTTACTAGCACATATTCACCCAGTAGGTTTCACTGGGTCAGTCTGTCTTTCTTTTAACATAAGAGAGAAAGGGGCTAAAACTCACTACATTTCAAGTAATGTGTCCAGGTCGGGAGAGAAATAAACTTTCAGTAACAAGTAAAATAAATTTGCTTCTTTTCTTCTAACTTAACCTTACAGTAAAGACATTTTAGATAATACATTTCCAGTAGTTGTTCACTTGTCAAATATTAGTTTATTCAAGTGGATACCTTCTGGGATGTTATGGAAAACACCTAATTAAAGAGCCTTATTAAACTCAAGTTAACTTATTTCTGTTGTTCCTTTTTCAAAGCAATTTTATTGAAGAAAATATACTAAGCCTAATAATGTCACATTATTAATAAACCTGGGTTCCATGAAAATTTTTATGGCTTTCTAGGTAGCTGTTAGTAGACTAAATGATTTTATTACTCTGTTCTAAACCCTCTTCCCAAAAAAGCAAATTTCTCCAAATAATGAGACTAGTAAATGTGAAATAATCAAATAAAGGTAAAGAAAAAAAATTGGGACAAAGGAGTGAGAAATGAGATACTTCACTTGCATTTTGTGATATTACTGAAGACAGGAGACTAAGCGCTAAAGGAATTGACAATATCAGCAAATGAGAAAGGCAACTTCAAATCCACCCAGGCCTGGGAAAGTTTAGCTCTTCTGACCTGAAGCCATAGAGAATCAGGTTCAAGTTCAAGGTAGCTTAAACTAACTCTCACAGCTTACTGCTACACAGCAAAACAAAGTAACCTATAAGGAATTTGCATAAAATATCTTCTTTACTGTCTCCTGATATTCTTCATTACAAGGATGAGAATAAATTGAACATTTCTCTTAATACTCAAATAAATGAAACATGTCTCTATATCAACACATCTCTCCATCTCAACTTAAAGTTCCCTAACGCTTGAGATAGTAACAGCTGCTTGTCACAAGGAAGACTTACAGAGGAATTCTGAATTTTCCTTAACTTTGCTCACATACCAAGACGTTGCTGCCGATTTACCGGTTTAAAAAAGAAGATTCAGAGTCTAACTATGTTTAACACCACAGTATTAAGTAGGACTTTAATTGCCTGTTTAAAAATCTCAAAGCACAATTCCCTGGGAAAGGATAACTGTCAACACTCAGAGGCCACAGCATAGATCAGCACACTCATCAGAGAAGTTCATGAAAGCCGACGCTACGCATCACCACAACGGCCATCTGTTGTATTTTTCTTTCATTAAAGAGTTATTAGGACATTTGTTACTGATTTACTGTGTACGTGGCAAACTGAGGCAGAATTCTGAATAACCATGAGTTCGCAAGTAAAAAGTTCACATAAATACTGAACCATGCTCCCTTTTTATATATTATATAAACGGCTAAGACTAAAAGGCCACTTATCCCTTTTTGTTCGAAGTCTTTTCTAGATAGAATCTAAGCTGCCTGAACGAAAACTGATTTTTAAATTCTGCATAAATGACTTTTACTGTGTCTTTCTTTTTGCCTGAAAACTCTTTTCATACTATGCCACCGATTCGATTTCACCTGTTGGTAATGGACACAGAAAACTCTTTGTGGGGGAAAAACAAACCGCTTCGTGGGGGCGGGGGGGGGGGGAGTGTTATCAGATATACGGGGAGTGAAACAACTGAAAAACAGCCTTTTCTCCATCGGCATCCGTAAACAATAGTTCCAAAACTAATAACCAAGTTACCACTTTCCTCGCGAAAACTAGTCTGTGGGTCCCCAAAGGTACAAGCGCTGGACTCACCTGGCTCTTGGGGATCCTGAATCCAGGCTTTTACTTGTGCTGAGCTGGGCTCAGGGCCCACTGCACCCTCCTCTGGGTCCTCCACTTTGGTCACAGTGAAGTGCGGCATTGTTCTTCCGACCCTGCTCTCAGCGTTTAAATTTCCTTCCGAGTTTCCCTGCCTCCCTCCACATTCAGACCACAGCCTAAGGAGACAGTGGCTGGGAATCGGGAAGTACTGAGCCCACGTGACCACAGCCCCAAGGGAGTGGAGCCCACGAAGACACGCCTTCCGCCGTGTTTATCATTCTCTTAAAAGGCTTAAGCACTCCACCCCTGCTTATTGTTATTAACCTGTAGAACTGCAACTGTAGGGGCTGTTTCTCCAGGCGGCAGAAAGCTGAAGCCTGCGCACAGTACATCAAGAGCTGTCCACCTCGTGTCTCCCATTTGTTTCCTTTACTTAATTTATTTCCACCTCTCTGGACTCCATCATCTTAACCACGGTCCTCATATTTCATATGAGAGGGATTAGGGGACAGTTTATTTCACTAACTACCCTCTTTAATGAAGACTGGCACTGTGTCAACTCAGAAAACAAGGGATAGGATTTCCATTGTTGCTTAAGTTCAAAGCATGTGGGAAAACCCTCCTAAGAGTGAGTCAGTGGAAGGCTTTTCTCCTCCTTCAGGTGAAACATTTATTTAGCCAATATTTAATGACACATATATATTTTATAAATAAGTTTTATATGCCCAGATGCATACAGTGACATCCAAGAAGAGAAACTAATTTTATCAAAAGCACAAGTTTGTTTAAAATAAATGTTAAAACTGTTTTAAAATGGTGTGTAAAGGACATACTGTTTTAAAGGAAAAGAACCTCCAAGAGATCCCTGATTGCGATGTTTGTAGTCCCGTTTGTTTGGCATACCTTACCATACATTACTCCATAGTAATACTGGATAGCTGACTGCACAGGCAGGGAGATAAGTAAATTAGGCCCCATGTTACTTTCCATGCTGATGCTGTAACAGCAAGACATTGTCCTTAAGAAATGTCTTCTACCTGACAAACAAGGCTGAGCAAAATGGAGACTGCACAGAGAATGAAAGTGTGTGATCTGCATCCATTCAAAGACACACAACCTCTAAAGAGGACCAGCCCAGTAGTCAGTCGAGGCCAGCCTGGTCTACAAAGTGAGTCCAGGGCAGCCAAGGCTACACAGAGAAACCCTGTCTCAAGACACAAACAAACAAACAAGGATGCCTAAAGTCATGGTGCGTGTAAATGGTAAGGCAAACTTTAGAAAACCCAAAGCCCTGGGGGAGGCAACACAGACTATATTTAAAAGAAAGTTCACAAGTACTTAACTTTTACTTTATGTGTTCCTAATAGTCCCGGTTTGCATGCTTGGCTGCACATTGTAATCACCTGGGGACCTTTTAAAATGTTTGGGTTCCGTCTTAGATATTCCTATTTAACTGCTTTGGAATAGAGCCTGGACCATACTAAGACTTTTAAATGTCCCTTCACACCATTCTAATGTGCAGCCAAGGTTTAAATAGAAGACTGCTATAGAGGTGAAGTCTGCGTATGTCTCTTTTTAACAATATTTTCATCTCTTCCTTTTCTGTCTTCTCCCTACTCCTCTGTGTGTGTCCTTTGAGACAGACCTCACTATGTATCTCTGCCCACCCATGGCCTCAGCCATCCACCTGCCCGTGTTTCTCCAGTGCTGGGAATCAAGCGATGCACCACCTCACCTGGCTCATTTATATCTATTTATATCTTTGAAATAAAGTGTTGGGCATTTTGTCCATTACTTGAAACTCAGTTACTCCACTGACTTATTTGAAGGAACTTAAAAGAAGCACGACTGTCAAAGATTTCACTCTTACATTCAGAGTTCAACGTTCATTAATACTTTAGCGCCAGTCCGTTTTCTCGTTGGACCCGACCTTCACATTTACCTTATGGAGAGCTGAACTGTGGCTAGTTTTCTGTAGCTGGTGGACAGAAACAATGCTTACAAATGTGTGCATGCTTCTGTGTATAAGGCTAGATCCAAAGGCTGGAGAGCCGGCTTAGCAGTTAAGAGAGTATTCACTCTCGTGGAGGACTCAAGTTCAAATCCCAGCATCTGTATCAGGCAACTCACAACTAACTGCTTCTAACTCCAGCTCCAGGTAGTCTGACGCCTCTGTTCTCATGCACACACACCTGATGCATGCATATGCAGTCAGACATATATACTAAAAAATAAATCTTTTTTTTAAAAAAAAAAAAAACCCTGAATCTAAATATTATCCTCTTGCCCTCCTCCTCTCTAAAAGTCCGCCAAACTAAACAAGTAGGAATGTGACAAATTACTATTAATCTAGGATAGAAGTAATTTATTTACCAACCCAATGCTTTGTACCACAGTGGTCAGCAATTTTACAGTTCTATCCTGGGATGAACTGTTAAAGTGCAGGCCACAGAAAACTGAAGGTGAAGTAATGCTTAAGACATGAATGATGTGAACAGAGAGTAACTATATAAAGGAGGTGGGATGTCACAGATACTTAAAATGCAATACACTGTCAGGGAAAATACTATTATACTGCCACTAAGAAAACCGAATGTGAAATGAAAGGACTTTCACACACTGTTGTTGAGGCTGTTAAATGGGGTTACCTAAGGGAAAGAGCCGGGCAGCTGCCCCATCACTCAACAACTCGACTCTCAAGCATTCACTCCTAACAATCAAAGTGTGCTCCCACAACGTATTCATATTCCTAACACACCTAAAGTGGAAATACATTAGACATACATTCACAAGAAAAAAAAAAAGCTATAGAATCAAAGTATACTTACTATTCAAGAATTAAAATAGGCACAACCGATAAACACATATTTGCAGTGTTGTGAGGTTTTAAAACTGACAAAACTAGTCTAAGGGACAAGAAAATCAGACGAAATCAGCCTAGGTGTTTAACAATAGATAAATGAATAAAGAAAATATGGGTATAAGAAAAATGAATGCAGTCGGGCAGAGAGGTACACGCCTTTAATCCCAGGGCTCAGAGGCAGAGGCAGGCAGACTGATGTAAATTTGAGAACAGCCTGGTCTACAAAGTGAGTCCAGGACAGCCAAGGCTACACAGAGAAAACAAGTCTCAAAAAACAAAAACAAAAACAAAAAATGGGTGCAACCAGAAATCATCGCATCAAGCCAAAAAGCTGTGCTCAGAATGACAGCATGGGCCTTTACCTGGTGTGTGGAATCTAGAAGAGACCGGATGCACTGGGAGGGGAAGAGAGTAGGAAACTATCCTAATAAAAGTACATAATATACGGGAATGAAAATGTTAGAATACATCCTATTGCTGTGTATGATGAATTCATGCTAATGGATGATGGTTGCTTCTGGAAAGGTGGAGTGAAGATGAACTGGTCTCTAACATGGGACAATTTCCTAAAATGGTAACAATAAAGATCTTGCTGGCGCTAACGTTTCTGCATTTGTCAAATTCAGCTAATTCACTTGGAACGTCCATTTGCATTTCACTGTGTAAGAAGTTTACTTTAAGACAAAAAGAACAAATGGGAGGATACAAGGGATGGGATAACCATTGAGATGTAATAAGAATAAATTAATAAAATAAAAATTTTTTAAAAAGCAAAAAAAAAAAAAAAAAAAAAAAAAGACAAAAAGAACATTGAGCAAATTCTAAGCCCAAGTTTGTGGGGAAGTGAACTGATTATCTCAACTTACCTAGAAATGCAAAACCCTGAACATAAAGTACACTTAGATTTCTTACACTCAATAATAAAAAGACAAGATTTGTGATTAAGACAAACAATTGACAAGAGGAAAATAAAAAAATGGCTAAGAAACATTAGGAAAAGTGCTCGGGGATCATCATGGAGATACAGACGAAAATGAAAAACACTGCTGAAAAATGGAGAGCAGATATAAATACCTTGGGGAAAGTTCTGCTGGGAGCTCTTTATAAATCTAAAACATACTTTGCATAGGACCCAGCAAATCCTCTTGGAATTTTTAACCCACAATACTAAAGATGTATTTACAAAAAGAACCAAGTATGTAAATGGAAGCGTTCTTCACAATAACCCAAACAGGAAGCAGCCCAGGTGTCGACAGTCAATAGGATAAACACGTAGTTGATTCAGACCGTGGACTGTTCTCAACACTGAATAGGCATAAGCTGCTAAATTCAACACCACAGCATAGGGATTATTCATTATAGACAACACAAATTATATGCATATTAATGAGGGTGACATTTTGATTCCAATAACTTTTGAATGCCTAAAAAGTAGATTTTTAAAAATTATTTATGTATACAGTGCTCTGCCTGCATGTAAGCCTGCACGCCAGAAGAGGGCACCAGATCTCATTATAGATTGTTGTGAACCACCCTGCGTTGCTGGGAATTGAATTTAGAACCTTTGGGAAACCTCTGAGCCATCTCTCCAGCTCTAAAAAGTAGATTAGTGAAGAGGAAAGATATGGTAACATACAGAATAGAAATTATAAGTGCACATGCCCAAGACCTTTAAGTTTTCTGTAAATCTAAACATTTTCATAATGCAATATCAGGAAATACGATGGAAGATGTATTCAGCTTTACTCACTGTGGGGTCAGAGTTGTATAAATGCTTTGCTTGTACTTCAGTTTTAGGGCCTTGGATGTTGAGAGAGTTGTTGTGCAGGTTTGAAATATTTACGCTGTCACATTTTTAAAAATGTGTGGCATTTAAAATTATAAGGTACTGAGGGCAGGCCAGGGGCCTTTAGGCAGAAGGAGAATTTTTATATTATTCCCACAGCATTTTCTATCTTAAGCCCAAATTTTACACATTCCCTTGGTTAATTACAGTAAAATGTTTTATTTTAACTGTCTCTTTAAATTGTCAGAATTATCATTCTTCAGAAAGATGAGACTATTTGGAGGCAATTATTTTGAAATTATAACTTACCATGCTACCCCATGTAATTATGTATTTTTGGGCTAAACTTATAATAACCAGTGTTTTATCTCATCCAAGCCATTTATTAAAAAACATAAATAAAAATAAAGATGAGTTAGATTTAGTGAAAAGATTGGAACAAGAGTCAGTAAAAAATATTTTCACAAGGATTATCAAATTATAACACATTTTAATTATTCTATCCAACAAATCATATGTACTTTTTCTTGGTTCTTAGAAGCTAACAGTTGTATTACATATGAATAACCTAGACCCATATGAACTTTATCTTTTTTTTTTTTTTTTTTTGAGATGGGGTTTCACTATGTATCCTTGGCTGTCCTGGACTCACTCTGTAGAACAGGCTGGCCTCAAACTCAGAGAATCTGCCTGTCTCTGCCTCCTGAGTGCTAGGATTAAAGGTGTGTGCCACCACACCCAACCTAGAGTCGTATGATCTTATTGCTGAAATGGCTTTGTTGGTTTTTATTTTTGGTTTGGTTTTGTCTTTGCTTTGAGACAGAGTCTAGATGTACAAGCTGGCCTGGAATTTGTGATCCTCTGCCTCGGCCCCTTGGTACAGAAATAAGAGCTACCATTCCTATCTCGACATAGTGTTAAGTTTCTTCTAGTAAGCACTCTTTGAAAGTTAATCCACGATATAAGAAAACTGTGAGCAGTAAGCAAAGCCCCTGGATTTAACAGTGCTTTGGATTTTAAAATAGGAACTGTGACAAATGTCCTTTTGTGCATTCTTGACAACATCCCACAGACGTTAAACGTTTTGTAGTGTACTTAAATTTAAATGGAACTCATGTTAAAAATAAAATATAGGGGCTGGAGAGATGGCTCAGTGGTTAAGAGAGCCACCTGCTCTTCCGGAGGTCCTGGGTTCAATTGCCAGGTGGCTCACAACCATCTATAATGTGATCTGATGCCCAAAATACCCAAAATAAAATAAAAATAATAAAAACACTTTAAAAAGTGAACACAAATTTAAAAAAAAAAAAAAAAACCCCAACAGAGTAGATTTCATGAGCCCACATAGGGCAGGCCTTATCTGCATACGCCTGTTAAGAGAATTCCCACATGAACTCTGTCTTCTAGTTTCGTGTAGTTTTTAAATGACCCACTGAGGTTAGTTAGTGTTGCTAGCGCAAGCATGGAATGGGTTATGTAGCAGGAGCACAGACAACCTACTAGTGGCTACACCACTGGGGAAAAAGGAGCCCCATTCACTTCTCCAGCAGCTGTTAGCTACCAAATGACTCCTCAGTCAGGCATGGGGCCTCGTGATGCTTCCCTCTGCCATTTATGTAAAATGTCTGAATTGAAGAATTTATAAAGTGTAAACTCTCCCAACAGTTTAACTCCTTATACTGTAGAGAAGAATATGCTACATATGTTAGAGCAGAGATCTTATGTCTGTGGTGTGGGGCGGGGGGAGTCCATATGTGTATGTGTAAGTCAGGAAAGGAAATCAAGTGTTCTCTTCTATGTTTCTCTGTCTTATTCTCTTGAGACAAGGGCTCTCACTGAACTTGAAGTTTACTGTTTCTGTAAAAGCAGGCTGGCTAGTGAGGCCCAGACACGCAATGTTAGGGTCACCGACACATGCAGCCTCGCTGGGCCTTGATGTGGGTGCTGGGATTTGAACTCAGATCCTCATGCTCTTACAACAAGCACTCCCAACACTGAGCCCTCCTCCCAGCCCTAGAGCAGTGACCTTAAGAAAAAACACAGTTGCATGAAAGGCAAAACTATTCCCAACTTCTACCCAGAAACAACAGTAGAGAAACTACTTAAATCTCTCATTGATATGAAAGGTGACTAACCCTTGTTTTAGAATAGTCTTTTGCAAATTATTTCTGGTGAAGTCTATCTTTTTCTTTTTAATGAGACAGGGTCTCATAACCTCAGCCCATCCCGGCCTCAAATTTATTATGTAATAGAGACTGGTCTTAAAGCCCTGCCTCCACCTTCTCAGGAGTGTACAACCATGCCAACAGATTTTTTTCCCCTATGATTCATTATGTGCTAATAACCTTGTGAAGAAATAACAAAGGGCATTAATGGAAAAATGAAATGAAGATATACTAAACTCCCAAGAGTCATGAAATTCAACAAACAAGATTGCTCTATCAAGCTACTGTGCAAGCTTCTACAATGTCACTTTCTTACCTTACTTCTAGACAGGCAACAAACAGCTCATGACCCAGCACTGTCTGCATGCTACAGTCTGAATGGCTGTTTTACAGAATGTTGTAAACATCTTTAAAAGATAATGAGCAGTTCACTACTTACATTTAGAGTTACTGTTATTGTGGGAGCCTGCTAAATATATTCTCATTCTCCAGTAAAAGATGTATCTACACTTTCCCTATGACTATATTCAGCAAACTCTTTTATCTATTGGCCACTGACAGACTGAATAACAGTTTACAGTATCAAAATGATGGGCTGGAAAGATGGTTCCATGGGTAATAGCACGTGTTCTTGCAGGGGAACGGAATTTAACTCCAGCACCACATGGTGGCTCTCAAACATCTGTAACTCCAGTCCCAGGGGATCCACTACCCGCTTCTGACTTCTGAAGGCTTCAGGTATGCATGAAGTGAACATACATACATGTAGGTGAAGTATTCATATACATAAAATTAAATATCTAAAAAATTTTACTATGAATAAAAAATTCTAAGTTGTATCTCATGTAGCATATAAGTACAGAACGAGTGAATGAATTACTTTTGTAAGACAGGATTTCATGGATGGCAAGAACATTTTTAAACATACTTAAAACTATGAAAACAGATTTCAATGAAACAGTAGTAGGAATTAATATTTAACAAACTTTAGGGCTGAAAGCCTGAGAGATAACAGATGAAAGACATTCCTTCCTGGTGGATTCACAGTGTTGTAGAGAACGGGCAGCAATAGTCCTCTGGTTGAAGCCTCAAGACTCTAAAGAATCACGCACTTATTCTAAACCGCTGGAGTGCCCACTATGTACCAGAAATGGGAATGAAACAGTGTAAGACACACACACTACCCTGCAGTCTTGTTAGCAAAGAAACAGGAGAGCACAACATTCCTCCACTTTTCTCCACTCCTTCTTCAGGAGCCCAAAGCTGTGAGTGTTCACTGGAAGAGGGTGTGATGGCTAGCTAACTTCAGGGCAACTTCATCATTTTTGGCAGCAGTGTCCAAAAACTAAATGAGGAATTACTGAATGCCTCTGGGAACTAAGTTGTCTCTTAAAGTTTAACCCCTATTGTAACTTCCTGTACAGTGCTGTTGTCCCCTGGGTCTAATATCATTATAGCCCAGGTATAAGTGGATTCAAGAATCCCAGCACTCGGAAGGCAGAGGTAGGCAGATCGCTGTGAGTTCAAGGCCAGCCCGGTCTACAAAGTGAGTCTAGGACAGCCAAGGCTACACAGAGAAACCCTGTCTCAGAAAAACAAAAAAGAAAAAAAAAAAAAAAAAATCACCAGCCAAAGAGGTAGCACGGGCAGCAAAGAACACAGACCACTCAGTTCCTGCAGGTTTGATATCCCAGCTGTGACATTTCATTTTTCTATTATTAAATGATTGGTAGGTTAAAAATGAATTCTACTGATTATGAAAAGTCTATAGGATGTAAACATGAACACTAAGCAACATATAGTCAAAGATATAAACATTGTCTTAAAACATTAAAGAAAGAACAATGAAAACACAATCCCAAAGTGTCCTTGTTGACTAAATAATCGGCCAACCAGTCATCATCGTTCTGTGGTGCCAGCTGCTGACCCCAGGGCCCTGTGTTCACTGTTAGTAGTCTGTCACTGAGCGGCTTCTCCAGTTCAGGACCATCCTTATTAACTGAATTTCTACTTCAAAGAACAAATGATTTTAGAATCACTGTTTTCTTTCTGGCCCTCCCCCAAAGTCCATTTACAAAGAGATTTACTGAGTCAGGCTCGGCTCAGCGGTCAATGCCTGTAATCCAGCTGAAGAATGAGGATCCCATCCTCAAGGCCAACTTCAGCTAAACAGCAAGACTGCCTCAAAAAAACAAACAGAAACAAAATTAAGAAAATAAAGAGAGAAGCTGGGTGAGGGGCGTGGGGGGGTGAAGGTGGTGGTGGTGGTGGCGGCAGCACACAGCTTTAATTCCAGTACTCAGGAGGCAAAAGCAGTCAGTTCTCTCTACCTGGTTTAGAATGCTAGTTCCAGGACACCCAAGACTACACAAAGGAACCCTGTCTTGAAAAATAAAAAATGAATAATAATCTAAAAAAAGAATAAAGAAAAAAGTAAGAAAAGATCCACTAAAACTAGGATCAAAATCTGAATATTCCCTAAATTTAGTGATGGAGTAAAGTGTTCAGTGACTTAGCAGCACACACTGTGCTAGATATGGGCTCATCACTTGCGCATGTAACAATGAGATATATTTTTAGGCCAAATTTCCTTTAAGAAACAAGGAGTTAAAAACAACAACAACAACAACAACAACAACAAAAAAGAAACAAGGAGTTGGGCTAGAGAGATGGCTCAAAGGTTAAGAACACAGGCTGCTTTTCCAAAGGCCCTGAGTTCAATTCCCAGCAGCCACATGGTGGCTCACAACCATCTATAGTGAGATCTAGTGCCCTCTTCTGGCATGCAGGCAGAACACCGTACACATAGTAAATAAATAAATAAATAAATCTTTAAAAAGTATAAAGAAAAAAAGAAAGAAAGAAAAGAAAAAAAAAAACATAGACTCAAACAACCAAAAGAACATGTAATTGTATTACCTTCTGTTTTTAGTTTTCCTCTGAGTGTCAGGTAAAATAACATCCCAGAGCATAAAAACTATTTCTTTCATGCATCTACTATATTACTATATAATTAAAATGTAATAAAGATTCTGGTAGGGTCAACCTATTGAAGACAAAAATATAACTGCTGGAATCACACAGAACTGCTGGGCTCAAATTATTTTTTTAATCATTTGCATGAGCTTGCCAGGCTACTTATCTGCTGCCTCAGTTTAACTCCC
The DNA here is from genome assembly GCF_903995435.1 of Acomys russatus. Classification (NCBI taxonomy): domain Eukaryota; kingdom Metazoa; phylum Chordata; class Mammalia; order Rodentia; family Muridae; genus Acomys; species Acomys russatus. Next base: position 48,736,301 of record NC_067140.1, on the reverse strand, counting down.
AGACAAGAAAAAATTAATTTTAGCAGAGGAAAAATGACACCGACAACAATAACAAAACCTTTGGTGAAATTTTTTTTCAGGAAAGGAAACAATTAGCCTTACATTAATTCTGGTTCCTACTTGTGCTTAGTATCTTAAGTGAAATATAGCACATCGCTCACCTAGAAAACAACATTCAGCCTGCGTGGTGACACACGCCTTTAATCCCAGCACTCGGGAGGCAGAGGCAGGCGGATCTCTGTGAGTTTGTGGTCAGCCTGGTCTACAAAGCGAGTCCAGGACAACCAAGGCTACACAGAGAAACCCTGTCTCGAAAAACCAAAACCACAACAAAAATCCTTAAAACTTGTGCCTGCATCTCAGGATGTAACTAGCCACTTGTGAAAATATGCATTATTTATGTTTAAATAAGGAAATAGATGCAGATAATCTCAAAGCAAAATAAATTCCAACTGGATTAAGTTTCTTATAACTCCATAAGGTGAGAAAGTACACGTGTATGCACAACTTTTAAATAGTGTTTTTTTTTCCTTTAACTAGCAATATAAAACTAGAACAGCTTTTTGTAAAAGCAAAGGCAAATGTAACTGGTAAGGTGGAAGAAATTCAAATGCCATTTAGACAAAATCTTAAATCTACTAAATGACTATGAGAGCAAACAGATAAAGGCTATCAAGTGCTTTTGTGTACGGACTTCTCAAGGTTACCAGAAACATAACAATGATTACCAAACGCAGCAGTAAACGCGCAAAGCAAAAGCTGCCACTGATTAATCAGGTGAGGGACCTCGAGGATAGAATGCGGCGAGCTCCCGATTAAAAAGGACATCTTATATAGAAAAGACTAAAATTAGGAGTGAAAAGTAAACATAAACGGTCAGGGAGGAGGCATAAAGGTCTCAAGGCCCAACTACCAGGGACCCATGAAGTGACTCACCTCCCCAAGGTTGCACACTTATATGCCCCACCCTCAAAAATAAAATAAATACTTAAAAAAAACAACAACACTTAACTGTAAAAAAACAAAACAAAAAGCCCAAATACCCGCCACTTCTCAATAAGTTAACATAACTTTTTTGTAGTTTTGTGGTTTTTTTAAATTAAAAAACCACACATTTGGTCAGTGGTGGCACAGGCCTTTAATCCTAGCACTTGGGAGGCAGAGGCAGGCAGATTGCTATGAGTTTGAGGCCAGCCTGGTCGACAAAGCAAGTCCAGGAAAGCCAGGGTTACATAGAGAAACCCTGTCTCGAAAAAACCAAAACCAAAACAACAACAACAAAACCAAAAAACAAAAACCACACATTTAAAAAAAATGCTTATTTTTAATTGTGTGTATTTGCATGTGGGTGGAGTGTGTGAGCATGTCAATAATATTTAATCCATGTCCAGAGTACTCTAGGACTGTCTCTAAAATAGAAAATACGCCTTACTAAACCAACTCATTTAAAGCCTTTTTGGGGGGAGTGGGAGAGAGTGGCCCTGCGTCAGGCCAAAGGCCTGTGAATGCTAAGCAAACTCTACCATGAAGCTGGATCCTTGACCTCGCTTTTCCTGACAAGGGCTTATGATGCACAGGCAGACCTTGAACTTGTGCTATTTCTGCCTCTACCTCCTAAGTGCACAACTCAACCATCTAAAAGTTTTTATTTATAGAGTAAAAGCTTAGAAAATAATGAAATGCCTCTTCATGTACTTTTCACAACAACAAATTATAAACATTTTCCAAGCTTTTCTTTTTTTCTTGTGTGTGTGTGTGTGTGAGAGAGTGAGTGAGAGAGAGAAAGAGAGAGAGAGAGAGAGAGAGAGAGAGAGAGAGAGAGAGAATATTAAGGGAGCCAAAGGGAGGAAGCCAGAGCATTTCGCCTCACCTGTAAATACTCCAGCAGATTATCTTTACCTGAGGGCTTCACATGACCACAATAGCATAAGCAGATCTAAGAAAGCTAGTAATTCCTTAATTTTTAAAGTTATTTTATTTTATTTACATTTGTGTTTTGCTCCTGTGTATGTCTGTGTGAGGGTGGACATTATAGGAACTGGAGTTATAGACAGTTGTTAACTGTCATGTAGGTACTGGGATTTGAACCTGGGTCCTTCGGAAGAGCAATCAGTGAGTGTTCTTAACCATTGAGCACTTCTCCAGCCCCCTCTTTAATTTTTAAAAATACCATGTATTTCAAATTCCTTCAATTACTGTGATTTTTCACGTTTTTGAAGCAGTGCCTCACTACGCTGTCCAGGTTGGTGGCCTATTTGTAGGCACAACTAAGCCCTCTACTCACTGTCCTGAGCACCGGGACTTCAGGCGCACACCATTGTAGCCGGTCCCTCTTCTCTCAGAAGTGTCTCTTATAGTTGTTCTGGTCACAGAAGGAGCCACACAAACCTACACACCACATCTGATTAACACGGCTCTTTTGAATCTATAAAAGTTTCCCTCTTTATCACTCTTTTACCCTGTGCCATTTACGCTTTGAAGTATCTAGTTATGGAATAAAACTTCCCATATCCTGGATTTGGCCGATTACTTTATGGTACAAAGCATTATCATAGCCGTATGAATACAGCAGCATTACTATATTACCAAGTTTTAAAATAAGCTGCCAGACATGGCGGCGCACGCTTTTAATCCCAGCACTCGGGAGGCAGAGACTGGTGGATCACTGTGAATTCCAGGCCAGCCTGGTCTACAAAGTGAGTTCAGGACAGCCAAGGCTACACAGAGAGACCCTGTCTCAAAAAACCAAAAAAGAACCAAAAAAACAAACAAAATAAAATAAACTGTACCAAGTTTGTTTCTTCAGTCGATTCATCAGTTATAGTCCACACATGCCACTTCCGTGTCTTGAGAATATTCTACTAGCTTTAGGGCCCAAGGAGGAGGCAGAATGCTATATATATTTTAATATTAATATGAGGTATAAACAGAAGGAGGAAAACAGTTGTAGCTTTAAATTAAACTGCTTTAGAAGGCCAGGGAGATGGATCAGTCACAAAGTACTTGCCAAGCGTGCATGAGGGTAGGAGCTTAGATTGCCAGCCCCCATGTAAAGAGTTGGGGCAGCCCTGTGTGCCTATCCTACCAACACTATGGAGGCAGAGGCAGGGGACCCTTGGGCCTAGCTGAACAGATAAGCTACATGTACAATGAAACCCTATTTTTAAAAGTAAAGTGTACAGCGGCTGAGGAATACAATGCTACCTCGGGCCTCCATGCACCCATGCCCACAGTTGCACACACATATACAAACCCACACAAATGTTTGGAATATGTGATACCAAAATGTCTTTTTAAAAAATCTATCATAGGATGCTATCAAGCAAGCTAAAAAGGTACCAAATCAATATTTTAATAAGCTCTCCATCTTACTTCTTTATATAATGTCACAAATAAGCCGAAGTGAACCATGGGAGGTAGCCAATAAGTATTAAGAGGATATCTAAGAAAAGGGTGTATGCAATGAAGTTCATTCGTTATGGCTTTTGAGGGACACACAGATGATATTTATTTGAAAATACATCTTTTTTTAATGCCTGGTGAAGCCAAGAATGGTGGTGTACCCTTTTAATACTAGCACTCAGGAGGCAGGGACAGGTAACTCTTGAGTTCAAGGCCAGCATGGTCTGCAGAGAAGTTCTAGGCCAGCTAAGACTACATACTGAGACCTTGCTGTAAAACAAACAAGGGCTTAGCATTTTAAAACCACAGTCCTATGAAAACCAAAGCACATTGCTTTCCAAGTTTCTCACTCTGTTCTAAGCCTCACACTTGGGATTGGAAGAGACTTACTTATACCATATCACAGGACTGGGAGAGCAACTGGTAGGGCAACTTCCAAGTGCAATGTAGATAAACACTCTGTACCATCCACTGGCATTTAAGGAAAAGCTGATGTGTCCTAACCAGCTGGTGCACCTGGCTTCACCTTTCAAATGGCAGCTCAGATGTCAAAGTGTTTTCCACATATGGAGCATTAATTACTCTTCCCCTTTGAGTTGTGGTCAGCACTGGCTTCATAATGAACTAGCTGAAGAGGTTTTTGGGTTTTTTATTTTAATTTTATTTTTTTGGTTTTTTGAGAGAGGGTTTTTCTGTGTAGGGTGCTGGGAATTGAACCTGGGTCCTCCAAAAGAACAGTCAGTGCTTCCAACTGCTGAGCCATCTCTCCCACCCCAAGCTTTTTGCTTTTTAAAAAATATTAATGTAAATAAATCAGAATCTCTAGGAATGGGACTAGGGCAGAAACATTGGAAATAACTTTTTAGTTATGATATACGCCAGATGAAGTGTCTCTGTTTCATCTTCCTTATCACCTTTGTGTGTGTGTGTGTGTGTGTGTGTGCGTGTGTGTATGTTTTGAGCCAGCATTTTTCTCTGTAGCCTTGGCTGTCCAGGAACTCACTGAGCAGACCAAGCTGGCCTTGAACTCAGAAATCTGCCTGCCTCTAACTCCCAAATGCTGGGATTATAGAACTCAGAAATCTGCCTGCCTCTAACTCCCAAATGCTGGGATTATAGAAGTATGTTTCCACCTCTGGCTTCTCACAGTATCTTTTAAACTTCTGTTGAACTTGTTTGGGTATGTCTGGAAGTTTTTCAGCTTACTATTATGCACAAAATAGAAGTGCTATCACACATTATACTAGGTGCAAAATCTGTGTCCCTGTCCTCAAGAACTTTACAGTGTGGTTGGGAAAGATAGTATGTACATAGAGACAACAAAGTGATGTAGGTACCATAGTTACAGCCTTGAGTAGGGATAGACGGATGGAAGACCTGATCTAGTTGACTGGAAGATAGAACTGAATCAGGAAAGGTTATCAGAACTCCTTGAAGGGACTTATCCAGACTGTAGCTTTTAAATGGCATCTTTTACTATTTAAATGTAGTTTGATGGATTAAAGACTAAAACAATAATGTGGAGTAATTTGGTGCAGGCTGGTAGCTCAGGTGACAGGGTGCCCATCTAGCACGCAAGAGGCCTTGAGTTCCATGTGCGGCATCACATAAAACTGGGTGTGGTTAAAGCCTGCAATCCCAGCCCTTGGGAGGTCGAGGCAGGTTCAAGCTCATCCTTGACCATATAAAAAGTTCAAGGCCAAGCTGAGCTACTTGAGATCCTGTCAGAAACATAATAACCAAATAAATAAATAAATAAATTTGGCAGAAGAACAAATTATGGTCTTTTATTCCATATTTTAAGTGTATATAATCCAGTGTAAGGTTTATCAAGCAGTGGAAAGCAGTCAGAGCAGGAATAAACACATAATACTGTCATAAAAGAAAAAAAATGACTAGTTAAGGATTAGTTAATTCTAGAATTATAGGCTTTACCAAGTCTATCTTGTCTCAAGACATTAGAACAAACAAAATTGAGGAACTACAACTATTCTGACTTCCGGAACACTTAAGGTCAGGAGGAACAGTATTTCCTGAAGCCGGAAATGGTAAGCCACTGTAACTTTCACAAGCCAGTAGCCAAGGCCATGTTTTCAACTTCAATAGAATAGAATTTTTCAGTCTTTGGGATTCTTAAGGAAAAAAACTTTCTTTCTTCTTTTTTTCTTTTGTTTTTTTTGTTTTGTTTTGTTTTCTGAGACAGGGTTTCTCTGTGTAGCCTTGGCTGTTTTGGACTCACTTTGTAGACCAGGCTGGCCTCAAACTCACAGAGATCCACCTGCCTCTCCCTCCCCGAGTGCTGGGATTACAGGCCTGTGCCACTACATCCTGCTTTTTTTTTTTTTTTTTTAATTATAAACATTACACTGGCGGAATGTGGGCATAAAATTGACAGTTCTCAAACTTTACTGGAGTCTGGGGGAAAAAAAAACGAACCCCAAAACCTTAATTCTCTTGGTATCATCCCTTCCCACTAAATCTAGTGAAAACTTCAACTCAAGCCAGCCTGGTTAGTTCAAGGTCAAGTCTGGACAGTGGTCAATGTGAGCAGAAGTGGCTACTATCTGTCCTGACCATGGAAACCCTATCTATACAATGCACAAAATAGTTATCTGAAGCTCAGCAGTGAAATGATGTGGGAACTAGGCACTATAAGCCTCTCTGCAAGTTCCATCCAACAGAATAGCCAGCCTCTCCCTGAGTGAACTCTGCTACTTTAAACACCTTGGAGAAACATGCATTTCAAAAAATAATCTTGAGACCCACAGCTAAGTCTTTGGAAGAAGCCACAAGACACAAGCAGGAACTACTCTTGGTAACCTGCCTTAAAAGCTGACTTAAGAGTCAAAGGCCCAAAGCTCTCCAGAAAGCATATATCCAGCCCCTTAAATTTTAACAGTTTAGAAGTTTCTAGGTTGTAAGCGATTGAATTTTGTTATTTGTCTTTAACCAAAAATAGCCACTTTAGTTATAAGAAGACAAAAAACGAGGAAATCAAAATATACATTTCCTTGCCCTCTCGCCAGATATCTTCCCACACCAAATGACTACTGCAGTGACCTAGCTATTATTGCCAGGCTCCTAAGCATCACAGGAAGGGGCCTTAATTCCTGGTTATGAGTATAAAATGCAGCAGGATAGTTACCCTGCACGAACCACCCAAGGCTTGAAGCATCCTGTTCTCTGGGTCTCTACTTACCCTCGGTAACATCCTGGGGGTTAGAAGTCCGGTCACTGGAAGGATCTAGGGCAACAGTTGCCAGAGAAGTGGTGGCCCCAGACAGTTCACTCATAGGCTCACTACGGCTTGTTTCTGGCACACTTTCTCGAGAGCTAAATCTTACTCGGGAACTAGATCGAGAGCTGAGGTCCGGGCTGGTGTCTGACAAACCTGGAATGTCATCAATCTTTGTTGGTGTCACCATGAACCGAACTGAAGACATCTTGGTGGTGGCTTCTGGAGGATGCATTCTTTTTTCTTTCTTTTTTCTTTTCCTTTTTGACAAAGAAAAGGAAAAAGCTCACAAAACTCTTCCACCTACACTTGCTGCTTTTGATTGCAAAAATAGAAAACTTAAAAAAAAAAAATTACCTTGATTTACATCCCACAAAAGCCCAATTAAGAATCTTTCTACTTAGAATTCAAGCCAAGTGTTTTTTAAAGTGCAACACCAGTAACTGAAAAATAATTTTTGAGGAACAAAATGAGAACAAAACGATGCTAATCCTGTGTAATTTGGTTCCTTCAGAATCCTAGCTATCTCCCCTGGTCCAGGGCTGAGGGCTCCATGCCATGATCCACAGCAGCTGGTGACGCCTCCCTCTGCTCAACCCCCAGGGTCCTGATGAGGTAGTTAGTCCTTTATCTGCTGAGTGTTCCACCGTTCTAGCTGAGGAAAGAGCATGCAGGCCCACCCTTATCAGGCGAACACAGCGTGGATCAGACTGCGAAAAGGTGTGCACCGGCCACCTGTTGTGTATCAGGTGAATACCCCACAGGTCTGGCTGGGAGGAGATGTGTGCTGAGCCACCCGATGTTTTTGAGGTCGATAATCCACTTGGGTCTGATGAGAGAGATGCGCATGCATAACGGGAAAAATACCCCCGCACTACAGGATGGAGAAAAGAGGAAAGCAACGAGAGGATGCCGGGGCAGAGTGGATTCCTGCCTCCCAGAGATCTGGTTCTAGCAGAGGAGCTGGAGGCGGCGGCTAGCGGATCAGGGCAGCTCCCACAGCAGCTCCGGGTCGTGGCACGTCGTCGCGAGTCCCTGAAGCCCACGACCGCTCGCCGTGTTTGCGCTACGTTTGACAGGACGCGCTTTCCTCCTGGCCCGGCTCGGGTGGCCTCTCGCCGGCTTTCCTTGGGTTTCAGCCGAGAAGACGGCCAGGCAGGCTGGTCCGGGCTGGGAAGGAGGAGGTCGCAGGTGCGGGATCCCGCGCCAGCTGATGCGGGTGCGCGCGCAGCTGTTGTTTACTAGCCGCTAACAGTTTCGGAGCCGCGGCGCGCAGGAGGCCCCCCTCCCCGGCAGACGCCTGAGGCCGTTACGTGACCTCGCCGCCCCCCGCCTCGGGCGCGGCGGGCTCTGCCCGCGCCGCCGCAGCCCTCCCCTTCCCGCCCCGCTCGTTCCTCATTCGAGGTTAACCGTCCTGAGAAATCTGGGGAGCAGCTGGAGGGCGGCGCCGTCCCGCGGGCACCAGCAGCCCCGCCCCGACTCTGCAGCGCCGAGCCAGATGCAGCGCGCGTGCGCGGGCCGGCGGCTTTCACGAAGAGCCTGACGGGAACTGCAGTCGGAGGGGCCCCGGGGTCTGTCTGAACGTTTGTGGCAGGATGCTTCTTCTCTTGTGTCATCTGTGCTGCAACTACTCGGCATGCAGCTCAGAGGCAGTCAATGCCCAGTAACCCCGGGACCGCAAGGGTCATCTCTAACTAGAATGCCTCTGGAAACCTTAACTGTCTGGTACCCAAACCTCCCATTACCATATCTATTTACTCTAGATGTGACCTCTGTAAAATTTCAGACGTCTTTTCTAAAACAGCTATGTGTTTATCTTCAGTGTAGGCTACAGTCCTCCTTGTCCTTTTGAAAATCGCCAGCCAGGCTTAATCGTCCATTAAAGAGACTATACAGACATGGAGAAGGCATTGAGGTATCCGCTTCATTTCCACTCTTTGGCCTACTTTGCTATCACTCGAATATTTAGTGTTTTAATGTGTCATGGTATTTGATAAAATTCAGTTCAACAATGTTTCGTTTGAAAACTTGCTTTGAGTTTGATCAAAATGCAGAAACTAGCTGGAGCCTCGCCCAGGTCCTTGGTTATTCCTAAGTGCAAATGGTTTAAATCAGCATAAATGGTCAGGAGGCTAGAGAGACCACTCAGCCTTAAAAGCATTTACTGCCCTTGAAAAAGACCCTAGGTTTCCAGTTCTCACACGTGGGTCATAACTGCCTATAACTCCAGTTCTAGGGAATCTGACCTCTGCTGGCACTGCACAGAAGTGGTACACTTTTCTTTCTTTCTTCTTCTTCTTTTTTTAATTAAGTCATGGATCAGAATTTCCCGGGTCTGGAAATTCCCTTTGATCAATTACCATTCCCGATCTAGTTAAATAGCTGGGAATACAATGAAATTTCTATTAAAATGTAAAACTGTATTAGCTCTTTGATAGGGCATTTGACATATCCAAAGCCCTAGATTTCTATCTTCATCAGTGGGGGTTAGGGCAGGGTTAAAAAAAAAAAAAAAAAAACTTAAAAAAAAAAAGCACAGTTAACTTTTTGGGGCATGGACATATACAAGAGTCCTATTTGTGTGTCCCAGGGCCTGAACCCGGGTCTGCTGAAATTACAGGGAGTGCCACCAAACTGGATCTAACATGCCCATAGCCATACAGAGGATCCAGTATCAGCCCCCTTTTGGTTTTCTGATACAAGGAAGAACTACAGAGCCTGGGCTTGCCTGGAGCTCACAGGGATGCTGCTACCTCTTTCTCTGTATGCGAGGCTTACAGGCACCCACCATATCCAGCCTGTTTCTTTATACCCTATGGCTCTTCTATTGTTTTCCCTGTTTAGAGACAGGGTTTTCTTTGTGTAGCCTTGGCCATCTTGGACTTGCTTTGTAGACCAGGCTGGCTTCAAACTCAGGGATCTGCCTGCCTCTGCCTCCCAGAATGCTGGGATTACAGGCGTGTGCCAAGGCCCCAGGGCTTAGGCCCAGGCCTCTTGATTCAAACTTACAACTGTTTTTGAAGAAATCCATCTCCTTGTGACTCTACTTTCTAAGGCACACCTGCCATTCATTCAAGACTTTAGACTTTACGAAGACATGCTGTCAATTTGTACTATTTGTGTTCTCTGTCACATGCCAGTCTTTTTGCATCTAGTTATATATTCTACTTAACTCACTCTTCTTGGCTCCAAACACTGACAGTCGAGCTCCCTAAAGGCACGTTTCAGGTGTTGATATATCCAGGGGGTCTTTTGTTTTATTTATTTATTTATTTATTTATTTTTAATTCCAGGGGGGTCTTTTTTTTTTTTTTTTTTTTTTTTAATTCCAGGGGGTCTTTTAAGTTCTTGCTAGATCCAGGACAATCTCCTTTTCCCTATTGACCAACACTGTTTCCAGGCTGCAGTCTTCTTATTTTGCTCTGCACAGCTGGTGGTACAGAATAAATGCTAACAATGGAAATACTTCACTGGCTTGGTGGTTAGGAAACCGCCACGGGCTGGTATAGGGCCTTTAACATTGCACTCAGTAGGCAGAGGTAGGCAGAAACGCAGGGCAACCAGCTCTACATAGAAACCCTGTCTGGAGAAAAAAAAAAAAAAAAGAAAAGAAAGAAACCTTCCAGGGTCAGGCACATTTGTCATCCCAGAACTCAAACTGTAGTGATGGGGGCTGGAGAGAGGGCTGCTCTCCCAGAGGACCTGAGTTCTATCCCTAGCAGCCACACAAAAAGTGGCTGTCACTGTAGTCCCAGGGCACCTAACACCACACATGTGCATAGACACATGTAGGTAAAAGACATATATACACATACATTTCTTTATATAAAAAAAGCAAATTTAGATAACTTCTGGGTCTAGAGCTAGCTCCTCAGTTTGGAGCCCTTGCTGCTTGTGAAGACCCCGGTTCCGGTACCTACACGGCGCTCACCACCCATGACTCCAGTTCTAGAGGCTCCAACTCCCTCTTCTGTCTTCTGGAGGCACTAGGCACGCATGTGGTGCACATACATACATGAAGGCAAAACACTCATGTTGGCTCTGTTTCTTAACAATTAAACTTTATTATACAACCCAACTAGCTTACACAAAAGGGAAAAAAGGTTAAAGGGAAACAAGAGTGAACCTTTTGGTATCCGTGGTGTCTCTGGCCTGCGTGCTGGTCCGGCCTGTTCGCTGATCCTTTTCCCCAATCCACCAGCGCTCAAGCCCGGTCTGAACCTGCTGCTCCTCTCTCCTCTTAGCCTGCCTGTCTCTCACATGCAAGGGGCGGTCTCTCTCTCCCATTGAGGGTCGATTAGAAACACAAATAGTCCAGGTGGAGTCCCTTGGTCCCCTTCCTGAATTCCAGGCCCAGGATGGCTCCACCCAGTCTGTCTCAAAATTAATCTCAGGGAGTATCTGTGGTGTGTCCAAGGGCAAAGCCCGCCAAGACTGCTTTCACCTGGGACAAAGCTTACAATCCTTCCCACACACTCATAAAATAAATAAATCTTTAAAAAAAACTTTCGGAAGAAAACAAGATAATGGTAGAATCAAAAGCTGTAACTCATCCCGAGCTACATAGTAATTTTGAAATTCACCCCGGACAAGACTTGTCTCAAAAATATAAAACAAACCAAGGCAATAAACAGCAAACCCACAACAAAACAGAAAATTCCAGAGTTGATCCTTTTTCCAGTCATTGGAAGCATTTTTCACATTTCTTTATCCTTAATATGATTTAGTCTTTAAAATCTCTCACATACAATACTAAAAGTTGTGTCCATTGAATGGGCTAAGAAATAAAATTACTGGAAAGAAAAAAATTATCTGTGTGTATGTTGTGTGTATTTTCTGTCTCTCTAAACACAGATAAAATAAATACTTCTTTTTAAAAAAAAATTAGTGGCAGTAAGCATAAACACGTTCAGACCTAATGACACAATCCAGGAATGAGAAGACTGTTTAGTGAGCGGGTTAACTTGACAAGGAGAGGAAGAGGCCAACTAGCCTCTTGAATACCTGAATACAATATTCTATTCACCATCACTCTAATATGAAGTAATTAAATTAAAAATCACATAGGTTAGCCTAGCATCCTGGAGAAAGCCTTTAATCCCAGCACTAGGGAGGCAGAGGAAGGTGGATCTCTGAGTTCAAGGCCAGCCTAGTCTACAGGATGAGTTCCAGGAGAGCCAGGGCTATACCAGAAAAACCCTGTCAAATTGGGGGGAAATTACTTAGGTTGGTGGGCGTGGTGGTACATGCCTTTAATCCCAGCACTTGGATCTCTCTGAGTTCAAGGCTATCCTGGTCTACATAAATATTTATCCCATGGTACTGGCTAAAATCCTAAAACTTCTATTTTAAAATTATATATATATATAGTAAACACTAGAGTAGAAAAAAATGTGTTTTGTTTTGAGATAAGGTTTTTCTCTGTAGCCTTGCCCGTCCTGGACTCGCTTTGTAGACCAGGCTGGCCTGGAACTCACATAGATCCTGCCTGGGATTAAAGGTGTGCACCACCACGCCTGGCTCCAAAAAATCCTTTCTTGAATCTCTCATACCTCTTCTAAATTAATATCTGTGGAGTATTCCGCATTGCCTCTAGCTGCCAAAGAGAATATAGATGAAGGGTTATCCATGTAAGCTAACTACAGAGAAAAAGGAGTGGGTATATTTCCAGGACAGTAAGTTTGGTCAATGACATTCCCACTTATGACAGCTGAACACTGTGTGTTTATTAAGAAGTTCTACTACCACCCCCTTAAAAAGAAGAAAAACAGAGGACTAAACAAGTTGGGTGCCTTCACTCCTTACAGTAAGAGGGGGAAACAGCGCCAGTGCCCTAACTTCCAGTTCAGTCTTTATGCCTTCATTACTACACTTTGAGGACTTCAGAATGTTAAAGGGGCCACAATTTACTTTAGACAGTATTTCTCAGCAAATGCTGACCCTAGTAATAGTCTTTCTCAGCTTTTTTTCCCCAACACCCTATCACATCCCACGGCTCTACTGCTACAGTGAGAACTTAAGATTTTTCTCAAGTGGCCTTATACTACCAAACGGTGCTACACACACACACTAACACACACACACTTTTCCTCCAACAACACACAAAATGAACTTTCAAGTCATTGTATCTTTAATAACCTGGCAGTAAGTCAAAACATGAAAGAAAAAAAAAAGGTTAAAATTGTTCCTTTTACTGGCGATGCCCATCACTACAGACTCAACCACGTAGTGAGATAGAGTCCCAAACAGCATGGCAAGACTTCACCGCTCACGAACTGTCACGTTTGGTTACTGTTAATCGGCCTGGGGCCGGGCAGCACAAGAGATCAGCGAACCCTCAGAGGACAGGGCGCGGTTGCTGGGTCATGAGAACCTTGAAACGTTTCTTGATAGTGATTCGGTGTCTCGAGTACTTGTCGTCTGGGGAGAACCGAGCAGGATGGGCAGAGCAGGTCTGCTGTCCCATAGGATCAAATTTCTGCTCAAGGAAAAAAATAAAATGATCTCAATAAATGAGTGGTGTGACAGGAACGGGCAACAAGAAAAATGGGAAACCTGGTTAGGGATGTGACGGTCAGAACACGAAGCAGCGCGCTACCTGTATCTACCAC